>NC_135265.1:94545743-94859012 GCF_051311805.1 Agelaius phoeniceus | reverse complement strand
GTTGCATTTCCTTAAAAGGGATCTGCAACCCAAAATATTTAAACTACTCTGATAACCCCCTGACAGGAACATACTAAACTCCAAGGCATAAAAACACAACATATCTTTAGCACAGCATAGAAATATCAAATTTAAAAGCTATTTCATTTGTAAATGAATCCTTATTAGAAGAATGCTTATTGCTTCACTGGTTCATATTCCCAAGTCTCTGGCCTATTGAGCAAGTAAGTGAAACAACAACTATGCATTTTATAATTAAGTTATCTCCACGTTATTGTTCTTGTTCTGCACTGATGAAAGCACTACAGGAAGAAATGCAGCTGCTGAGCACCAAAGGTGCTCCTCATTTAAAGTACTTTACAGAACAAAAGCTGAAGTCAAAAGTTGGTCACATTCATTCAGCCCAATAAAACCTTTCCAGAGCTGCCATAATCATTAATAATCAATCATAAAATGTGAAAAAAATCACAGTTTTTCACCCTTCAATTCCAGCATCCATAGGTAGGTTTTCTACTAGTGTTACAGTTACTTTTATCTATAATTATTTGGATCAATTCTCTAAAGAAACACAACCAACAGCTGAAAATCTACATGTACGGTTTTAATTATTCTCTTCATGTCTTGCCATGAAGTTTGCTCTAACATTTTTCCAGCTGGCCAAGAAAAGGAAACATGTGTCAAGGTCAGAGAGAAATAGCTGGTTCTTGCTTCATTTGAATTCCAGTTCTGGGCAACAAAAAAATTCAGCAATTTAAACAGGAAACTGGCTTAATAGTTCTGAATTCATCTTTTCCATGAATGGAGAAGCAACATGCAGCAAGCCTGTCTGCTTCTGCTTGTTTCATCAATGAGGGAATGAAAAAAAACTTTAAAAGCCTCAGATTTGGTCTTGCTGAAGCAGATCTGGAAGCAGTGGCTGATTTAATAAAGCTAATCTTCAGCGAAACACATGATATATAAATTGCAGACCACAGTAGTGTGTAGCTTTCCTAAAACTACTGTGTTGGTTTCTAACATGAATTGGAACCTCTTGTACAAAACTTCTGAGGATGATCAAGTGCAAGTGCTGCAATGTCACCATTCCTTGTCATACAATTTAGCATCATTTCAGAGACATTGCAAGCACTCTGTGGCTTTACTATGGCTGACCTTGAGATTAAGTTCTGCAATGTCGGTTGTTATGTTTTTTAATAATTTTTATGGTAATAAATTCCCCTTTCTGACAGACACCATTCATATTTAGTATCAAAATAACAGAGCCTGCATAATCGTGAGGACATTTTCTTAAAATCTAAGCCACTATAGCAGTGATTCAGATGAAAAAAATGCTTTTTCTAAAACCAGTGCCATCCTTCATCTTAAGAAAAGCAGTAAGAGACAAGTACCCCAACTTCAGAGGGTGCAAAGTGATTTAGAAGTAGGCAAGAGCATCCTTCTTTGAAAACATGTCTTCTTGACCTCATGCTTTGAGTAGCCCTCTTATGGCAAAAGTCATATGTCATAACCTCTCCATTAGTTAGCCTGAGCTGTAATGTTTTACTCTGATAATATCTTGGTATAGTGAGTTCCACAGGTCAAATGTCTTGGAGAGGTCAGCTCATTTTGGCACCCAACCACTTGAAGAAGTTTCTTTTCACTCAAGCCTCGCTCCAACTCCACAGACTGTGACCAGGCAACACTGGGTTTGAACAGAAGTTCAGTGTAGAATACTGGTGAAATAACCTGAGCCTAAAGGAATCTTTCCTCAATGACTACATTTTATTTGAAACGGGTATTTAGCCAGTTTTACCATAGAGTACATTTTCTATACTTACACATGAACAGATGCACAATACAGGCAGACAGTGGAAGAGGCATAAACTGAAATTTTCAAAGTAGCTGAAGAGTTAGAAATGGTGTTATGGAGGTTCCTTTGAAAACTTCAGCTATGCTTTTTTTAAGTCTCCTCACTGGCTTTTTTATGCAAGAGTCAATCAGATAACTGAGTGATAAGTACTCAAGAATGCATAGCTAGAAAGGAAAAAAAAGTCTCTAGCATACAGAAGGAAGTGGGGAAAAACAGAGGGAGGGAGATTAGAGTGTTTTTGAGGGAAGTACTTTTTGGTCTACCCTTTAGTGCATGGGAGTTGAGCAGGCTTTAACTGCTACTTTGAAAATGCCCCAGTTTGTCTGCAGAGCAAACTAAGAGATGTCTGAAACCATTAAACTTCCAGGTATCACCCAGAACAACTACATAAAAGGACACAGTGAATCCTGCTTAAAATTTAATAACAAGAAGTATGTTATGTTGTCTGAGGAAATGCAGGATGTCCTGAGCTTCACAGCATGTCCATACTGTATGGAACTATTTCAGGATGTATTTAGTACTGCTCATTCAGGAATACTTTCTTAAAATATGTAGTCTTATCATTTCTATGCTTTGTTGTATATTACTAGAACAGAATTATCTGTTGCACATTATTCACAGTGTCCTAAAAAGGCCTGCATTTGAGAAAGCCTCATCCGACTTCTCATTCCACATAAAACCATTAAACTGCTCCGAATGGTAAAGTCATCATTTTGTAATTATAATCCTAAATTAAGGCTTTTGTGTTGTTAATTCTCCAGGAAAACTTGTACCTGTGTTTTACAATGAAAGAAAAAATATCAAAATACATCTTACTAAAGCTTTATGAATGAATCCATTGTATCACTGATGAAACACGCATAAAGCCAAAATCCGTTCTACTTCCACATCCATTTTTTTCCTTCTACATGAACAGAAGTTGACCTAAAATGATTTTCCTTTCTGAAACCAAATGCAGAGAGTGAGCTGTGCTGTAAATACAGGCATTTCAGACATCTTAAAAATAAAGTTATTAAGAATGGAAGAAAAAGAAATTTAAGCCATTAAGTGAAACTTCACAGAACCCCTAGTTCTGCAAACACTTATGTAACTGAGTAACTTCACACATACAAATAATCCGCTTAAGTGCAGGGAGGCTACTATTATTTTCAAAACCACTCACACCTTTTGAATGTGAGTAGAATCATGACACAATACATTTAACAAAAAGCAAAATCAGAGATTTCACTGTGAAACTTAAAAATTACTTAAAATACATAATCAAATTCTACTCATCTGCTCCAAGCAAAAATACCTACAAGATTCAGAATTATTTAAAATTAAACCTGAAATTTTGGAAATTATGTGCAAACATTTTCAAACACTTCATTGGCTCTGGAGATACTAACTAGGTTACTAATTTAGGTAAAGAATTTTCATGTCTCGGGTATCTCTACAAACCATCATGTTTGAGTGCTTAACAAGGAAAGCTCGCTTTTCAAAGTGCTTATTATAGCATTTCCCGTTGACTGCAATGGGATTTCCAAGTACTGAGCTTTTCTGAGTTAGGGAATATTTAATAACAGGACACAGGAGTGCAAAATAAGAAATCTGTAATTAGGTCATCCAGATTTTACAATTTTTACCTGAATAACTAAGTTGTACATTGTACTAGAGATGACAAACTATCACACACACAAAAACAAGGAAAAAAAAACAAACAAACAAAAACAAACCCCCAGAAATTGTGACACAGTAAAATACAAAGCACACGCCCTTGCTATGAGAGAATGCCAATAAAAGACTGGAGCCTTGATCTTATTTTCAACAGTCACTTATACAATGGCAGAAATATCCTTAATCCTCCAAAATATATTCAGCCAAGACTACAAGAAGCCAGTGCTTTCTCCATAAGCATTAAATAGAGGATGACTTCACCTGAGAGGTTCTTTAATCCTTCCCGTATTACTTTGTTGTCTAAGCACATAGGAAAAACCCCTCCTGTCGTACCTCTCCCTGGATCCACAGAGAGCATTCTCTGCAACTTAGATGCAATAAACTGCAGTTCATTTTTCAAGTGTGGAATCAATATTGTTAAGTGGGAATCTGGGTGGGTTTTCCTTCCCTTGTATGAATGCTTGTAACCATTATTGAATCATTTCTCATCTGCTATCTTGCATAACATCAGCATTTGCTCTTTCACCTTTGTTTCTGCTGCATCTCCACTTTCAGAACCTGCTTCCAGACTCATTTTGGAGGCACTTAGTCATAGCAGGGTTGGTGAGATAATTTCTTTGGGATGCTCACTTCATGCTATGTTAAACAAACAAACAAACAAAAGCACACCAAACATACTAAAAAAAAAAGTCACTTCCTGAGACTTTCATTGGTTTTTCTCGTTCTAAACTTTAGGGTGTTAGTGACTCAGCTCCCAAATGAAACTGATGCTGGAAAGCTGTCAGGAAATTATATTTATCTGGCAAGTTATTAGGTGTTGCAAATGTTTATGTTGTAATTTAGAGAAATTATCTGTTACCAATACTTCAACCGTCTCAATCACTGATTTCCTAACATTACACACCCATAACCGAAAGACGGACCAATAGGCATTTGATAATCACCAAACATAAAGTGCCCCTTTACAGTATTGATCAGCAGCTTTTCCTACACGTGCAGCAGTTCAAGGGAGTAACAGGCACTTGGCAGTATCAACACTGCGCTGACAGAAAGAGAAACTGGCTGGCACTCGTGCAACATCGTGTCAGTAGATACCACGTCCATCAAACGCTGACAGTTTGGCAGATCAGACGCTCTCTGCCATAATGTCATAATGACTTTAATTTACTTCTCCACAGCACCCAAAGGCTGCGATTTTATGAGCTATCCAAGTCTCTTCTCTTCAAGAACGAGACTCTCTTGCTTTTGCAGCCTTGACAGCTTCATATATTTCCTTAAAGTTTCCTAGTAGGCATAACGAGAACAGTAAGAAACACAAAGCTGTTAACTGAGTCCCTCATTATTTATACAAATAACTAAAGTTTTATTTAGCAATTAGAACTTCACTCTCAGAATTCAAATAGCAGCAAGTTTTAATTACTGAAAAACAAACAGAAGCAGAAGAAGGAAACCTCCATAAAACCCACTAGGACAGTGACTTTCTCAAGCCCAAGGTCAACAGGGCTGCCTTCACTCCTAAGTGAAGAGTAAGATACCAGCGTTCAACATTCAGGAATGTGTTCCCATGCACCAAGAGGAGGCAACAACTGTTTCAATCAAGAATAGGCACAGAGACAAAGCCTAGTGCTCGCTTCTGTCCACTGTGGATGGAAGAAAGCCTTGGCAGCAACGTGTGTTCAGGCACCAGTGGGAGAAAACACACATCAGTGCATGAGGTCACCAAGACACCACCAGCAACAAGGAGATACTGAGGTATTTCCTCACAGTTACTCAGATTCTGCAACAGGGGCAATGACTGTGTCAGTCAACAGTTGAACTGAAACTGCTGTTTGAGTTTTGGCAGAAAAATGCTACACGTTCCTTAATCTGCACTGGCACTTCTAATTAAACAGGTACTTTTTTTTTCTCTGCCTTTCTACCTCCCAGCTCCCCAGGGTCTCCTCTGCCGGCCAAGACAATGACTTAAATATTTTAAATTGTCTTGAAAAGCACAATTTGAATCTTTTCCTTTAAAACTTAACACGTCAAACAAAAAAATGTAGCAAAACCATTCTTTTGTAAGAACAGAGAGACTCAGAATTGAGAAATCAAACCTGGGTTTCTGCATGCAATTTCTGTTTGCCACAGGAAACATTTTGTTCTTGTAAAGTACAGGCAGCTAAACCTACACTTCTGGTAAAATGTAGGTAGAAAACCTACCCACCTGAAAGAGAAGACAGGGGCGAGGAGGCAGACTTTCCACCAGAGGACTTCAAAGCACTCCTCAACCCAAACAAAAATGTCTCAACGATGCCATGGAGGTAAGCCAACACCTCCAGGCTGTATCCCTGCCCTTCTGTCTCCACCTCTTCCACCCCTACCCCTCCACCAGGGCTGGCTGCCCTCCACTGCACAGCCACTATCACAAAGATAGACACCACGACACAAGAGACAGGAGCTCTTTCTTATGGCATTCAGCTGCTCAAGAAGTCTGGTGCATTGGCCTTGAAAGAAGAAGAGACCCACACAGCACAAGGCAAGAATTTCCACATTGTTGAATCTACATAAAGCAACAACACCTTTGCTGCAATTTGCACCACTGTAGTGGTTACATCTTACGTGCAGGGGGAAAAAATAGCTTGATCTTACTTTCAAATTTTATTTAAAAGAAAAATAAACCAACTTTTCATTCACAGAAACAAAAATAATGCTAAAGAAAAGTTTATATAAGCTACCTCACTTACAACACAACAAGTAATTGTTGTATAAATACAGAGTAATTTCATCTTAAACCCCCTGCTTTAAGAGACAGATCTCATTAATCTGAAGTAGGATGCAAGCTCTTTTTGTTATGCTGTGCAACCACCCCAGATTATTAGATCTGTAAGATCAGGTATTGTATGACCTAGCTCAAACATGCAGATGCCTGCTACACTGCAGGATGTTACCTGTCAGTAACTACAGGAAGAGTAACTAAGCACAGGACAATCAAATCTGACTGCACCCTGGTGACTGCATCCACTTGGTCTTACCACACTTCAGCACACTTGCCAATTGCTACATCCCAACCAAATCCCTTCCTCCTCACCCTGGCAAAGTTACACAGGACATCTAGTGTGTTAATCTAGGTTTCTCAGCAGACCTGGTTTTCACCTATGTCAGTGTCAAAACCACCAAAAAAAAAACCAAACAAAAAAAAAAAAGGCACATGGATGAAATCCAAAAAGAAACCCAAAGAACCACACCTCTCAATATTAAATCAGCCGCTCCATACCAAACCTTTCCTCTGAAGGAAGGAGTAAGGCTGAGGAACCCACTCAGGCCAGCATTTCTTGTTAAGGTCACCTCTCCACAAGCAGTAACAATGAAGGGTAATCTCTGTCCCCAGGTGCATATACTGATGTGCTTAAAATAATTAAAAAAAAAAAATTAAAAACTTTAAAAACCAAAAAAGGTTTTTACCCAAAACCATTTATACTTGCAGCACCATGTCCTTGATCTGGATTGTTCTAAACCCAATGTTTCATATCAAAACTAATGAACTCCCCCAAATATATCAAATGTTGATATACATTTTTCTTAAATTCATGCAATTTTAATGAGGAAGAGTTAGAGTTTGGTTTTTTTCAAAGAAGATTAAGTAATCCTCACTGACTTCTCTGCCTTGCAACCTTTCAACCACACATGAGAGAAGAGTTGTCTTTGCACTGACACCTGCAGTGACTCCCTCTAAGCACATATGCAAGCAGGCAGTGTCAAAACATGCTTCCTAAAGTGATGGCTGAGAGAAGTTTTTGGCCAGAAGACATCCATATAGGAGCTGCAACATGAAAACTTGCAGAGGGGAGCAGATACGTGCTCCCCTGTTCAACCGCCCCAGCTGTCACAACAGGGCATGTGGAGCAACCGGGCAACAAGATCTCACCTATGCTATGTCAGCACTGCATTTATTAAGCTGTTTTCCATTTATGCAAGTTGGTATTTTAGCCTTCCTAAACCTTCTTTCATATTCTTCTCACTGCTTAGAGAAAAAGCCACAGAACAACCGTTCCTGCCTGCTCTTCTGTTTCTGAGTTTGCACCTGTGGCTCTGCCATCCTTCAGGTACCTGGGCAGGAGCATCAGCTGGGGCCAGAGCCCTCGACTTGCAGCAGGGCTATCCTGCACACTGATATTGCACCATATGCCCAACGAGGCTTTTTAATCATCCTGATGATGACAGCTTCCCTTAGGGTAACTTCAATGGGCTGCCTCAGTCCTCTGTGACTGAGCATAAATCACAGCTGACTTGGGAAGAGTACCAAGCTCCTTCAATGTCTTGAAAAACACAGCCAGTGGGGAGCTGTAAAGGATGAAGACACGTTACACTTTACATCTGAGCATCAAATGCTAAATATAGTGCTCAGGGGCAGTGTGGATTTCTGACACTTCCAGGAGGACACTGAATGCATAAACTTGTGGATGGATTACACGCATTACACTGATACATAAACACAGTGGTTTCATGCAGCAAACTGTTTCTCCTGCCATTTAACATAAACTACCTGCTTTTACACCCTAATTAGGAACACTTCAAAAAGAAGCACTGATAGCAAAGCAATTATTTGAGCTCCAAAATTAGGCAATAGTGAATCATTGTCTCTGAAACTAAACCCCACATTGTACAGACTGACCCACATGATCAAATCTTTGCAGTCAGTTCAATAGACTTCCAAGTGGCCACCAGCATCCGCCTACAGGGATCAGCTTGCCAGACCAAGGAGGAGTGTTAAATTACAAGCTTTGTACTCATGGCAAGCATGTTGATTAAATAAGTAAATAAATAAAGATCCATTTTATTAATGGCAGCATGGCAGCCCCATGCAAAAACTTCAAAACCTCTTTTCATTCTGAGCTCACTCTAATATTAGTTTAAAAAAATATCAAATCATCAGCATCTTTTAATGTTTAACCAAACAGCTACACTCGTCCCTGGTTAAACTCTGCCACACTGGAAAAGAACCAGAGATTAATTTAATTGAATGAATTTGGCTTTTAACCTAGACAATAAAATTTACTAGTATAAAAGCTTTAATCCCAACTGGCAATGTAAGGATGCCTTAGGGTACATCTGCTTCTTGCCAACACCACATATCCACCTATAAAATTTTAAAATAAATCTCTGACTTTTGTTTCCACATGTACAGGCATATACTATGCTTATACTACAAAAAATCAACACTGACTTGCAAGGGTTAATAATGTGATGCTTGCTAATATATAAACTCAAAATTATATCAAACTACAGATAACCTCCTTCTGCAAAACTGGAAGTAGGAAAAAAAAAACCAAAACTACTCTTTACCAAGACAAAAGAAGCAGAAATACTGAATGACAACAGGATTCTGAAGTCACACTATTGAACTCCACTGTGATCTTTGCCATTAAGTTCATCATACACTTACTATTATTTGAGCAAGCACCTTTTTTAACACTTAGCTAGGTGTCTTCTGTCATACTTAAGAAACTACAGGAAACAATCTCAATTTCTACAGCCATCATGATGACAATATTGCCTTTATTTTCCCAATGTACCATTTTCTGTTAACAGCTGACCTGTTGTTTAAACAAATACATTCAGAGCATGCAGGTCTGTGTCCAATATAAACAGAGAACCAAATCAGCCTGGCCTACACCCCTGAACTCTCCACATCAGTGGGTGGAGATGGCAAAGAGTTGAGGAGAATCCAGCCCACAGTGTCATAACGGAGGCAGGAGGACAGAACCACATCACGTTGCACTGCCACAGACACAAAATATTCCACATCACTATGGGCAGCCAAGGAGGCACTTGTACCTACAGGGCTGCAGGTAATTCTGCTTGCTTGATTTAAACACTATCAACAACACACGTGAAACCAACAAAATTCCCTTTTTTTGTTCAAATCCTGGCCAAGTAACACCAACACCCTTTTTTCCCCCTTTTTTGGGGTTTTTCTTTGTGCATGTGTGTGTATATGCCCAAGCCTAGGCAATGCCAAACTTAGGGTAACTGAGTCGTACCACCACCCTCTGGGGCCAGGCTGGGCCACCACTGGCAAACTCCTACTCACAAGAAAGTGCCTCTCGAGTCAGCGAGGCTCCTCAGATGAGTAAGAAGTGCTCACTGATGTCAGTGAAGATTATCCAGTGAGGGCTTTGAAGTTGCTATTTTGTAGTGGGGGAGGTGTGTGTGTGCACATGCACAGGAGCAGACATGACTCCCTAAAAGCCATGAATTCATCATCAACCTACAAGGCAGTATGGCTTACAGTCAGAAAGTGAGATAATGACCCTATGCCATGACCTCAAGGTAGAAATAAACTGGGCGTAGGCAGTACCTACCGATACCAGGATTAACATGACTCAGGGAATACAGGGCTGAAATAAAGTATTCAAGAGGCACAAAACAGATGCCATAAGCACATCTCCTTCTGCCAGCCCAGTTCCCTGTCACCCTGCTCTTTCTATGCCACAACACATATTCAGCACACCTAATACTAAGCTCTTGTCTAACATATGCTGATGCAAATTTAAACTAGTGTGACCAAAGTAACTGGACAAACATTACCAAAATGCACAGTAACTGAACAAGGTTTAGCCTCTGGAGTCAAGTTGATGGAACGTCCTAAAGTGATGGAATATGTGTAATTTTCTGACCACTGTCTAGAAGAAATTACAATGACATTTACACGAGCAGGGGATGTGGCACCACTTCCAGTTGCTCTGATCAGGAAATACATGAAAGTAAGTTTCCTATCTGTGCATATTTACTATGCCACACAGCTCTTACCAACAGGCTGAATTACCAAAACCAGAAAGTTGCTGCTGCTGCTTGCAAAAGGAAAGTATCTTTGCAATGAAAGAGAATTCTACACTCAATACTCTTCTCCTGAGGGAAGAGAGCTGTACTTACATGAGTATACCCATGCTACATGGCATGCTAAACCTTTTCCTCCTTGGTCACTGATCTCTTATGTGACCTTTTCCTACTACTCCTCTGTAATGGACACAAAGAAAGAGGGCTAATGAACCATCTTAATATTTTTCAGGTAGCTGACAGGTTACTTTCTGGAATGACCCAGGGACCCTGGCATTGACCACATTTCTAGGCACCTATGGTGGGATACAGAACTAAAGCCCCATGGGGCAGCTCTCCTGCAAGCCTGGGGCAGGACCAGTTTCTGCACAGAAACCAGGTGAGTCTGGAGGAGAGCAGAGGACATTTCTACCCCATCACCACACAGGCAGC
The DNA here is from genome assembly GCF_051311805.1 of Agelaius phoeniceus. NCBI lineage: Eukaryota > Metazoa > Chordata > Aves > Passeriformes > Icteridae > Agelaius > Agelaius phoeniceus. The sequence goes on along the minus strand of NC_135265.1, from coordinate 94,848,262 downwards.
CTTCAGTACCAGAAAGACTGTGGCCAAATTTTTGCCTTGCATTATGCATACACATTCAAATGCCAGATGAGGATCAAGCACCAAAGTTGGCTTCCCCCCACTCTAGTAAAATGCACAGTAAATTCAATTCTAATAACTTATTATTGTGAAGAGGACTGTGATAATTAACAGACATTTATTAGCATTTAATTTGACAGCAGATATGCTTTGGAGAACTTTAATGACCCCTTAATGGATCCATACAACCACATGTACACAGAGGAGATACAATCAAGTCCTGGAACTTATTCTTACTGTGTGTTTGTACACATCCCAGAACAGCGGCAACAGATCATCATTGCTACTGGGTGCCACCATATGACAACAGCTTATAATTATACTCTCTTGATAAATCATAATCTTCTGTAAGCCTAAACCGCTGACTCTGTGTCAGATAAAAACAGATTCCTGCTGTGTTCCCACGCACCTTTACCTGACCATCATGTTGTGGTTTGATGTAGAGGATGATTGTTACCATAAGGTACTGATCAGAGCTACAGAAGCCTGGAAAAGGGAACTGCTGCAAGTCCTCATTTTATCTCCTTTATAATGCTAAAAACATAAAGCTACTACTTCTTTTTAAGAGAGCAGAAACATTACACCCAGCACATTCTTTGCAAAAGTCATCAGAGTTAAAGCTGTAGCAGTAAAAGTCACGTCTAGAAAATGTGCTTTCAGGACAGATTCATGAGAGTATTCACAGAAAAGACAGAGGATGAACAACAGACTTCCCAAGTGCTTTTTTTTTCATGGCTATTTTTGCTGACATGCATCTTTCACAAGCCCAGCTAGTCCGAACAAATGCTATTCATTGATAGCAATTTCTTTTTTCAGGAAGTTTGCTACCAGTGCTAAAAATTAATCAGTCTTAGGTGGCTGTTTGCATTGTGCCAGACACCCTCCCAACCGTTCTGTGCCAACAGCCTGGTTTCTCAGCATAGCTCAATCCTTCTCACGGGCCCCTTGCAACACCTGGATCACTCCTGTTTTCATCCTGAACACAAACCTGCTCCACTTCATATTCCTCCTCCAAAAACTCTCATGCTCAGCATGCCACATCCACCCACTCATCCCAAGTCTCTGCCACCTTCAAGTTTTGAGTGCTGACACCAGCTCAAGTTCAGAAGCGCGCAACAGCCAGGAAAAAGGGACTGCAGAGCAAAGTACGCCTGGGGGACAAGAGACAGGAAAGGAGCCTACAAAAATCGGTGATTTGTGCAGTAGAACCGAGTCTTAAGTTCCTTCAAGAAACCACACAGAAGAAAAATTCAGTTACCTCACACACATGCAAACGCATGTGCCCAGCCAACCTCCTCTTCTTCTGTTTAACATCTCTCTACATAACCATCACCACTCTAATTTCTCCCAGGGCTCCTTGTGATGAAACAGGACTGCACAAGCTAGGCACCAGACAGAACACCAGGCATCTCCCATATCCTGCTCCTACACAGCTCTGCACACACTCCATCTCATTCTGGTGCTGCTGCAGGATGGCAGAGACCACCCAGCAGACCAGTGCCACAGGAAATAAAACAAATCTCAGTCAGACCCCATTAACACATCCCAGACAGCAACATCCAGCAACACTGTACAGGGACATGATGACCAGGGGAGCTCCAGCCACCGCCTCAGCCTCACCACTGATGAAGAAAAGTATCACCAAAGGGCAATGATTATTTAACTACCTTAACGCAGATAACTATAGATTCCTGCTGTGGTGATTTCTGATGAAAGACAGACACCCACCTACAGAAACTCAGCATTCCTAGGTACAGGGGAAAGTAGTTCTCCACCTTCAACAGTCTTCCTGGACACCCACAGCTCCCCCAAACACCCATTTCCTCCTCCTTTTTTCTGTATGATCCTATTACAGTCTTTTTACCTTTAAGGCTGTGTTCAGCTCAACACACCCTATTTTCTTCTCCTCCAGGTTTTGCTGTGCCTGCTGCTTGCACCCAGCCCTTCATAACTTCTGAGCAAAGAGACCAACACTGATGCCAGACGTGAAACGGCTGAGAGATCTTTACAAGTGAACCTGCTCACATTGGCATAGCTCCGCTGATGCCCAACACAAGGTGTAATTACCTCACTTGTGGGTGGAATTACACAAGGAGTAATTCTGGTTACCTGGTCTTCAATAAACTTCACAGAGCTGCTGTAAGATTCCACAAGAATTGAGTTATGATAGGCAAAATCCATTAGACCCTAACAGCATGGGAGGAAAACAGGGAGGAACGTGTGATGAGCATTTTTATTATTCATCTGCAAAATTATTTTCCTACATTCACATACTGCTATACCTACCTATATATTTTATTTTTAAATTAAGATTCAAATTCCAAACTTCATTTTGCATATTAGAATGAGAAACTGAAACTTTCGCCCTTCAAAGACTGTTATCTTCTTCAAAGTGTAAAATACAATGAATAAAGCAGAATAAACTGTGTGTGTAAGAAAACAAAAATCTGTCTCATGTCTAGCATCTTCTTAGCTGACAGACTCTCAACTCTCATCATCTTGTCCTTTTTCTTACATGTTGAAGAGAGTTTAGTTTAAGAGATAGTGTTCTTCTTCCACAGGGATCACAGATGACAGACTGTAACAAGTGATAAGGTTTTTTTCCTGTTCAGAGGAAGGACCAACTCAGAGGGCAGCATTCCCAATCCCACTGAGCCAGCAGGACAGCTTTAGGCTCCCTACACACTCCAGAGTAACCTGCGCCGATGTGCAAACTGAACTGCAGGAGAAAATACTTAAGCCAAACTTCAGACGAATTTCTTAACCTTGTCACTGCTCTGGACTGCTGATCCTTCATCAAGTCTATTATGCTCTCTCTCCCATCCTCCAGGAGCACAAAAGTCAGAGGAGAGCCACATTAAACAGGTAACTATCTGTCTTTCTCTCCAGTCTGGTGATAGAAGTCTTGATCCTTGGATATCAGTCTTAGAACCTGCAGGAAGCTTGGACAAGCTTTCTGCAAGGACAGAAGAAAATCTAGTTTTTAGAAGGGTAAGGAATTACTTGATCTCTTACATCTCAAGGTCCCCATTTCCTTCCCTTTTGCCGGCTGCCAGATCAGCCAGTCCCCAGAGGATTCTTTTTAAGCTTGTATCTTCGACTCCTCTAACCAAGTCAGCATCTCTCTTCTTGAACTTCTTGTTCTCTCCCTTATCTTCTGTCAGAGCCAAGGACACAAAAACAATTACGGGTCTCTCCACCAATCTTGTGCAGTGCTCCACATCTAGCTAAAATTTGCAGAAATGTTTACCTGCTATTTCATTGCATTTGACTTAGCAAGTATTGAAAAGCCAAATAAATGTCACTATGTTATGTCAAGCTGTACATCAGGACAAGGCAGCAAAGAGCACTAAAGTCACAGCATCTCCTGAACTAGACAGAAGACGATAAAAGTAATGTGTAAATGGTTCCATCATGGGTGCCATCTTTTTATCCCTCAGAGGGTATGCCCTGGTTTGCAACTCCATCCCTAGCTGAGAGGTGTATGTGTGATCTGCAATAAACAGGTGGCAGTTAAAGGATTTTGTTATGCAGAGGTACACACAGTTTGTCTGCAGGTTAGAACAGGACACACAAAAGCCATCAGTCTGTTGCACAGACTGCACATCATGAACATTGTTGTGAGTAAGAAAAGCCCTGGGTTCTGCACTGAAACAGGGAACACAACAGTAGGCAATTCAGCAGCAGGCATTTAAAATTTTCTTAGTGGCCTGCAGATTACTGTTTTGTACCATTTTGCAAACTTTTAACAACCAAAACCATACAACACCCTCTTTCTAAGTGCATGAAACTTTGAAGCAAAATATTAGCAATCCTCGGCTTTTGCACTGCTTACTTTTGAGATGGCAACCTATAATCCCTAATCAACCTAGAAAATAAATGACCGATAAACCAATCTGCTTGTAACCCCATTAACAGATTCTGGCTTCAGTATCAACAGGGTAATTTGCTGAGACTATTTTTAATCCCAACTGCTAAACCATTAATCCCACAATTTCCACATAGTATTTCCACCACCCCCCAAATTTACTCGAGGTTACCAACAATTTTGCAACTCATTAAAAAGCAGATAAATAAATAAATAACATTTGCAAATATACATCTCCTGGCACGGGAAAACTGACAGACTCCGATTACTTGGTTGATCCCGTTAAAGCCATTACTTTCTAATTGGAAAGAGTCATTCAGAAGCAAAGCTGTGTGTCTGGCATGTCACTTGACACCTGGTATGTACCGCTCACGATAAGATGAACTCTCCAATATGCTTGCCACAACGAAAAGAAGTGGGTTATTTCATCACACCACTGATAGTCACAGCTCTCTACTAAAATCTGTTATAATTTAATGGGACCAAGGTTACCAACATAAATTGTCATGTTTTCTCAAACTGGCATTAAAATATTCCCCAACTATCATTATTAATGTCAATATAAATTATGCATTGAAGATCACAGCATTCATTACTGAGGTAAAATTTATCTTGAGGGAAAGGAAAAAAAAGAGACAAACAGAGCAAATCTAATTAAAGTAAGTATTTATAGATTTCATACAGCTTTTCTCTTTAGTGATGAAAATACTCCTTTAAAAAAGGTCTTAAAATAAGGATTTTAAGAGCCATCAAAAACAGTACCAAGAAAGCATTGTGTTAATCAGCAAAAGGTACAGTTATACACACGACATTGCAAAGGGACTAATGTGAAAATACACAAACTTGGTATTTTATCCAAGGATGTACCAACATGCTAGCACAACAATCTGGAAGACAGACCCTTGGTTTCACATAAGCAGCTACACACAGGAGGAAAAGCTGTATTTAGTGTTGGAAGGGTGGTGTTTAATGCTCCTTTCAACTTCTATAAATTACAACGTCAGCCATTCCTAATTGGTATACATTAATATTCAAACACCACGTTGAAATTAGAAGCTTAGCAGTTTTTCGGTACACTTACAGACTCTTCACACAAACACATGAATAACCTTGTTGAAATATTTTTGAGTCCCAAGGTTAAAAGAAATTACTTTAAGAGACAGATGGTGAGCAACTGGTACCTCAGTGAGGAGTGACACCGACTTTTGAAAGTTCTCACGCAACACACCGTATGGGGCTAACTCCTATTTACTGCACACTCAAAGACTTTGCAGGAGAGCCTCAGCTCCTGAAACTCCCAAGATGTGCATAGACAGGATGGCACAGGGGAAAGAAAGCCTAAAAATACAACTCCCAGGGAAATCCAAATTCAAAGGGAAAATAAGATATCTTATTTCCCTAACTGCATAGTTTAAACCAGTCCTTAAGTTGCCTGATTCATAGTTTTATCATACCTGTGGTTGCCAATACTGCTACCAGCTCACCAATGCAGGTGCCTCACAGTCTACCACAAAGGAAGCCAGAATGCATCCATTAAAAGAGACAACTAAGCAGCCCCTGTGTAAAGACTGGTGGACAAAGAGGGGGAGAGAGAGAGACTTTGCAAGCACATACTCAACCATCAAAAGAGGAGCTCTAGTTTCAGCCAGCAGAGACTGTAACACCTCGCCCCGCAATCCTTTACAACACACCGTGTCACTGGCTATTGTTCATAACTCTTCCCGCAAACCATTTCAACATTCAGAGAATGACTATTTCTTAAGAAAATTATTTCAGAAGGGGAAAATATTGCTTACTCATGAACCTGGTATCATTTCAGCAATGAGACAAAACAGCTACAAACAATTACATTGTACAACACTAAATCCATTTTTTATTGTACTAGATTTCAGAAAAAGAACATTCTGAAACACTGAAATAAATCAGAGAATAAATGTGACTTGTTGTCAGCTAATACAATATGGGTTAAATGCTACCATATGGTGAGTGCGCACACGTTACCCTTTTAAAAACAAAGAACATGGCTAATTTCATTCCCAAATCTATTTTTAAATAAGTAAACGTGACCTTTTTAAAATTAGGCTACAATTGTGACTAGAACACCTCAATTTCTACCAGCTTCTCTCCCTCTTTCTTTAGTGAAAACTAACACCACTTCCCTGCTCACCATCTTCTTAAAAAAGACAAGGAAAAATCACTATTCAGTCAGCTTTATCCCCATAATAAGCCAACACAAGCATTTCTATGCAGTGTAAAAATAGTGATGAGCCAACTCACCGTTCTTCCTTTATTATACCTGCCGGAAAAGCAAAGCATGCGTGCGTGTGTGTCTGTGTGTGCGTGCAGTACATTAAAACTCACTGACACACGATCCGGTTTTCTGCAAGCACTCACAACAGGACCTGCCCGACAGACAGAGCTCTCGTTTTCTCTGCACCCCCCAGCATGTACTGACACATACAGTTTCAGTACACTCCCAGCCAAAAAAGAACAACAACACAAAAAAAAAAAAAAAAAAAAAAAAAAAAAAAAAAAAAAAGAACCAAAGGAAACACGTATGAAATACACACAGGGTAGCTGAAGTGGATGCTGTTGGTTTGAAAATTGTCTGTCTAGCTGCTGTGCTATTTGTTTTTATCATTACACTATAAATGAAACATGCCAGGAGTCTAAAAATAGCTACAAATTGTAATTACATAGCTGCTTTGTAGTTTTTATTTTACTTTGAAAAGAAGATTAAAAGCTAGATCATTTTAGAAACCGGCCTTATAGATTTAGAGAGCCACAAAATTCTTCTAGTTTGCAATTTGAAGTACACTGCTGGAAAGCATTTCCTTTGGGACATAAATACGACAGCCCAACATGGAGAAGCAAGCTCCCAACACCACACAGTGAGATGGCAAGAAAGAAAAGGGAGAAGAACAGACAAAGGAAAAAGTAATTTCTTAGAGATTCTAAGAGTGCCCTGATTAGGATGTAATACTGTAAGCTTTAATTAGGTGCTAAGTGCTGTGTGCTATATTCATCCCCACATCCAGTGCTGTAAATTCAGAGCCACCCTACTAAAGTTACCTTGGGTTTACTACAACAGTAATGCCAGGCCTACAGCTTCTGCAACAGCCCATAACGAAATGTGGATTTTGTTGAACAAGCGTTAAACAACACAATATCCTGCTGATAAAAATTTAATTCTTTTCCATAAGCAATCACTTAAATGAAAGATTAGCAAAAATGAATTTTAAATAGTCCTCAGAAGGTAAGCAGTCTTGAATCCACAGAAAAGAGCCTCTGTTCTTACATGACTTGAAACAGTTTAGAGACCAGTCTTCAGCAGCGCCTATCCCAGCATCCCTGCCATGGACACCATGTGCGGTGTTAGCTCACAACTTGGCGGTGGTAAATAAACAACTTATCTTACAGCAGATATGTGCCACTGCTACGAGACCTGCTAGAACTTATAAGGCAATAAACAGTTTGGTAGCAACTTGAGAGATTCAAGTTCTGTCCATCCGCACACGAATTTAATCTCGGAACACACGCTTAATGCCCCACGTTCCTTTGCACAAGCGCTGCTGCGGTTTCAGGAATGCAAGGAGAAACTGCTAACACCAAGTGTGCAACAACAGAGATGGGCCTCTGCAGATAATCAAGATGTAAACAACATCAAAAAAGGAACAACCAGCGTTGAGTAATCATCACACCAAAAAAAGAGAGCTCGCTGGCTTCAAATGGCAAAGCAGGTTCAGCAGATCAAGAGACTGAACATTTGCTGACTAACAGTTAGGTAATGAAAGTAAACATTTGTAATGAAGTCATCATCCTAATGAAAGCCTAAGTGGCAGCGTTAACTACCTGGACCATAATCCACTCGCAAGTTTTAACGTAGGCTCACTAACATAACATTTACTAGAATTGTTCCTGCTGGAAAAGGCGAGGAAGTTCCACTTAATTTTAACATTAGTGACAGAAGGGACGACCAGGAAATATTGCTATCTGTTAAGTCATTCTAACTCCCAAGTACTCTACAGTTTCTGTGCAGTTACAGTGGGTAACTGAAAAACAGAATTTTGCCTTCAGTGCCTGAGTCAGAACAGCTTTATCCTAGCACTGAAGTGTATAAATATTTGCAGCATGTAAGATGTCTGCTTTGAAAAAGCAACATTGCACCAAGTTTCAAATATTTATATTGCAGATATCTAATCAAATAAATGTGACTTTTTTTTTTCCTGGGTTTTTTTTTTTTTGGCCAGGCTTTGATTAGGTATCTGGATTAAGCTTATGGCTAGAGGAAAAAAAATGACCATAACAAGTTTTAGTTGATTAACTGCCAATATAATTAAGGATTTCAGATATGCATATAGAAACTGTAATTCAACCCAGAATCACCCTCATGCCAATCCCAGTAGTCAATAGGAGTGGAAAGGGTGCTTATTATGGGTCAGCAGTGGATTCACAAGCAACAAGTCAATTTTTAGGATGGTTGTACATGCTCTTATCCAACTAAAGAACATCACGTGGTTGTGAAAAACAGCAGTACGTCCATTTCTCCTTTCCGTGCAGAAATCCAATGCCCATTCAGTCTTGAAAGGTATGTATCTACAAATTCATACTTGTGTCTCAAAAACTTAAACAGGCACTTTTCTTGTGAAATTTGCAAGCTTGGACAAGTTGCTTCCTGCAAAATGCAATCACTTTGCATTTCAGCTTTCTATTCTGATGACTTTATGAAACAGTATAGTCAAACCCAGGTTTCCAGTTTAAGCACACATATACAGCTTTTGCACTGGATCATACTGCATGTAATCCCAAAAAAGTCCTGGAAGTTCTTGGCACAAATTGAAGTCTTCACAGAAGTCAGGCCTTTCAAAACTGACAGGTTTTGGATCTTACTAAATACAGGTATCTTTCATTAGATGGGACCTCAGAATAAAACTCATCAGATCTCAGTCACAGAGAACTACAGATAGGTAACCATAGATAACTACAAATATAGATAACTATAGACAGATAATATTTATCGGTAATTATAACTATATATATAAGACAATAGTTAGAGGTAACTGTTGAAGTCACTTGCACACGAAGACCCTAGCAAAAAAATCCAAATGAAGAGACTGCCCAAAGATCTCAAAAGTTGGTGAGTACACCATTTCTATGAGGATACTCTTCCAGGCTGCCCCCTCTGGTGTAATTACCCACAGCAGGGTGCATTTTAAAAGTTATGCATTTTTCAGTCAACTGAAGTCAACAGCCCACCGTCTGAAGGTGATCTGTAAGATGTTAAGACATAAACATCCTCCTTTGCTAAAATGATGATCAATTCAACAGGCAGAGATCCAGAACAATGGCACAATCGTTTCCAACCCCTTCAATGAACGCTTCTGTACTGATAATTGCTATTATTAAATCTTGGTGACAGCATGATACTATGACCAGTTATAAAATCATACAATGAACCTATTTTTTAAAGTAAATACATTAGTCACTGCCACAGGAAAACTCTAATCTACAAAATCTTGCTCCATTCTAGGCAGATAGAGTTATTGAGGACACTTGCAAGTAACAATAGGTAGATTTCACCCTAGTGATGTAAACTCTCTTCTATGAGGCACAGAGAAATTGTCGCTCACATTCATTGAGGGACTAATACATAGTTTGTCTGGTACAGGAGTTTAGAAGGTCCTGCTCAGCTTAGACAGGTGCTGTGCTAAGACCACTCCTCTCTTTAAACATATTTTAGATCATTCCTTACGACAATGTTATTTTCACTGATGCTTTATTTTTTCTCTCTTTTCCGTAAGCGTTATCTTTGCATATTAATCTAACAGTTTAGAGGGACGGCTATAATGCCCTATTGTTCACACAGACTGCACAGTACTTATCACTAACTAGATGTCACTTCAACACCACTCAGCTTCATAGGAACTAAAGGCTTGAAAACAAACCCCAGGCAAGAATTTCCAGAGATAACTAAAAACCACTTTACACCAGGAGCCAGTAAAGGTGTGCTTGTGCCAGTAACACAGAGCCCCACGCAAATGACTTTATTATACAGAGTTCACTCAAGATGGCTATGGCAGCTGCTCTTGTGAAACTGAAGACGCCTCCTGGAATATCTGCACCTTGATACTAATTACACCACGGGTGCTCCTATGCAACTTCAGCTTCCCGTTTCAACAGAGCAAAGCTCCAAAAACCACTGTGCCCACCCTGGTGGGACAAGGCTGGGTGCACAGAGTAGCAGACGACCAAGCTGATGATGGTGGGTTTGCTGTGACAGAAGTGAAAGACACTTTGGCAGAGAAGCAACAACATTCACTGACGGACAACTTCTCCGGCCAGCTGCCACGGACAAAACTACTGGAGCAAAACTACCAACATACTCCCCCACCGAGATGAAACTTTTGCTCTCATTAGCAACGCCCCTCCCTGGCACTGCTCCCTCCTAAAACAGCCAACACCTCTTACAACGCTGTTATTTTCGGCCCACTGGCAGCAGCCAGCCCGGGGGGTAAGCACATGGGGGCCTCCCTAGAGAAGCCAGCCTGCACTACTCCCCACACCTGCCCACGGGACACTGCCACAAACACGGGGACATGAGCACACACGGGCACCTGCGTCAGTGAAGCATTCCCCCACCCCACAGCCACATCTGCCTCCTTTTCCCGGGCATACACATCCCCAGCAGCACCTACAGGCACACACATCTGGCTCCCATGCAGCAATGCACCATACCCCATCCCTGCCCTCCATCTGTGCACACACACTCCTATCCACCTGCTGCAACACCCCTCCTGCCCTGCCCGCACCTGCCTGGCACGCAGCACCCAGCTCCCCAGCATGCACACCTACACACCTGTACAGCCCAGCATGCACACCTAACACACCTGTACAGCCCAGCATGCACACCTACACACCTGTACAGCCCAGCATGCACACCTAACACACCTGTACAGCCCAGCATGCACACCTACACACTCCCCCCCAGCCCCATCTACACATCTCTCGCAGGGCTCAGGGAGGACAGCTGCCCTGCCACAGGGTCAGCATCCTCCTGCTTGGTCCGGGACACACAGGGCCTTAAAATACCATTGGAAAGCAATGGTCAAAAATCAAGACACACAGCACATCTCACAAAATAAACTCTCAGCTATCATCCCACCCATACACCATGCCCAGGGATGGGGGCACAAGGGAAATCTGAAATAAGATTTTGAAAAAGACTCCCCCTCCCAAATCAAAATCAACCCATGTTATGTCACTCAGTTTTTGCTTAAAATTACGGGTTTTTTTGTTTTTTTTTTTTTGGGGGGGGGGGGGGGGATGTTGGTGGGGCGAGAAGCCGACGAAATACACGGTTGCCAAGTCGAGTTAATGAAAAACCCTTTGGCTGTTAACTCATTTAGTGCAGCAAGCATGAAATAAAGTCCGTGGCATGGGGCCAAAGCACAGCGGCCCTTTGCCGGGCGGGCTTCTGGGACCTCTCCCCGGCCGCCGAGGAGCCGGCCCTGAGTCCGGCGCCCAGCCGCCACTTTTGGGGAGACACTCTCCAGAAACCGGTGAATCCGCCTCAAAATAATACAAATATTAAAATGAACCCCACAAAAAAAATCCAAATATCGATTGGGCCCGACGAGCTTTTTCATAAGGGCACTTTTGCACCCACTTCCAAAAAAAAGCCGGATCCCAGCGCTGCGGGGGGAACGGCGAGGGGACAGCAGGAACGAGGCCGGGCCGGGGGTGCGCTGAGGGCAGGGCAGGGCAGGGCAGGGCAGGGCAGGGCAGCGGGAAGGCCACGGGAAGACGTCGGCTCCCTGTCCCACCTCGCCGCGCCCCGACACCCCGGGGCAGAGCGGAGCGGGGCTGGGTCGGGCCGGGCGGTGGCGGGGGGCGGGCCCGAGCGATAGGGCCGCCCCGGCGAGGCGGGGCCGCCGGCGGGCGGGGGCTCGGCTCGGCGTCCGTCCGGCCCCGTTCCCCAACCCCCCCTTACCGCGGCACCCCCCGCGTCCCTCCCCGCCGAGGAAACTTCTCTGCTCGCTGGGAGAGTTCGGCTCCTCAGCCGGGGGAGACGCTGGGTGCGAGCGGGGAGCGCCCGGCGATGGGGAGCGAGGGGAGGAGGAAGAGGAGGAGGCGGCGAGAGAGTTGCGCCTCTCCCCAAAAAGGGACTTTGACCCCGCACCGCTCTCCGGCGGACCGCGAATTACATATTTTTGTCACAGGTCGGATCCTAACCCACGTCGACACATCGTCTAATTTATGAACTCATCAGCCTAATTTCATTATTTAATCATGCGCCCAGCAATCGTGTTTCCTTAAGAAAGGACTGACCTATTTTTGGCTGGAGATAAACGATCATGTTAACAGATGTTAATCTTGTAATCTGTTTTTCCTGTAAGCACTTCGCATACCCGCGTTTCAGACATTAAAAAAAAAAAAAAAAATTTAAAAATCTTGCCCAAACGACTTGACGTCACGATTCAGTTCTTATTAAAAAAAAAAAATCTCGCAGTGGTTTCAAAGACATTAAATCTTTTTCACTTTATAAATGCTGATTTGTTCTGCCTCAACTCCCACAGGCTTTTATTTGCATTTCAAATTCCACAGGTTACACCAGTCGCCTTTTCAGAAAATGTACACCCAACAATAAGGCAGCAAATGCGGGGGGGCTTGGGGGGAGGGGAACCCTGCATCTGGATTAAATAAAGAACAGAATTAATGTTTCAAAAATAGTCCGAGCAAAATTATATTTGCACGTCCAGTGCCCGAGCGCCTCCGTATCTATAGGGGTAATGTAAAGGATAAGCTGTGGGCACACACAATGCGCATTCCCCAGAAGATCCCTGTCTGCTGATGGGAGCTTATTAACGCTCCTAATAAATGGTGCTGACTCCAAACCGACACTTTTCGGCTTAAAACACAGGGTTTGTCTCCAGCAGTTAATTGCAGAGGTTAGCTGGTTTGAGGGGAAAAACAACGGCCGGCTGTCATGCTCCACACGCCTCCCCACACGTACTGCCAGTTTTAGCACCCCACCTTCTTCCCTCATAGCAAAGTTTACCCATCCAAACTTTCCTCAACTTGCCCAAGTGCTTAATTCGCATTAGGATCGCGACTCGGCGCTATGCTAATGATCACCGAAGATAGTAATGGGGGGAGGGAGGGAGGGACGAGGAGGAGGAAAGCTTTTATAGCACAAAATGTCTGGAACTGCATTATTTCTATTCTTCTTTTCTCTCCCTCCCTATCTCTCTCCCCTTCCTTCCCTCCTCTCGACCCCCCCCCTTTTTTTTTTAACATGTACATTAAACTCCCTGCCTCCCTCCCCCACCCCAGCCGCATCAAACGGGCTATTTTTCCTCTTCTGGAAATAATCGCTACGGAGACATTGTCCTCCGAGTCCTCCTCGCTGTCTATATGGGAATAATTGTTTTCTCCGCCCGCCCACCCCCAACTTCCTTTGATAAACTGTGTACTTCTCTAACGGGGATCATGCAGCGACCGACTCGCCACGGAAGCGAGAGCGACTCGCAAACAAGGGGGGGACACACACGGGCACAGCCCCACATCGGGCATTTCACGCACACGCTGGATCAATATTAGCGGGGCTGGGGGGGAGAAAGAGGGGGGAACAACCCACTGTTAATAATTGAAGTGGCTACTCGGGGCTCGACGACCCATCACCCACCTTCTTCAGCCGAAGCTTTTTACTTTAAAGTGCGGCAATTTGTTCTTTGTCTCTTAATGGATTAATATCGCAATCCGCCTCCCCTCACCGCCCCTGACGGAGCGTACAAAGCCAAAAGGCTGCCGGAGCCCGCAGGGCTCCCCCACCCCCCGGCACCACCACTGCAGCAAACCCGACCTCCTCGCGGAACAGCGCAAAGTTACCATTTTGGAGCTGCTCCGATGACCGGGGGGGACAGTCCCCGTACCCGGGGCGAGGCGCGAAGTTGAGGGTTTTTTTCCCCCCCAGGGGCACAGCCCGAGGACCCCCCGCCCCCCGGGCCATTCCCCCGCCCCGCCGCCCCTCACCTCCTGCGCGGCCGGCGGCGGCAGCGTTCGGGGAAGGGCGCGCCGAGCCGCTCTGAAGGTGAAACCACGCGCCGCATGCGAGCGGCGCCGCGCTGCACATGATCCGCCGAGCGGCTCCACTGGCGCGGGCGGGGGCGGCCCCGCCGGCCCCCGCCGCCCCCCGCGCCCGCGCACCGCCCCCGCCGCGCCCGCGCCCCGCCCGCCCCGCCGCCGCCGCCGCCGCCGCCGCGCGTCCCCCGGCGGCCGCGCTGGTGTGGTCGGTGCCGAGCCCGCACGCACACGCCGGGGACCATTGTCTGCGCGGGGCAAAGTTGGGGCGCGGGTGCCGCCGCCCCGGGCGCTGCGGGAGAGCGGGGGAGGAAGGTGGGCACCGCGTTGTGCGGGCGCGGAGTGGCGCTTCTGCCCACCGCCGCCCCGGTTCCCACGTACCTCCTCCGCTGCGAAAGGTGCGGGCTGGAGTTGCCCCAGATGCATTTCTATGAGAAACTTTTTTTTTTTTTTTTTTTTTGGGCGAATTCCACTGGTAAAATATTTATGGATCTATTGAAATGCGCAGAAACAACAACATTAAAGTCCTCAATCAAGATCAAAGAGGAATACTGTTCAACAGCCACGCTGGGGAAGTTGAAAGACCTCCGAACAAATCAATCTGCCATATGGCTTTAGAAAGAAAAAAAAAAATATAAGCAACCAACAAGCCCCCCTGGTCCCCCCCCTTCCTATGGCTGAAAAGTTAAATTCTTGTTTTCCTGCCTGTTTGCGAAGCCCTGTTTAATCACGCCAAATCTGTGTGTGCCACAGGCGAGGGGAGTGTGTTTAGTCTATGGCTGGGAAGCCTAATTTAACGCTCGGTACTAGACATCAAGGGTGTGGATGGAGCCTTTTTTTTTTTTTTTTTTTTTTTTCTTTCTTTGTCTCATAATGTGCGATGACGTACAGTTGACACGGAGCGCTTTTGACGGAGGGACGGTGTTATCTTGACGTCCCGGACCGGCAGCACCCCATGGCCCCCGGGCACCCCGGCTCTGAGCTCCCCTCCGGAGTCGCCCCCCGCCCCCGGCCCGGCCCTTCCTGGGCGCACCGGCCCCGCGCCGCCCTCCCTCCGTCCGTCTTGCACTTGGGACGAGAACTGCTCCGGCAACGAGAAGAAAACAAAATTGGGGCGGGGGAGGCTTTAAATCCTGCCCTTTCCAGTGCTTATTACAAGACCCCTCGGAATAAAGGGAAGCGGTGGGGGTAGGGGGCAGCGAGCGAGAGGGGAAAGTTGGTAATGAAGGATACACGAATCATAAAATGTAAGCTATGTGTGATTAATGATCTGCACTAATTTGTATAGCAGGCGTGTTAAAGGTCATTGACAATTGTTGCTGCTTTCAGCATGAATGCCTGAGTGGGATGTATTTGGGACAATCAAATTTAATTATAATTTACAGGGAAAAAAATAACTAGACATGCATAGCAGCTGGTCAAAATATAGAGAGGACGCACTTTAAAAAATGCACGTTGCCTTTTCTTCAAAAGCAGCTTCATTACATTAATGTGGTGTCTTTAAGTGCCTCAATAGCAAATAACACATCTGGAATGTCTGGATTTTGTCCCTTATGCATCAGCATCTTTCCCGCACAGTTTTTCAATTTCTGACCGAATTGGGTTCCCAGTTACTCCAGAAGTGCAGCGTTTTGTGGGAATTCTGAGTTCTCTGCTGCCAGATTTACCTGTGAGTGGACCAAGGCAGATGTCACCTCTCTGAGCCTAAGAATCCACCCCAGGCACACGCCTATAACACAAGTGTGTAGATTCTCTAATCACAGTTTATATAGTACTTTAGCATTTCTTTACACAAAGAGTAAGAAATCCATTATAAATCAGCATTCCTGGGCAGTATTTAGAACTACAGTATTAAGCTAACAATTTCCATATGGCGAAAATTGACAAGTCAGAGCAATGAAAGGTGCATGAGACTTCTCAACTCCTCCACCTAAAAATGTGATTTTTATGACCTACTCCTTTTCTCTCGGAGTCTGTACAGATTCTTTTCCTTAGACAGTAAAACATGAGAATACAGAACACAGTGCTTGCTCTATTACTTGACAGAGTAATGCTTAAAATGCTTAGTATTTTCCATCTTTGCTTCCATAGGGCCCAGTCCGACACTCCTTGTTCCCATAAGAAAATAGGAGGCTAAAGGAGTGAAAGGACTGGAGAACCCATCTCAAGCTTAGTACACAAGGGGTATTCCGCTTTAATGGAAAGGCAATTAAAAATTCAGAAGATGCAGAGACCTTAAAAACAATCAAGCGGTATATTAATTTCACGGAAAGTCACCAGCAGAGTTCCTCTGTCCATGTAATTTTAAATAGGAGATTTTCTCACATTTCTTCTGCTGAGCCCAGCACTTCTGGGTTTTAAAAGCAAAACTGAAACGGTGAAGAAATTATAGACTTAAAAGATATGCAGGATATATTTGCATAATATCATCAATGTCATTAGAAATTTCAGGTAGAGATGATGTTCTTAATTTCTTTAAGAAATTTAATGATGTTCTTAATTTCTTTAGTAGTGTACCATTTCCATGGGTGACTAATTTGTTTGCAGACAATTTGCTCATTTTATCTTTGCCAGAAATCTTCCAGGAGATGTCCTCCAGTTTCAAATTCTTTAAATTACAGTATTTTGTATGAGAATGTCAGCGATATTAATGGCTCAATACGTGTTTTACTATTTATAGACTTGCATGTATAATAATTCTGGCTAATGAAATATTTGGAGCAGGAAAGCATTTATTTACTTTTGCTATGGTCTAATAAATTATTTGTTCAGCGTTTGGGACCAGGCTTTCTCAAGTTAGGCAAAATGGCAGTTTGATGAAATTCTGTGCGATGACTTGTCTGCATAACTTAGCCTTAGGAGTGATTGGTGGAAGTTTAGATAAGAAAAGGTTCCCAAGAAACACTATGGTAGTGAGGAAAAAGGCCATCTCTGTAAAAGCAAGGCTGAAAGCATGGATAAATACTTCAAGACAGGCAAACAAGCCAAGTTTGGATTACATTTCATATATATATGTGTGTGCATATGTGTGTGTGTACATGTCACATACACAAATACAGTCTGTGAAATGTAATCTAGGGAAGTCAGTCTCTTTTTCTGTGTGCTTGCTCAGAGTTACTCAGGTTTTGTGCCAATTAATATTTTCAGTTATTACAAATCTGTCTGAAATTCTGTTTAAATGTAAGACAGAGATTTTGCTCTCAAACTGTGCTTGGTCAGAAAAAAGAGCACACAAAACTGATGACAAATCATCTTTACATTCTAAACCAGAATTTTCTTGGTGTATCTGGAGATACAAAACACACATGCAGAAGTTACAAACTGGAAGGCACAGGCAGCTCTAATACCCATCTATGTGTGCAGATCACCACACAGAACCATTCCCACTAATGCTTTTAAAAAAGAATCTCACATTTCTGACTCCAGTGAAAATGGACCATTCTAACACTGGTGTGTTTCTAGAGTTTCTGTGGTGGCACAAATTGCACTCCAAAACAAAATGGTTTCAATTAATAACAAGCTTATACACTTGGATTAAATACATTGACTTCTGATGTGCACCACAACAATCTTTCTTTCCTCTCTAATCATAGCTCAGTAGCTGTGTGGTGTGAGGCTGCTTCCAGAGTTCCAGAGTACTATGAAAATACACCCCCAGCCACCAAAGTTTTACACACCAGCATACCCCGGGGTTTGCATGGATTGAGGTCAAGCTCTTGCACCCTGTTAATTTAGTCAGACATAAATCTAGTGAAAGGATTTGAAAATATTTTTCCATTTGGAGAGGTGCACATATTTCATGATCTGACATGTCTATTAATGTGTAACAGCAATAAGCAACTTGGTCATATCTGTTGACAAATTGTATCAGGTGTCAGGATGTGGTCATAACCTCTTTACTTTCTACTCATACAAGTTGTCCCCTTGCTATCAATGTAATTGCATCAATGATAAAAGATGACTGGTGTTTGTTTCCATCATCTCATGTACGGCATGCAATGGGCTTTTCCTTATGGCAGAAATAATTTGGAGACCTTTCTTGAAAAATCAACATTTTTAATGTCTTTCATATTTGCCCCTACTGACAACACAGTTGCTAGAATATAGCCTGATTTTGATTTTTTGTGCTTTGATCCTCTCAAACCCACATTTTTTTTAAAGCAAATTATCCAATATTGCTTTTACGACACTGAGGAAGAGAGCTGAAAAAGTTAATATTGCAAATAAGTACAGCTTCATTGTACACCCCTATTTTAGGTTCATGCTAAATGTACCAACTTTTCCAGCCCTGGCAGTCAGATTTTCTCACCCATATGTAATTTTATAAACTACATCACGGCTTCACAGCAGGTAGGGAGCCCACAAACCTGTTCTTAATTTCAGCTTAACTGAAAGAATCTCAGCAGCAGCTGGTTTCAGAGTAGTTGATCAGACTTCCACAGATGTGGCCCATAATAGGTTCAGAAATAAAAAAACTAGGCCACAAAGTAGAATTAATTTCAAGGAAGACAAATTCAATAATGATGCAACTTTTAAGATTATTTTTTTTTTTTTGCTTTGAGACAGAGATCATTGGGAGGGCGTATTTCTGTGGCTCGGGTTTTTCCATTCTGACTACCAATAGGGATACTGCAGTACACTGATTTTCTGGCAGGCTGGACCTGGCTGTAAGTGGGCTGTGCTCTCCCAAAGCAGAAAAACGGGGTATTTCTGAGTTTGTGTCTCCTCCTCTCCCCTCCCCCTCGCCCTTCTTATGTTCCTCCAAGCATAACTGATAGTACTGGAGTGCTTGTGCGCTTTTCTGACTGGACCAGACAAAGACGTACAATAGCTAAAAATGACCTGTGATGTTGCAGCAAATGTGGCGCTTGCTAAAACTGGGCAAATTGGTTGCCAGCTCTAAACAATGTGTTATCTGGGGCTGTTACACAAATTTTAAATAAAGGACTACAGAAAAACAAAATAGTTTCACAAAAGTTCATTTCTGGGGTTTAGCAAGGAGAAGAATTTAATTGATTTATGGAACGGCATGGCAAATACATCATTGTACTATCTTCTGCTGGGTGAAAAATACCTCCAAAGTAAAAGTGGAACAAAACAGTCACTTGTCCTCGCTAACAAAATTTCCCTTGACATTCTGTGCAGTGGTCTAAAGTGGTTGAATAATCTTAGTTTATATGGTCTTTCAGCTCAGGCATGCAAGGAAAAAGGAACTTCAAAAAGAGAATATTTTACCTGATGTGTACTATTTTAAGGCTTCAGTAATTAGAGAACTGCAAAGGTCAAAACAGCCATCAATATCACAAGCAACAGAGTAGAAGTAACATGTTTGAGAGGAAGTTAGTTGGTTGGCTGTAACATAATATGCCATAAGCACTCGGATGTGGATCTGCAATGACGAGCAGCAGAAGGAACAGTAAAAGTTAACCAGCATCAGATATTTACTTGGCTGAAAGCACACAGGAACTTGCAGATGAGAAATAGAGATGCTTTAGAGTCTAAATCCCAGAGTTTATTGCCTCACTGCAGAGATGCTGCAACTTACACCAAAGTCCATCCACACAGATCCATTCACAGGCTGGAGTAAAAGTTTGCCAGAGCTTTCCAACCTTTCAGTGAGCCAGACAAAAAACTCAGCATTCAGAAGCTCCCAAACCTTTTTTCTACCTTCTGGATCTCATTCAAATCAGAAATGTGTGTCATTAGCCTAGTTTTAGCATACTACTGCCCTCATCCTAAAGTAAAATCAGGAAATACTAGATTGGGGTGGGTAGCTAAGATGTTGCTGTGTGTCTGCTACTCCTGAAATTGTGTGTTTGCCTGTATTTCTGAACTGGCATAAATTAAAAATTAGTAAAAGTACAATGATTACATCTGAAGCTGCAGTAGTTTGCAACAGTATAAGTCATAATAAATATGCAGAATTTTGGGGGAAATTATTTTGAGAACAGGAACTCTTCCAAAAACTTTCCACTATTTCTTTCATTGCTGATAGACCATTTTTCTTCCCTGCACAATTTTATGCCAAATTGGCTACTTTTCTAATTTCCTCATAAATCACACAAAATTCATGATTCCTTTTTTCACATTTGGATCCACGAATCAACCAACAGAATTTGTTCTAGTGAGACAAAGAGGCTGAAACAAACACTCAGGATCATTAGCATAAAATTATCAGCATAAAATTATCCTGACTTATAACAACAAGTTGCAGGCGGCGTCTCATTTGTTGCTTTCATAGGGTTTGAAAGACAGAAGTGAGTTAGGGAAGTTGGTCCACTGCAGATTTTGTGAGGCATTTGCCTTTTTTCTCTCGTTAAACTCCAAAGCTAATAAACCCAGAGCATTCAGTAACAAGCAAGGCACTCATGTCAACAAAGACCTTACTTAGAGACGGCAAAGTTTTGAGAAACTTCTGTAGCAAGGATTTGAAGATATTTTAGTCATATGCAGTGCACTTTTGCCTCTCTGTTTCCTACAGTATAATCCCCCTTGCTTTCCCCCCTCTGTGTTTTAAAACGAACGCAGAAAAGGCTGAGTGTTAAACTACACTATTCAATTGTCTGGTAAGTACACAAATTCTGTTCAAATCAGAACAAACTTTCAAGGAGACAGAAAGGGGTATTTGGATTTCTATTTGGATTTCTGTTTTATCCTGGAAACCCTGCTGAACACCAGTGTGATGAGGAATATAGCCATATCAGACCAACAAAAGGCTCCTAATGTAGTGAAGACCTCCTCCCCCCTCCTCTCCAAGGAAGCCGGCTGGCAGAGCTTTTGCTATCGGAATTGTTTGCAGAATAACCAAACTAAAGCAGCTCCCTATGTGGGTGCCTCATTCAGGAATAAGCAGCACTTTTATTCTAAAACACTTATCTAGCTTCCTGAAGAGAACAGGCTATTTGGAAGATACTTCTTTGTTTTGAATGTTCTTGTGGAGCAATACCTTATCTGTTTTTTTTTTCCCCTTCTATTTACGTTTTCATTTGCTTCTCTGACAAAAGCAGAGACGTACTCACTCAATAAAGCAGTTATCACATACGCCAGCAACTCTTAGATTCCTTCAGCTGTTCAAAAGATTCCCAAGAACTGTTTTTATTGCAAAGGATCCCATTAATATCAGTGGTGCAAACATCCTGTTTGCTCCTAGGGGCTTTATAAAGTCAAATGCAATAGATCTGCATTTCACATCACTACTATGACAATGTTCTTGCAATGCAAGATATACCACCACTCATACTTTTATTGCTATGAAGAATGTTGCTCTGTAAATACTCCACGTATTTTTCCCTAAGATATAAGAACATTTCATTCCAAATCCCTCTATCATCTAAGGAGTCCAGGACCCTATTTATTTTGATGGAAGTTGGGATAATGAAAATAATAGATTGCAAAATAACTGCGGTAACAATGCTGCCAAAAATGCTCGCAGAATGATGCTGTTAGTATTGTCCAAGCCAATGTTTTCTCCAGAGAAGAAGGAACCATGTGAGTGTGTGCTGTCAACTCCATTTGGTGTTACTAAGGCTAAAGTGTGTTTTGGTTTGTTTGTTTACTTGTGTTACAGAATTTAGGAGAG
Organism: Agelaius phoeniceus; assembly: GCF_051311805.1. Taxonomy (NCBI): domain Eukaryota; kingdom Metazoa; phylum Chordata; class Aves; order Passeriformes; family Icteridae; genus Agelaius; species Agelaius phoeniceus. The sequence continues at coordinate 94,826,678 of NC_135265.1, read as the reverse complement.
TTGGGTTCACCATTTGGTGCTTAACTCCCTGAAGGCTCCTCCAGGTAGAACTGACACAACACAAGTATCTACATCTGTAGTCCCCAGGAGAGACACCATGAGGCATAAGTGGGAAGAAGGGGTCAATGGGCTGTGAAGAGAGGGCAGGAGCCCTCTGGAAGGGCTCTCCTCCTGCCTTGTAACCCCAATGAATGTTGTGGTGGTTCCAGTGCCAAGTCTGTGAGAGGGCAGCCACTGGAAGCTGGTGTGAACAGCCGAACAAGAACTGCTGCCCTAAGCTGTAGGGACTAAAGAAGGGTGGCTGTTGAGGTCACAGCCAGGAGCTCTGCTGTGGGACCTGGGCCAAAGCCAGTAGTTTTGGCTACCCATTGCCTGGCTCTGCACCTGCTCCTGGAGCCTTCTGTGTTCCCACCCTTGCTTTTTTGAAGAAAGCTACTTGCCAGAGCATTAACACTACCTCTGCACACTTCTTACTTCATTCAGAAGTGCTTCTGCAAGGACTATATAACTACATTAAGTTTATGTTCAAGAGTTTTCTACTAAGTTCATACCATTTTGCTGTGAGCCAGGCGTAGTATCCATAATCTGGTTATTAAAAAAGTGCTGGTGAATGGAATATTTGCATGAATGACCTCATTTTTCACTTGCTCACTAGAGCATTTTTAAAAGGAAGTATTTGCTTGGTTGGTAGCCAAGTGTTTTCTCCTTGACTACCAAATGTGTTTAGTCCATATTAAGGGTAAAATTCTCTCCAAAGTTCACTGGTAATTTCCAGACCCTGCAAGATTTGCACGCAAGAGACTGACAGGAACATTCTTATTTAATAATTTCCCACCATATTTCAAAAAAATGTGGTTTTCCAGATGCTCCTGACTTCCAAATGCAAAGTGGAAAATGTCCAAAAAAGGCATTACTTCATCTAATGTCATTTATTTAGCACACAATCCTTCTGTCCTTCTTCTGCTTTATCAAAAGCAAGGGGATGTGTGACTAGTTTGTATAACTTAAATTTCTTATCTGGACTTGCATAAGTGCATTCAGCAGCTTCCTCAGATGTACAGTTAATGGGAAATTCCATGAGTTTTACACTTAAACTTAATCAGAGATATGAATGAAAGAATGTAACCATCAAAGCTGTTGCAGAGTCCTTCACTCCCTGACCTTAAGGCCCATAAACCCATGAATAAGTTACATTCATCCATGTCCTACTGCCTTTTTTTTCATCACTAATGCAAAATGGGTTTGGAGCTCCAGCTATTAATCCAAGTTGAATTTCACTCAAATCGCTCACGAGTGGATACTTAGTCCTTACCAAGGGTTAGTAGGACTCATCCTCTCTTCCCCATGCAGCGCAGGTAAGTGAGGAGAGGGGAAGGACTGCGCCACTGAGCAGAGCTGATGTGGCTGCTCTCAATCCCAGGCAATTACTGGCTGCCTCTGGATGCATCTGCACCTCCCTGTCAGCAGGGTGATGTGTGCCATGGTCCCCTCTCCCTGGCTATCCTGAAGCTGCCACAGCAGGGGATGCAGGAATAACAGATCTCTGCCCTGCTCCCAAGGTATCTTGCTGCGTCTGGTCCCCATTGCAGCCGTAAATACTGGGTTTGAGGGGGACTCTCCACTCACTCCATAAGCCAGTTTTTCTTCTCTCTGAGCCTCATTTTCTTTTAGCTGCAAAATGGGTCAGTACTTTCAGAGAGCTGTGCTCACTACTGCTGTAATGAAATACCCTGAGACCTTTGCTGACCCTGGCAGAGCAAACCGTGGCACAGTCATGCTTGGTACCTGTGCTTGGAATTGTGTTTTGGCATTTGTATCTCACATAGCAAGGGTTGTATCCATTCAGCAATCTCTGCAGAAAGCAGTTTTGCACCTTCTTTGAATTGGCTGCCTAACCAGAGTCAGTCACCCAGCTAAAAGAGAATAAATATACTGTGAATAGAACAGAAACTCTGTCCCAAACGTGCACCAGAGAAAAACACCAATGTGTCTGCTGCACATCCAGTGCGGATTTTCTTGCAGTGCTCCAAGATGGTAGATCAGAAAAGCATAAGAAGGAAGAACCCACTCAGATAAAGACCTCTAAGATGAAAATATCTCTGTCAACACAAACTGAATATTAACAAAATGATTCAAGGGAGTGAAAAGTAAAATGTTTGTTTGTGTTCAGATTTGGAAAATGAACAGAAAAAAAATATCAATATCAATAAAATAATATTTTTTTAAATAGTCCTCATCCCAGCTCTGGTTGATAAAATTTATTTTTTTTTTGTTTTAAAAAAAAAGTACCATCCAGACACACCTGTGAGTCAAGTTTTGACCTGGCGCAATTTGATACAGGTGAGATATTAAACCCTGAAGACCAAGTTAACAATGGAAACAGTGACAGACAGTTAACAGTAGTAAATGGTGGTAGCTGCCATTGTACTCCTAAGTTACACAGTTTTCACAGCATAGAGGGACAGCTGATAAACCCTGAACCTGCTTTGCTGCCTTTAGTTTGCCTGTAGTTTTTTTCCAGGAACGACCTTGTGTTTACTGATAAATTCTGCTACTCACTTAATGGGGAATTAGAACAACAAGAAAATTTTTAATATCAAGAGCATTTTGCCTCATTTCTTCTGTCTTTGTAATTTAAATATCCTGTTGTGTAAGCCCAAAGGCAGGAAGTGAGCTATACAAACCCTTACAATAACAGTATTAGGTTGCAGATAAGCCCATGTGCTCAGTGGTGTTGGGTAATTTTTTTTTTTCCCCAAGGTAATACAAGTTCTGCCAATACTGGAAGAAATGCTATAATGCTTTAACACATTTAAATTTTTCAAAATGAGCTTCATCTGTTACACACACACACTCAAAAAATACTCTTCTGATAACAAGAAATTACTTTGGCCCATTATGCCAGGCTTTAATTATTTATCTTCACTCTGTATTTGTGTTTCTGCCATGAAACCCAAACCTTTTCAGCAGGCAGAGAGATGGTGGTGGGTAGGTTCCTACCTGTCCTCTCTTCCATTCTTTTCCCTCCAACTCAGCAGTGTTTTAATGCAAATCAAACCCTTGGTGCGTACATAGCCAGCACAGATATCCTTACACTTCATGCACCTGGCAGTCAGCTTTCCTGCCGAGGCTGCTGCTGAACTGGATTGTTTCCTCTTGTGGTGATTACACTTGGCTCTCTGCAATAAAAGACAACAAGAACTTCTTACAGATGATAAACACAAGCCTTCTTTTTTAATATATACCTGGATTTATAGGCTTAAGGGAGAAGATTGTGTTAATGGTAAAATTTAGAATTTCGTAAATGAATCAAATCGTTTTTGCAAGCCAGACACACACAATGAGCATTTCAATCCGTGTGCAAGCCATGTAACCTAGCAGTGCTGCATTTAACAAAAGTAGGACATGATTTCTGCATCTATTCTCCTTTAATAAGATTATGATCCTGACTGTCCTGTTCTGACTGCAGTCGGAGGTAGCGTTGTTGCTGAGTGGCTCACGAGCAGCAGGCTTGTGTGCTTGCATAACTGATCCCGAATTGCACACGGTGACTATCTATAGGTGCTAATCTTGAACATGACCAAACATTTGATCTCTCTGTGTATATTTGCACAAGCACATTTCCAACTGCGTGCAAATACACACACACAGTCATATCAAATGCACAGCATTATGTGTAATGAGATTATTACACGTTTGTGTAGGTGCACTGTGAAAAGGAAAAATTGCCTGACACTCTACCTTTATAAGCCTGTCTTCACAGACAGCTAAATTGTATTAGTTTAGCCATTTCTGCTGTCATTTTGTGCAGCATCTAATTTAGGCCCAAATGTTAATGACAATTTCAGCCAAAACTGTTTGGCTGTTTTTGAAACAGAAAGCAGGTTGTTTTGCTTATCAGTAAACAGTATGAATTGTTCTAGCACCTTCACAATCTGAAGCCAGAGTCTGAAAAATCTGAAGTCTCCCTATGCTAGGGCTTTGCCTTTTGCTATTCTTGTTACACATTTGGCTGTGTTATAAGTCTGTGAAAAATCACAGTTTGCACATGCTCCATCACTACCTCTTCAATTGGAGCCGCTGAATTCTAAGATTGTGCTGTAACTGAGGATGCTCAGGTTTCTCACAGCTGGTAGCGCCGACTGAACCACATATGCCACGTCCTCAGTTATAGACTACAGTGCCCCACTATTGCATGCTCGAATATATTATTCTAGGGTAGATTACATGGGCAAAGCCAAAATTTCACTATACTACAAACTCAGAGCAGTAACGTTGGGATGAGTTCCAACAGCAACTGCCAAGAGGGAGATAAATTAATTTATGTTCATGAAGCGTTCAGATACTGCAGAACTGGTCACTGCAGAAAAGCTCACAAGGTATTTGATTATTTCTTTTGAGAGAAGCATTTGAATAAAGTTATTATGTGGCTGTGCAGTTAATGATACCATAAAGCACACTTATAAGGGGCTGAGTAAACAGACCAAGTATTGGAATTCTCACTATTGGAATTTTCTACATTAGTTTGTCTGTGTGACTTAGGAACACAGTAAAGAGCCTAGTTCCTTTAATTGATACATTCACAGATCCACGTCTATAAGTAGCTTGCCTCCTGTTTGAAATAATAAAATAATGGTGGACAAGGGATTAATACTTGATTGCATTTAACAATATAAAAAAGGCAGGAATAGCTTATCTGAAGTTATTGGAGACAATGATTTACTAGACATTATGGACAACCCACAGCATAGAGCTTTCAGCTATCCTCCCTGGGATATTAAAATCTGTGATATCAGTGAAGTACAGAGTAAGGGGCTTTTTGGAGTTTCCATTCATGTCTCAGCAGGCTTTTAACAGAACAACCAAGGGGAACTGTCTACAATAAACTTCTCTTTGTCTTCACCTCTTCCAGCATCACTATGCAAGCAGCTCCATTTTCAGCTATGGAAATGAACCATTTCATTTTTATGAGATCTAATTTCAGTAGCCTACTTTGAATAATAAACAACAATTAACTTTCAGAGCACAGAAGATGTATAATTTTTAAGGCACATCCTGTTTCAAGGACTTCAGGATATAAACTACCTAAGAGCAAGAAATTATAGAAATAAATGACAGAGAACAAAGTTGTTCCCAGTACAGTGTGGCTGTCAGTCTTTCTGTACTCCTGCCCTTATAATTGTATGTGTTGGGCCTGATTCCCTGACTTTACTTGAGACTCCTTGGGAGAAAACTGAAGTAACATACTGTGGGATCATGTTCTTCTCCCAACATTTGTTTTTTGGAGGGCCAGTCTAGCGTGGTGCTTAAAAGCTTCACATGAACTGCACAGAGCTTACAGGATTTCTTTTGGTTTTCTGAAAGGGTGAGTACAGTAGGGCTTGTGCAGCGTTATTTCCTGAGAGCCTATTTAAGCGGGTCTTAGTGTTAACTTCAACTTCTTAACAAGCTTAAGTACAGCATCACATTTGATTTGGTTTTGCAAATGTCTGGAACTTTTCATGTGGAATTAGCAGATCTCAGTCTTCAAGCCTAATGAACTCAGATAAAACTCAGCAGGATGTCCTGTTGGAAACTAATTTTTTTGTACGAAGACAGCTCTTTGGTCCTCTTTTCTTGCGTTTGTTGACTTGTCTCAGAAGCTCGTAAGCTATCAGCTCTCTTATTGATCTACTCTAGAGTCACTTGAAAACATAATTTTGAAAGCAGCATTTCAGCACCTCTTTTTGTTTGATCTTGTTGCTGTGGCACAGTTTTTCAAGCACCAGGCTGAAATCAGTGTTGGGGGTTATTTTATGCTTAATAATACATTTTTTTAAAAATCTTTACATCTGTCTAATTTTATTTAAAATGCCTCTCTATATGTTAAATTTTCTGCTTTCTTAAAATCTGTCCAAGGATCCACATCCCTTCTTTTTCATTTAGCTACAAATTGATTCTTAAAGTATCACATCTAATAGCCTTTGGGGTTTGATGCGCAAACTATTCTGACGTCTATTCATAGACCTTTATAATGGGACCCACTCCAGTTTATCCCTTGAACTGTCAGGCTCTTTGGGAAATAATAGCTCCTGACAGTTGTGGAGTTAAAATATAGGATTAATGATCAGCTTTTAATGTGCAAATGGGGTATTCAGCTTTCCTTTTACCCATCCTATTTAATGCAAATTCACTGTTGAAACAGGTAGCATGAATTTTTTCTCTCACTAAACATAGATTAATCTATCAGGGTAAGTCCCTGAATCAAAATAGAAATTTAGATACACACCACAAAGTAAATACAGGACACTGTATTTGTGCTGATTTATAAGCAAGTATTTTTCTTCTGCCAAGTCCATAATTTATTTTTAAGGTTTCAAAACCTCCCTTTCACACAAAAATAAGAATAGCCGTGCATTGCAGCAACGAATTTAACCAGCAGGAAGAACTCTGCCTTTCTCTATTAAGTACAGCTGTAGAAAGCCCCATGGACTTTGATTTAATTGTTTCCAATAGCCCAAAACAATCAGCTACCTGCACTTAGTAAAAAGTAAAAAAGAAAAAAGACAGGGATTTCTACAGTGAAGCATGGAGGAGATCAGATATTTTCATTAGGAATTTAATGACATGTTTGTGATTCTTGGCCTTAGGAATTGTATGGTAATTGTCAATTGGGGCATCCTATTAAAAAGCTGCCTAGCTATACAAAACGAGACTATTTGTTTAGAAAATGTTATATACTCATGTAATTGGAAAATGCATTTTAAACATAATAAGAATAAGAAGCATTTGTCCATTAGGTTCTGCAGTGATAGGCAGCACTGTTTACAAGGAGCAGAGCATGGGGAGGAGATGTTGGGTTATGGTGACACCTAAAGAACCTTGCACCAAAGAGTATCTGGGGGGAAAAAGGTTTTCAGGGCAACTAAAGTGAAAGTCAGAACATGAAAAGATAAAATAAACACTGAGTCATTCCAAAAAATCTTTCATATTTAAGGCAGTCACACACCTGCCCATACATCCCTGATAACCACTAGCTTTCCCAAGCACATGAAACAGAAAGGTGTCCCTCAAGATACAGGACTTAATCCTCGCAGTGCTTGAATGCCTTAAGCTGCCAATAAAGCAGAGTGAAGTCTGTTGTCTGCAATTATTCCTTTGAAAGGAGTCACATCAGAGCAGCACACATATGTAAGTACCTTGAGAGGCAAAAGAAGAAGGAGAAGAGCAAGAAGAACACGCAGCACATCACTCGCGTGCAACTTTTGTGTCCTCTGTTACTACTGCTGTTACCTTTGCATACATGCTTTAACACACTAACAGGGAAAAATACCATTAACGTTATTTTGGAAATCTGGTTTCAACAGCATCTAAATGGCCTCCAGGGATTTCTTTTGTTGTTTTGATAACAGTGTCAATTTACATGGATACTATCCCCCCACACCCCCACCCCCCATTTCTAAGAAAGCAAAGCAATCTATCATTAATGACTCTTGAGAAACATAAGCTAAATTTAAATGAAGCTCACAGTCATTGTTTATAATGTCCTTAGCTACTCTGCTCATAATTTTTAGCTGCCTTCTACCTTGTATTTACAGCTGTGCAAAGCAAGTCAAAACGGCAGTCAGACAGCAGTGTTCTGCAGACAGGATGTATTCACATTGCTTTGGTGTGAGTTAGGGACAATTCAGCAGAAACTAAGTGGCTTCAGACATTCAGGTAAATATATAGGTATAATAATCATAGCAGGCTGTGGTCACCAGATGGACTAAAGGTGTTTCCTGGAACTCAATGAGCTGGAGGATGCTTTAGCTACCTTATGCAATTTCTGACCCTTGCCAGCAACTTCTGCCTCCTGTGTCCATCCTGCACTATTTTCCTGATTTTCTAGGAGGCTGGATGGTGGACCTGATTCCCTGGAAACAAAAAACACTTAGGAAAGATAAAGCAGACAAACAAATAGAAAATACAAGGATAAATTATTGTTTTCCCAGAGATTCTGCTCTCTCACCCATTTCACTGTAAGGCAGGACAAATCAGTAAGGGCCAAGGCCAAAATGAAGCAATGGCAGGGACAGGGAAGAGGAGGTTGCTGGAAACCTTCCTGAAAAATTGTTCATCAAATTACACCAGGACAAACCAGAGTATTCTAATTCCTAACTAGGAATCTCCTTTCTGTAAGAGGCCACAGCCAAACTCCAGCTTTTTCATGCCTTGCTGCAGCTATGTGTTCCAGTCTTCCCTGGACAGAAAGGGAGTGATGTTTCCCCAACACAAGGTGTTGTGTGTGCTGCAATAGGTGCACAGGGAGGCAGTTTGTACTTGGGCTTGGAGCCTTAATTTTCAATATCTTTGTGGTTTTGGTTTACAGTGGTTCCAAAACGCCTTCAAGCTTGCAAAATGGTTGTCATGCCTTGTCGAAGTTAAACCCACAGGTTCTAAATTATATGGCTGTTTTCTGTATTTTGAGAGAATTTTCTCTGGAGACATGTTTTTATATAGAGAGATGGGATTTTTTTTTTAGACTTTCTGCAAAACCCTTTCAGAATTCTTAAATGAATGAACTTTAATGAAAAAAAATTAAATAAAAAATTAGTCATTGCATTTAACAAGTTTCACTGATAAAACCGATTTGTCACTCATGGTTGATTTGATTTCACAGTCATAGTCAGCAAACCTTTATATTTCTTTTGGACTTGCTCATTGGGCACTTAAAATCAGAGATCAGAAAAAGTGCAGCTCACTAGAAGACAAAAAAGTTTATACTAATCCAGCAAGCAGAGATTAATTGAGTTTAGAATTCAGCTAATGAAGGGGAAAAACACTAAAAACCAGGAGCTGCAATGTATGTCAGAGGGCCAGTTTGGGGGGCAGTGGGGAAAAGAGGGCTCCAAGGAATGAGGAGCTGCTGATGGCTCTGGTTATTTATTCATTTGAAGTATCCCAGAAAACAGATCCAGCAAGCTAGGAAGCACAACTGTCTCCCAGGCATCCCCAGAATTCATCAGTGCACAAAATTCAAAAAAACCCACCTATTAATCAGAGGACACTTAATATTTCTCTTTGTTCTCAATGCAGTTGTTGTGGCTCGTGTTTGGAGAACAAAAGGGATGGGCCCTTGATATTGGGACACCTGTCTGCTAGGACAGGCAGCAGCATGGACTAATATGAGCACTGAATGCCAGCCTGTCCTCCTGTTTTTCCCCAGAGCAGCAGATATAGAAAGAACCATTTCACACACCCACCTAGTTAAATGAAACATTTTATTTTAACCCCAGCTATTAGCCTGAAATGACATCAGGATTCAAAACACTTAGAAAACTGGAATCCAAATTTCTGTGGTTAAGGGGATGACCCCCACCTCATCCTCATGCAACTCACCACTGCTCTGATTTCACGTGCCTAAGTGGGCATAATTGAAGGGGATGGACTCTCCTAGCTCACAATTTTGTCCTGCTACCATTCAATTGCCCCTCTTTTGTTTTGGCTTGTTTTGTTTGTATTTTCTAACCTTGCATAACTTTAAAATGGCCATGCATAATTTTTTGGACAGTTTCCATTTGGGGCAGAAACGCTTCTTGACAGGTTCAGCAAAAGCTGCAATTTGATGGATGCATTTCAAATTCTCTAAAAGCAGGGTTCGAAGTGCTCAGACACCAGTTTCATCATTTCTGGAATCACAACACAGCAGAGGAGGTGCAAGCATGTGTTATTTATGTTTGTCTGCAGCTTTACTGCTGTTTGGACATAAATAGAGGGTCAGATTCAATCGCAGCCAGTCCTATCTTAGGATGCTACAAACCCCCAGAGGGGACCTCTGAGGTGGGAAATCTGCGGGTAGAACAATTTACCACAACCAAAACCAACCGTACCTCACTCTGTGGGTGAGCAGCAGCTCCTGGGGCTGGGTTCTGCTGGACAGGGGAGGTGCAGGACATGCTGACCCGGCACGGCCCCCACGGCCTCTGCTCACAGCCATAAACCAAAGCCAGCGCCTGCACACACACCAGAGCAAAGTCTGATGGGGGAGGAGGACCCAGGGGCAACTCTGTGTCTTTAGGGAGTGAATCAGTCCCCCTGAGGAGCAGGGGACTCAGTGACACGGGAGGGGACACTGCCTGCTGGGTGCTGCCCGCTCCCCTGTGTGGGGCTCACGGGCTGACAACAACCTGCTTGTTGCTCTAGCTGACAGCAGAAATATCATGTGAGGACAAATATGTATAAAAATGATGAAAAACAGGGGAAAACAAATCTAATAAAATCAGATGGGAGACTTCACAGCACAATTGGATGTTTACACTGTCCCAGGAGAGTGCAGTCCTGTGATGCTGAAGGGAATTGATTGGTTTGTATTCCCATTTTTTTCCTAAAAACTCACGGTATAACACTAGAAGCCTACAGGGATGCTGGGAAAAAATAAACAAACAAACCTCTCTGAGGCTTCTCCCTACACCCATCCCCTCTCCTGTTATTTTTCAAATCAAGGAATGGGGCAAAGGGGCAAAAGAGCAATCCTTGTATTTGCCAGCCAGTAAATCTGACTTCAATCCCTAATGAAACAATGGGACAACCCGTTAAGGAGGGAGGAAAGGGGGACAGAAAATAATGGGGTCATGAGCAATTAAAAGGTTTGGCCAAAACTGACCTTTGTTTTAATGTAAGTTTGAATCAGCAGAGTTATATCTGGGTTAAATTTAACTGCCTGTTTTCTGAATTTTCTTAAAAAGAAATAATGCCAGAGAAATTCAGATCATCTGGTGGAATCAAAAGATGTAGTGGGAAAAATATGTTTTCTTTTTGCTTGTAACAGCTGTTAAACTTCAGCATACAAAATCATATAGAAGGAAAAAACCTTTCCTTAAAATTCCAGCATCACCCTCAGTTTATCTAAATTGTGAAAAACCTCATAATATAATTTCAGTCCTTCCCTCAAAAGCTTCCAACCTCCTCATCCACAAGCAGGGGAAAACTAGCCTTGGCATTCTTGATATTGCCAAGACTAAATGAGGTTGTTTAGATTTTCTCTTGCCTCTGTTCCCTCCTCTTATAAATCAACACTTTTTCAGATTAATTTATACTCTGTGTATCTGTATGTGCGTGTGTATTTATAAAAGGAAGGGTCACGAGTCCCGTGCTTTTAAAGGAAGGAAGCCTTTTTACATGATGTTTTAAAATTAGCCAGGACTAAACATTGTGATGCAGAAATGCTCCTCTTTCAATTACACAGCCCCTGGCAAGATATCCAGGGAGCTGTTTCAAGACAGTTTAAATTGGTCAAGCTAGTGAGGGTCCTCCCTTTTCCCTGGGCTATGCCACATGTTGCTGATGCACAGAAGTGCAGTAGCACTGCTGCTTATCTGACCCCTTATTGAGCCAATTTAAACAAATAGCCTTTTTCTTTTATCTTTTTTTTTTTTTTGTGTTACTTTTCAGTTGATTTCAGACTTTAAGTTGAGTCACAGAGAGGTCAAGGGAGCACCAGGGCCAGCAAAAGGGCAAGGTCTGGAAATATGTCACCAAGTCCAAGGTGAGGATGGTCCTCACAGAGATGGTGGTGTGGCTCCCCATCAGTGAGCAGCATTTCTGATACCAGCCAGCTTCACTTTTCCCACTCTTATGGCTATTTTTTTCTAATTTTTTTTAAATTTCACCTGGATCAAGAAATTAATCCAGCTAAAGATTATTCAAAACAGGCTATTTTGCAGCCAGCTCTCTTCCCAGTCCATCTCACTGGGTACCATAGGAGAGACTTTTGAAGAGTGGGCAACCAAGGAGAGAGATGTCTCCCAGGAAAAATACATTGCTTGGAAACTGGGGCTGTTTTGTGAGGAAACAGTATCACTGCTCCAGAATCTTCTGTTGAAAATTGTCTGCATTGTGAAAACAAGTCAGTTTTTCTATCTGGTCTGTTTTTTTCAGACATGTCTGCTGATGAACTTGTAGCCAAAGCCGTGAGTTTCTGCTCACTCCCTCTGCCACCATTCACTGCTGTGTGCTCTCAGCAGACAGTAATTATCAGCCCTAAAGCCAACAAGAATGATGTAATTTTTAATTCATCAAATACCAGGTATCCCAGGGGGGAACCTTCACCAGAAATGTAGCCGTCCTGAAACCAGTTTGGGACTTTGACTTTGGTGGAAGGGGGGCAACTTTGGGATCAAAAGCTTTTGAAAATCTGAGAAGTCATCACAGAATAATGACTTTTTTGACTGTCTCTGCAATAATAGGCTACCACCATGAATAACAGCTGACATTTCAGACTATGAGTGACCCCTGGGTGTTTTCTAGGTATTTTTTTCCCCATAACTGGTAAATTTGAATAGCTATGAGATAAAACAAGGTTAAGTATGCTGAGGGCATCAGGTTACCTATATGCCCAAAGCTGTCATTTTAACCAGATCATTTTGCATGCAGGCTGCATTTGTGTGAGGATGCCTGTTGCACAATGTTGTTTTTAAGTGAGAGAGCAAAATAGATGAGCTCTCAATATGGTGCAGAGAGCACATGTAATTTCTTGCATAATCTTACTGGATTTATTCTGAGAAGTTACTGAGGCTTCCTACAAAGATTGTTTAATATCTTTGGTGGAAATAGTCAAGCTTTTATAATAATAGTGATGAAAAAATCATGACTTTTCATATCCAACCAAAGCCTGATTACACTCATTGAAATACAAATGTCAATATTTATTAGCTAATACTAAAATTACTGCCATCTCATTTTTGCAGTTAGTCAGAAAATCATTATGTATCCCTTTTCAAAAATCATTGACTTTTCCTTAGCACAGAAAACTCTATTATCAGTCTTTATAAAATATTTATGGCTTTCCTTGACATTCTTATAATATCCCTAGGAGAGCAATCAGCATTTCTTTTGTTCAAAATAAGACAAACCTCTTCTCCATAAAAAATAATTAATTAACAAAATGTAAATGAAATCAAATTTTAAAAAGTAAGAAACTACAGCTTGTTCATCTATTTTTTCCTCTTACATTAGGAAAAATCGAAGGTATCTCTCTTTTAACTACTTTATTACAATTATTTGGGCTAAAAAGTGGTCTTGATTTGTCAGTGAAGGACAAATTATTATTAATTTCACATGTAACCATATGGAGAGAATTATTAGGCTAAATGGAGGGGCTTTTCACTGATTCATTGATTTTTCTGTGCCCCTGATTGTTTGTGCCACAGTTTCTAAGTTAACATTACGCCCCCTCTCCGAGGTCCAGGGCAGGGGTTTTTGGTGAAGAAGTGCTAAATCACCCATATTTTCATTAGAGGATGCTGGAGCTCCGTATGATCTGAAGGAAACATCACACTTCCATGTTGCTGGTCCTACTTGATGCTGATATCCCTTCCTGTAACTGGTCTGGAAATCCTGATATGTCTCGTCTCCCCATTGGTGTTTTCACTTTCCTTGGTAATGAGAGGTGATAAAAAGGGATTCTCCCCCACCACTAATATCCCTGCAGGAGCCATGTATCAGCAATGCCCCTTGTTTAGTTAGCAATTCTGCCTTTGTGCAAACTTTTTTACATGCACTTGGCTTGTTGCATTTTTGTGTATACTTAGCTGCATTGCCATGGCAATAGGAAAAACATGATGTTACAGATTTGGACAGAAAGGAAGGGGAAAAAAAGATAAACCACCACTGTAATCTCAAGGCTAGATGAAGTCAGAATTGGCTAATTCTTGAAGTTAAGAGACATGCAATTTGAAAGATCAGAGAGGTTAAAAGGAGTCCTGAAGTGGAAATTTTCCGATTAATAAATGTGGGAAGATGGGAATTTCCTTAAATTGAGTCAAATAAGTCAACCTGCACTCAGATAGGACACATGATCAGAATCTTTGAGTAAGGAGTGGGAGATTTGACTAATGCCTTTTAAAGCAGATATACCACAGGAATCAAGTTTAAGCTTTTGTCTTTGTATTTACACAATGTAAAATTATATATTTATATACACAGATATAAATTTTACATATTTTTAAACATTATTTTAATATAAATTAGCTAAATACCCTATTGCTATTTGTATAAAAATATTCATAACAATTATAATTTTTTTTCCAAATTTCCAAGTATTTCTGTCTTGTTTAAAATTCTTTTGGCTTATGTGTAATTTCCCCCATCATATTCACAATTTCAGCATCCCAACGTGTTTCTATTTCAGTTCAAGCATCCAGAGAGATGGTGAGCTGCCTCAGATGGACAGAACCATACAAGAGCTTCACCACAGAGCCCAAAGTCTAATCTTGCAGGCATTTGCTGGTGTGAATATTTTGAAGCTCAATCGCATTACTCTGGTGACAATGTTACTCTTACAGAAATTGGATCTTTCAAATGCTTGCACATGTGAATAATTTTATGCATCTGAGCAGTTGTCTTCTGTGAAACTACTGCCTTGTGTCAAGTTAACCACATGTGAATGTGTTTCCAGGGATGAGAAGGTTCCCAGATGATGATCCTGGGGATTTATAGGAATAAGCCTTATTGACCACTGTACAGATAAAGCATTGTTCATGGGATCATTCCATTAGCAACATGCAAAAATTCTGCAACCAGTATTATGAAATTTAAACCCAAATTTTGAAGAAAATGAAGATTTGATTTTTAACAGGGGGTTTTAACATGAAAACGTCTCTTTAAAAATTCACTGCAGCAAGATCAGTAAATATAAATAAAACATGTGAAGAATATTAATCTTAGTAAAATTGAAGAAGCAAGCTGTCAATGGCTGTCAGACACAATATGAACTGACAGTTGCATGGCTTACAGTCTGACATGGGGATCGTTACCTGTCTGTTTCTCTATCAAAATACCTACAGGGAATAAGAGTTTGCAGATTGCAGGCATGGGTGGGAGTGGGTAAAGGGGAAGAGCAGTTAAAATGGAAGCTTAATGACAGCCGTGAAACATACGTATGCAACATATTCATTAGGATTAATCATCAGTCCGAAGGAATGGCTTACATCATTCATTATCATCAGTACTTTAGAGAAAAGCTTTCAAGCAGCATCTACAGCTTTCCTATCCCACTCCTCCCTCAAATCAAACTCAAACCTGGCACACAACCTTTTTCTGGCTGCCACATATACAAAACCTATAGATGAAGCATTTTTTGTTTCCACGTGTAAGGACAATTTACAGGAATGGTTCAGATATTAGCAGCAGATCCCCATGTGGAAGGATGCTGCAGGCTTTTCCACCCTCCTCTCTCAGTCAGGCTTCCCTGGCCAGCCACCCACCCTCCCAGGATAACACAGAAACCCCCTGGGTGCACCTGGAATGACAGGCAGGAGAAATGACTCACAGGCAGCTACCTCTGTGATGGGGTGGTCTGCTCTCCCAGGAGTCCATCCAGGGAACAGCAGTCTTGGTAAAAGCTGATTTTTCATGGAAACTGTAGTGTGGAAGGGTGACTGGGGTCACAAAGAGCATGGATCACATTCCTTCTGGGCTCCCAGGGTGGTTAAGGTTTGCATGGCCATTTACGTGATATGGGAAGAACCACTGGGGAGATTTCTTTTCATGGTGATCTCTTTCTATTATCTAGTTTTATTATCAAGCTCCTTCATCCACCTGCATCCTTCATCCTCACCTGCAAACCCTGCTGAGGTTTGAGCTGAGTGGTCTAAGATTGGTTGTACAGAATCACCAGAAAAGCTGGAAGAAGCGTAAAGCTCAGAGGAGCCAGCAGAGAGGGTGAGTCAGGCTCATGTTCATAGAATCACTGACCCACCTTTCTGCACTCCTTTGAGGCCAATGGCTGCACAAAGCCACTGATGTGCCAGCATCTCCCATAACAGCAGTTGGCTGGAGGGCCTGGGGTCAGGTTGTCACCCCTGGAGGCTGCCCCAGTGCCACCATGCTGACTTCATGCTATGTTAAAGAAAGCAGCACTGCATGCACGAAATGCTCTGCAAACCCCTAAAGAACAGCGATAAACCAGGATTGGGAGCAAGCTGGGAACCTGTTAGCTTAAGGTGTTAGAAAGTGTTCCAGAGAAAAGTTAGAAAAATTCAGTTTTTTCCCCTTCAGATCTAAAACTATACCTTCATATGCTCCGAGGAGAGCATGCCAGAGCCCACAGAATTCCTGTCTTCCCACCCAGGCTGGCTGGGCCAAAGGCCAGTGGAGTCACAGGAACCTTGTCTGTGGGATTTTCTTAGGCTCCTGAGTAGCTCTGTCTGCACAAATGCTGACTAAATCAAAATACAGTTGGGTGAACAACACAAAACTTTTTCTATTAAATTTTGCTTAGTATTAAAATATGTATCCATTTCACCCATGCTGAAAGCCATGGCATTCTCTTGTCATAAACATTAATGCAAGAAAACAGTACCAGTATATCTTTATGGAAAATTTTATGCACATACATACTGATGACTTCCATTTTGAAATGTATTTCTTGTGAGGCTTCAGACAAGGATCCTGATGAAGGTTGCATTCATTCACTCTAGGAGCAGAAATAATACCATGTGACAAATCACCATCAAAAATCCAGCTCTGGGGGCAAGTATTTAATATCAGCTAGAGAGTGAAAAACAACTCACAGGTAGAATCTTTGCAACATTTATCAAGAATTTTAATAACAAATGCATAAAAAATAATGCAATCTCTAGCAGTATCTTGTTAAAACTTGACTGAATCTCAGAATTTCAGCAGAACATTACATTAAAATTTCAACTGCTAAAGAAAAATAAACCACATTCTTAATGATAATTTATGCAGCAAAACTTCATGCTTTTCAACTTGTTCCATGACCTTGACTATTAGAAAAAAGTCCCACTTACAAAGCATATTCCTACAAACTCCTTCTGTTATATCACTGACAATGAAGAGAATGGGTGGAGCAACAGGAAGAATCCTCACTGACCTCATGCAGCTTGTTTGTTTGTTGTTTTGGGGTTTTTTGTGTATGAAATATAAAATTGAAGTCTCTCCCACTGGATAATTTCCCTAAAAATTCACAGAAAATTGTAAATGAAGATGCAGCTATTTATTTTCTCTGGTAGGAAAAATATTATTAAGATATTTATATTCATTAAACAATATATAACTATTTAATATTAATACAGTCCAGATAATAAAGTGTTCATTTTCAGACCTTCCTGTGATTGGTATATTGTGTAACAAAGGTGGTTTCCAAAGGCATACTAGCTCCCACAAACCCAAGAAGTAGCAGAAATTACACAATCCATTATGTAGACACCTCTTCAAACTGTGAATGAAGTGGATTTCAGTGTGAGTTAGCAGACAGGGACTGATCATAACATCATCACCCTGTCCTGAGCAGATGTTAGAGGATATGGACTTCTATTGTTCTGTGTGCAGGTGGCATTCCAGTATAAAAGAAGAATTGCCAATATTCCCACTTTCATGTCATTGCAACATATATACTGAATTCTTAGGATATTAAAAATGCATGTGCTTAATTCCTATTTATTTAACAAAATACCTAACTCTATGGGAAAACAAAAGCAAAACTTTCCCAAGGTTGTAGCCACAATTTGTATGGAGTTTTCTTCTGCAATGACGGGCAGTGGCCATAGATTTTCCTGTCTCTCTCCACCTCCTCTTCTGGTGTCCATCATGATATACACTATAAAAGTCTATCTGTCAGTGCCAGGCATTTGACCTAGGGACTGCCAATAGGTCTTAGCAAAGGTCACTTAGAAAGGCATAGCTAGGAAATGGAAGACTATTTTTTGTTGTTTTTCTAGTACATCCTTCAAGCAGCTTTAGGTACAAGCCTGTTTTCACTCCTGTCACACTCTTTGGCTTGTTTTTTTTTAATTAAAAAGAGAGTTTAAATCTCAAATCCTAGTAAGCCTTAATGACACCTCTTAACTCTTTACCTTCCCCTTGCTTTGATTACTGCACTTGTCCTTTATCATTAAGAGGAGACTGGACATTCAAAAACTCATGTGGAGGAAAAGCCTGCCCGTGCTGAAATGATGTGAAGTGCAATGCTTTTCAGTGAAGGGAAGTCCATGGGTAAAGGTCACTCAAAATATTGCACCTGCCTCCCCTGGCACTGCACCATGTGGGGCAGGGAAGGGCATTTGTGGTGCCCACAGAGTGCCTGTGCAAGTCAGGAGACAGAAGGATGGGCTCTGGCAGGTGTCTCAGTGCTCAGCTCCTGCTCTCCTAAGGGGCATAAGCACCCTGCCCTTAAATCCCGTGTGCAGAGTAAGAGACTAGCCAGGAGTGGGCAGGGAACAAGCACCCTTAAGAACACATGATGCTGAATGAAGTATTTAGGCAGATAAAGTGAATTCTCCCTCCTAAGAACCTGATTCACAAGGGAAAGACACCAGGATTTGTTAGCTTGCTTTATAAACTCCCTTGATAACCATGAAGGTGTGCTCTCATTAAGGCAGAAATCATCCTTTTTACCCAGCAAAAATCTGCTTTTGCACAAGGCTCATTATCCTTGTCCTCGACACACTAGAGCTCAGCCTCTGCTACTGACACAGCCCTGCAGCATCTACTTGGTGCCATGGGCTGCTGCAGGGTGGGATGTACCAGCTTTCCTCCAAAGCTGTAAGGGACACCACAGTGCTCCTTCCCTTGTCTTACAGGCCTTGCTAGCACAGCTGTGCCCAGCAGGCTGGATGCTCCCCTCCTAAACCAGTTTTTGGACATCCAAATAGAATTAGCCTGCATCAACCTCCCTGACTTGAGCTGAAGTAACAGAAACTTTTTCTTTCAGGGCCAAAATACAGTTTTTGGCATCTAAGGCTTAAAAGTTCTCTGTGAGATCTAAAAAAGCCTTTCTTAGTGTGGCACATTCTAGACGTGTAAGCGAAGTTAAAAATATACCTAGTTCATATTCCTTGCTTTCAAATTAACATATGTCATTCTAATGATTTGTCAATTAAATTAATGCAGAGACAAGCATTGTCTTCAAGATTGTATGAAACAATGGAAATGAATCTTAGATGGATAGGATTGAATAAAAAGTGTTTCTTAGGTGTATGGACATACAGTTTTAAATTCAGGATAGAAGAAGAAGGGCCTAGAATATCCTTTACAACTGGAGATATTCTATGATATTTCTATGAAAAGGAATGTGAGACTTAGAGACAAAAAAAAATGACTGAGACCTTGGTTTAGCCACTGTTATTTACATGAAAGCAGATCTTGACTTGTGTGCAATAAGGACTTAGGAATTATGACATTCTGAGACTGCTGGAAATACCAAATATTAACTTTCTCTTACTGTGGTCCTCAAAGGGATAAGAGGCAGCCCTGTACCCTGCATAGGCAAAGGTAGGAAATGTAAGTCCTTGAGTTCCTAGGAAATGAACCCTAGACATTTTACTCACTAGGGCTGCATGCCATATTCAAGACCATAATCTTTGTGTATGAGCAAGGAAAGTTTGATAAAAACACATGCCCACACATTCTTCTCTGCTTCCTTATTTACACATTTTGTATGTGAACCAATAAACCACACATTTTTCATCCACACTATTCATATTGAGCAGAGTCATGACAGATTACTGCAGACTGGTAAAAGCTTTCTGTGGAAAATTTTAACCCATCTGGAGTGTTGAAGATCACCTGATTGTTTCAAGATATTTTTAGTAAGAATGATAGTTGGTCTTTAAATTAAAAATTAAAAATCTCCATCCTTTGCCAGATGCTTTTACTAACTTGTCAAGAACTTCGCATTTTTCCCTGTTAGTGATAATCGGATGGTTTGAGGCTTAAGTGTTGAGGCTTACTGGAAGACAAAATATGTTTTTTTCTGTGCCTGATAGCCAGTTTACATATACTTCTCTATCTTGATGATAGGTCTATAAACCATATAATTTGGTGAAATAGGAAAAAATAATCTGATTTAGGCTGTAGCAAAGCATGATATCATTGTTTCACTCTGGAGAAAATTAGGGGGTCCATATATGAAATTTTTAATTTTTATATTCTCATTAATTATTGTTGCTTTTACCTGCAAGGAAAGTATCCTGTAAGCAAGGATCTAAACCTAATTAACATTAACCAGTACTCAAGCTAAAAACTATACAAAAATGTACTGTGAAACCCAGATTTGTTGTTTCATTTTTTAAAAAGTCACAACTCAAACCTTTAGTGATCCACAGAAATGGGCCATGCCAATGTGAATTCTTTCATATTGGTTTCCCACTGTTGTTTTAAGTGAGATTTCAGCACCATCAGTGTCTGACCTGAAGTGTCTCACCTGCACCTCACCTGCTGAAGGTAATGGCAAATCAGCAGCAGGATGATGAGGCACTTGTGGTTTTCCTTGGGTAGGTGCCTACCACAAGGATGTACCTTATTTCCAACAGTGAATCCATTATAATAGTGTATGGATAATGCCATCCTGAAAGGATTACACTTTGCAAGATGTGAGGTGTGGTTTTCATTTCCTGTTCCCATCTCTACTGACCCCTTTTTTCTCAGCTCCTTTCCGTTCCTCTTTTATGGTTTTCCTTCCTTAGCTCAGTTTTAATTTAAATTTCCCATTAATTCATCTTATCTTTTCAGTATTCTAGGTGTCCTATTCCTGCCTTGCTCACTAGCCCTGTTCTACCAGGAGTTCATTGAACACTGTTAAGTCTTCCAGAGAAGAGTTGGCAATAAAGACTTGGCAGCAAAAAACTTAGTGCTTCTGTATACAGTGACCTTTAGGCAACTCTAATATGTAGTCAAATATCAGAAATGCTCATTAAACAGTTAAGAAAAACATCTGAGAAAACAAAGCTACTAATGTGGGGCCAGAAGGTGAATCAGAGGCAGAGCTGGGAGTGCCTCAGGCTTGTGTGCCTTGCTTCCCGTCAATGAACTTTTGCTCCTTATGTCTGCAGTGACTTTCATCTGGAAAACTCAATATACATCCAAGTAAAGTCCATGCCTCTAAGAAGTTGAAAGCATTGCATTTATCTCTGTCACTATCTCTGCTGCATGTGTACAGGAAGGTTTATAACTTGGATATATTATAAGGACATATTCAGAGTCAATAATAAGCAGATCCCTTGGTCAGAGATGTCATGATGCTTCAGAGTACCATGGTTTGTTTCTTCATTATAACCTTGAGATTCAGACTAGATACATAAAAAGGTTCCCTCAAATTCACCTAAGCCAATACATATTTACACTGACATAATGCATAACGTGTGATAATTTGCTTTTCAGAGCGAATCTGAGGCCATAACCCAACATCACCAAATATAAACTTTGTTTTGCTTTGATTTTTGTAGAAACATCCAAAGCTTCCAGCACACCCATAACAGGTATTCATAGTAAAAGCCAACAGCAACTGTTTGCACTCATCTTTGCTAAGCAAAACTGCAGTCATTATGCAGTTCTCTTTCTGTTTCTTGCATTATTCTTTACAGTGTATTGTCTTCTTGATTCCCTGTTACCAGCTGTACACATTCTTTGAGATTCAAGGCTTCATACTTAATCCAGAGGGTATGAGTCCTAAACCTGTACCATCATGAAGTCTGAAGCAATGATAATTAGAAATTAATCAACTATTTTTAGCCTAACTTTAGCATCAATAATAAAACACAAGAATTTTTTTAAAAATTAAGCTCTCAGGAAACAGGTCTGCTGCAGAAAATTACAAGGCTAAAAAAGCTAAAGGAAGCAATGAAAAATGAAATGCTTTCCCTAGTGTTTTAACTGATGTTTGGAAAAAACATAATCTTTTATAAAATTGCATTTAAGTTCATTATTACATTTCCCAGTTCGTTTTAAAATGCTGTAGGATTTTAAAATGCTGTAAGATTTCTTGTATTTTCTATTATATCTTGCATAATGATACAATGTATCTTACAAGGACAATTAGCAATCTTTGCATATCAAAATGCATATCTGAAGGAATTTTTATCTGATATGCAGGTGTCACACAGATTGTGGAAACAGTAAGAAAATAGGTACATTTTTTATTTCTATAGGAGTAGATATTCTGCTGTCCCATATCTGCAAAGCTAAAAGGATATTCTTTATCTTTTCAAGAATTAAAGAAATGTTGAATAATTCATTTCTAGAAGTATTAACTCTACAAAAAAATATGAAAAAAAATCTCTTATTAGTTTTCCAGTTTGAAGACATTTCAAATCTTTCTCAGATACTAATTTTACAAATGTAATGTCCTTGGGAAATGAAACTCAGTGCCTGCTTCTCTAATCAGACTTGACTCTGTTTACTTAATGTGTTTCTGCCTATTCTGTCATTGAGAAAAATAGATGGAATTCCTGAATAGTAGCAGAATGATAATTATTAGTGGCTATTATAAGAATTTAAATCACTACTGAATTCTTGGATTTATAGTATGTTTAAAAACATTACTGAGGAGTGAGAGATGGGAAAGAGAGACAGTGGGGCATTAAACTATTTTTTCTTCAATTTTAAATGTAAAGTTATTTTAAAAATGAAAAGATGGAGGGGGGAATCTAGTGTTTGCTGCTTTTCCAGCTAATCTACATCTTGGCCGGTATAGATTCATCACTAAGAAGAGACTGAAAAGTTTTACTTTTGCTCTCCTTTTATGATGTATCTCTTCAAAAGACCAAGTCACTTAGGAAATGAAAAATCACCTTTGCTGAACTGGATAACAATTGCTATTTATTTTTCAGGTATTCTGAGCACCTTCTTTGACTTACTCAGCATGCTGGGCTTTGAGATGAGATTAGGGTACTTGCTACTAACCAGGCATGAGACCCCCAACCTGGTGTGAGGTGAGTATACTTTCTTCATTCCAAAGCCCTGGGAGAAGGAACAAAAGAAAAAAAAGAAAAAGAAAAAGAAAAAAAAGACACCACTCACATAAGGAATTTTAACAGATACAAGGCCACTAATACTTAAAATAAACTACTGCAATGATCAGTTTGAGCTATTAATTCCTGTGGTGTTTTTCATGCAGATAGAAGTATTTCTCTGCATGTTTTAGGCTTGCCACTTTAGAGAGCAATGTCCCCAAGGCACAGACTGACCCCCAGTGCAGGGGGGAAGTGCCTGCCTATCCCAGTGAGGGCCTGTTCCCAGCTGGTCTGCAGACACCAGAGCACCCTCTGAACCACCACCTCTGCCCACAGCCCTCCTGATGACACCTAAAATCTTTAAGCTCAGTAGGGGAAAAGGTGGCAGGATGAAATGAGACAAAGGAAAACAACTGTGCACAAGACAAAACCTAGATAATTTTAATGGCAGAACCAAAAATGTTAATTCATACTCTCTATTGATTACTTTAAATAGTGTGTCAATACACCAGAGCAAGATAGAGAAAAAGTGAAAGACTGGGAAGAAAATAGAGGGAAGGGTAGAGAAGGGACAGCGCGGTTCCCAGGAAGCAGTTCTCACATTAGGAAGGGAATAAGTTATGCAACATCATCTCATCTTCATCATCATCTCATCATCACCATCATCATCATCAGTGAATGCTACATTAGAAGATCTGTCAGTAAAAGATACTGAAAGTCTGTAGCTAAAAACAACTCCTGTTTGGCCAGAAAACAGGTGTAGCAAAGTCAGCAGTGTGGTGGCAGCTCTGCTCCATCTCCTCATCTTGCTGGGAGATCGAGATTTAGTTTGGGTGGGAATTTCATTCTCTGGACCCAAAGCTTAGTGTCTCTGCTTGAATAACCCTGGGGTGCCACTTCAGCTGGTCCTGGAACCACAAAAAAATGGACTGCAAAAAACAGCCCTTTTGATAAAAACCACTGAACATACATTGAATGGCAATACCACAATTTTCAGTGGCTAACAACCTGAATTTGATAAAAGTCAGTAACTTAGAAAGAAAAGGTACCATATCCTGTTACCAATCCTCTGATCCAGATCCCCATCTGTTTTTATCTTACTGGCTGCTCTGCAGATAAGTAACTGGTGCCTCTCCGTCCCTCCTTTTTCATTTTCTACTTTAGAAACAAGAGGAAACTCCCTGTCAGTACTCACATCCCATGGGAGGCTGCAAATAAGAAGCTCATTTTACTGTTTACACAAAATTATATCATGTAGTTATTGCCCTATTTATTTTCCTTCTGTATCTTCATCAATTTTATAAAATGAAAATATATTGGCAGGGAATAATTCTAGTCTTGACATCTGACTTGTGCAATGTGTCAACAAAGAAAGTATGAATTGTTTTTCTTTTTAAAAGAGGTATTCAAAATGCAACCCACAGGACTCAGGATGCTTTCTGTATTGGAGATGTACAGAAAAGACATATGTGGTTATTGTACTTTATTGTGAGATCAAACATGTATATACAGATGGAAAAAGGTTTAGCAGACAGCAATATGCAATTAGTTATCTGGAAATATTATGAGAATTTTGTTAGATTTTTTTTATTATGAGGATTATTATTAGAGAATTTATGAGAATTTTGAGAATTAATATGATTTTTTTTTCTGGTTTATCATGATACCAAACTGCACAGTATTGTTATAAATGATCACATCAGCAGCCAAATTTTATAAGAAAATTTAACAATGATTTATTAGATCATTAACAAAAATAGAATTTTGAAAAGAAACCCACCACAGCCAAGACAGCATCAACCCCGGGTGCCGGCGCTGGGTGAACCGAGATCGGACAGACCAAGTGTCAGCGTCTCCCCAGTGGCTCACCCCGACTGCTTCACACCGCTAGCTTATATACAGTTCATTCTGCCTGAGGCAGGGATGACTGAACCTTTCTTTGTGTCTCTTCACATGTAGAACTGGGGCCATACATGTGCGGGAATAGACCAAGGTAGATCCAGGTGTCCAGAGGGATGTCTGAGCACCTCGGCAGAGAGTGGCACCGATGCTTGAGTATGGTAGATGCAATCTTCCCAGGTGCAGGTCCCCATGGGCATTCCAAGGAAGTCAGCACTCATGGCCCAGGAAGGTTTCTTTCATACGTTAACAGACTTGATATTATCTTAACGTTGTCCAGGAACTACTTGAATAAACATAAGACTCTGCTCCCAGCCAGGGTGGTCAAAGACATACCTTAGATTCTACAATATTTTATACATATAGAGCATGAATTATCTCTACCATATACTACAGGATTATGATCTTACTTCCCAATATTGCTAAAAGTATAAATAACAATTGCAATAAGTTCTTATTGGAGGGAGTCGCTGTCCATTTTAAAGGCATATATCATTAAAAAGCTAAATTATATATATACCTGCAGATCCTTCCTGCTATATTCTGTAAAACTCTTTTGAAAATGGCCAGTCTTTACTATTGGAGTATACTTTACTGCTAAAGTAGCTCCATCTGAAGCCAAGAACACTGGGGAACAGTTTTTCTAAACCACACTTCAGGTTAGAAGGCTTGTCTCTAAACTGACTAATGAGCTCGGTGTGATGTCTGATGCTGGTGGCAGCAGCAGCATGGTGGGGGCTGCATTTGCTATTCTGAGAGCACTGCCCACAAGAGCTGGGCTAAGGCTGGAATTCCTGCTCTACCTTTCACCCCAAGGAATACAAAATCCTTACAGCTGGTAGACTCCAGGTAAGGGGATGAGGAAATTATCTGCAGATTTAAACAGAAGACACCTATCCCATGAGCTCTATTACTGTATGTTTGTGTAATGGTTGGCTGTCAGGCTCAGAGGGCTCCTCCTGTGCTGCCCACTTGGAATTATTAAAATGCAGTTACCTCTAGGACAGCCACATGAAAAAGCCAAACTCATGGAATCACTTTGGTTGGAAAGGACCTCTAGGGTGTGTACATGCTGTTGCATATGAGGGAAATTTTTTACATAGACACCAAAGCAATACTCACTACTAAAATGCTTCTATGGATTAGTACCACATCTGTGGAAAACAAAATGTTTGAGATTCCAACTGAGTTTCCACCATTTTTTGTACAGAAAAACAACTTTATTTACTCGTACCAGTTTCTGCCTAATTTTGTGCCTGAAGAATGGTCACTGAGCTCCCATCACTGCAGCTCACTAGTGTTCCACAGATTTATGAATTCCTTATTGTGAGAGAGGGGGGAGTTATAATCCTTCCTCTCAGAGGAATGAACTGCTGCTAAAATCCCAATGTTGAAATGCTCTGAGATGTCTGACCTGTGTTTTGGAAATGAATGGAGGTTAGGAGTTGCAAAAGAGGAGTGAAATCCCTCAAAGGCTTTTCTACCACATGACTTTGTCTGGACAATGGCAAAGCAGAGAACTAAACTGAGATACTCTCACTCTGTGCCTTAGCCATCATTTGTCTTTAACAGTAAAGGGGATGAACTGGATCAAGCAGGTTATAAACCAGTATTACAACCTCAGGCTAAGTTATAGGTCAACACTGCAAACAACTCAAGGCCAGGATTTTACTTGGTGCCTTCCTCACGTGTCTGGAAACTAGAACAGAAGATAAAAATACAAAGTTATGCAGGATTTTTAAATTTTTTGTTAAAATTACTCAACCTGGTTTACCACTTCTAGCTATTATTACTATACTGCTGAATTAAAGAAAGACAATAATCTCAATGGATTTATTGGAAAGGAAACTTCCTACTTAGAGACTGACTTAATCAACTGTATTCTGGGTTCAATTTTTATCCTTATCCTAATAAGCCTCACAGTGACTGGAGGAATATGGCATTTTATCAAACCAAGGACAGTAGAAATAAACCTATTTTTACTCCTGAAAGTACAAGACTTTGGGTCACTTTGTCCATAGACTTGGCTAGAAGCAAAGTAATTATGCCATTTTCATATTATAAGATACATCCAAGCCACGCATCTTTGTAAATGCAGCCTGGAGGATGATGCTTTCTCTTTAAAGGAGGATATTGCAAGAAACAGACAATGCCACTTGCAAAAGAGACATCTGCAGAACTCAAATGCATCTGCATTATGGAAGAAAAATCACTCCCTGCTTGCTCACTTACTTCTGTTAACTGTGCTAATTGCTGGTCTAGCCCCTAATCTTTCAGACAAGCTTTGTGAATTACAAAAGAAAAGAAAAAAAAGTAGGTTGGAAAAGACCTCTAAGATAAACAGATCCAACCATTAACCCAGCACTGCCGAGTCTATCACTAAGCCATGTCCCCAGGTGCTACTTCTACGCATCTTTTAAACACCTCCAGGCTCCACCACTTCCCTGGGCAGCATGTTCCAGTGGAATATCCAATCTAAACCTCTCCTGGTGCAACTTGAGGCCATTTTCTCCTTTCAGGTGGTTGTAGAGAGCAATAAACTCTTCCCTGAGCCTTGTTTTCTCCCTCAGCCCCTCCTCATAACAGTTGTGCTCCAGACCCTTCACCCCTAATGCAGCTTTATAGCTAAACCTTTATACTTATATGCAAATGTGATGACAAATTTTCTAATTGTCCTTAGTTCTTGCGAGGTGCTGTGTTCGCAGAGACAGTATGACAGCAACAACACAGCTCCTGAATGGAAGGAAGCTGCAGAGCTGCAGAAGGAGATTTTAACCAGCACTGAGCTTTGGAAGCCCTGGTACAGACTCTGACAGACTAAGTTAATGATTTGGATTCTTCTGCCAGTGCCCAGAGCCTCCAAAACCAAGTTTATTTGAAAACATTTTTCACATGTTGACAACATTCTACCTATATGCATCCAGCTGGTTCAGAGCTAAGGATGAGAGATTGCTGATGGTGGCTCCAGGTCATTCAGGAATGATTCAGTCTGAACACTTCATGAACTTCAGCTGATTCCCTTGTTACCTTCTAGGCAGATTTGGAGTCTCATTCAGAGGGCTCATGTTCAGTGAGGTCAAAGAAGATCCTGCCCCTTAGTACTAGCCTAAGACCTAAGCTATATATTTTCCATGTTCTGAGGATAAGATTGAATGAGATAGTGGCAAGAAGCCTTTTGTGAACAACATATGTTACTGCACTCACACTTTGAACCCAGCCCCATCCTCTGGCTCTCAGAGAGAAATGGGCAGCTGGGACTTCTCTTCTGGTCACTCAGGTCTTCCCATTTGCTCCCTGTCCTAGGATGAGAGCATCAGCCATGGGCTGCAGTTCACTAGCTGCAGGAAAGTCACCTCCCATCCACCCTCCAGAGATGAGGTCATTGGATAGGTCCTCCTTTGGCAAGGGTGGAATTTTGCAGCATTTTGGTTGACTCAGGCCAAGCTGGTGCAGGCTGATGACTGTTTACAATAGTCATGAGACATTTACAAAACACTTCCACTTAACTGTGTTTCTCCTAGTGTGTCTCTGATGAGACAGTGTAGTGAAACACATCACTCAGGTTTCCCTTTGTAGGTTGTTGTGTGGCATAGTGGATTCTGAGGTGTCTTAAGGCTGTTCAACCAGAGGGCAGAGACATTTTGGGCCTGAAGAATCCCAAACCATTTCCTCTTTCCTCTTGATTCAAAGGAAAAGAAGGCTTTAAATAATGCAGGGATGAAAAAAGTACCTGAGAATGCAAAGGAAAAGAGAAGGTGTCTTAAGCTATGTCTGATTCAGTGTCCCTCAGCTCCATTAAGGGTACCTTGGTGGCAGGTAAGTTTGTGACTCTTATCTTGGCCACTTTCATATCTGATAATAGAAATGCCATGAGAACAAATGATCTTGTGACAGACGCTGATTTTAAGGATGTACATTCTCTGCAGCATTAGATGGGAACACTAGATGCCAAAGTCAGCATTACCTGATGTGCTATTGGATTCGACTTTTTTACTCTACCAGATGCTAAATCAACAGAGAGATTTTGCTTACCAAAGCAAGCTGACAAAACAATGTTTCATAAAACACTTAGAATTGTATACCTTGGCAAAAGTTTCTGCAGTGGAAGACAACCAAGTCTGACTTCCTTCTTTCATAGATTGCCAGGTGGCACCTCCCACACATTCAGTCTGGTCACATTATTTGAAAATATTTTTGAACAGAAGAAAGATATTTTTTCTTTCTTTTAATATCTTATTAAATATTGTCAAACAGCCCTAGTTTTGCTAACACAATACAATAAGGGTTACTTTTAAAACTTAATTCTATAAAAGGATTAATTTCAGAATTTCATGAAATCCTGGCTAAGCAAGATAATTTATAGTGCCCAGAGAAGACTCCATTAATATAAGACTACATTTTCTCCCTGTATTGAATGAGCTCCTGGGGGTAATTAGATACAGCAAACAAAACCAAGCCAATCCACAGGTATCTGCCTACCCCTGGAAGGACCTACAGCATGTAGCAACCTGGAATAGGGAAGGAGACAAGGCTAACAGCCTGTACAGAATCACTGTCTTTGTCTGTGGCTGGAGAACCACCCACCACAGCAACCCCAAGCCTTTCCCTTCTCCCAGAGCCAGCTCAGGCAGGGAGCTGTCCTCCCTCACTGTGCTTCCTGGGCATGCACCACATCAGACATCAGCCCAGCCCTGGCACTTCTCTGGGATCCTTTGGCATAACTGAGGTCAGGAGCTTGTGGCAGGAGGGCTGGATGGCAGGTGAATGTGTGAGGGGCACAGGGAAGTTGCAGCTCCCAAAGTGGACATTGCTGACTGCTGGAGTGATGCTATTACAGGGCAACCCAGGAAGTTTCTGCTGTGACAATACTGTATACAATCATCAGTGCACCAGGAACAGTAACCTGTGTTTTTATTTCTGCAGGATAAATCACCCTCAGGGCTTTTTCTCTCTGGAGTGTAGGGGAGAGCAGGGAGAGTTGATGGAACTCTGCATTTACCAAGTCACTATGGAAATGGTAAATTCATAAACCTAATATTATCCTTTTGGATGGGAAGATCCATGGGTGAAGTCTGCTGGTGCAGGTGTTGAAACTGAATCAAATAGTGGGCAATGGAATGAGCCAAAAGCACTTTCCATTGATAAATTAAGCAATTTAAATTAAATAAATAAAGCACCTAAAATAAAAGGAAGTAAAGATTGACGTGTATAGAATATTCATCATGGTTTTTCATTCCTCCCTTCATTCTTCCTCTTTCCTACCATTGTTTATTGTGATCCTTTTCTATGCTAAGCCCAGGTTATGCTGTAAGATCTTTTAGTTACTTAAGATGCATGTTTAGTGTGGTATATCAACAAATGGAGAAGACTTACATGGGTTAATAGTGGGTGCTGTCCCAGTGTGATAGAAAAAGAGTAATTTGATGTGTAAGAGCACAGGTTCAGAGGACTGGAGCCAGTTAACCTATCTTCCCAGGGATTACAGCACTTCTGATAGAGACACCCACAGCTCTGCCACATTCAACAAGCGTGTTACCCCTGCAGCAAATGAGAGCACAGCAGTCAGGGACAGTTGAGAGAGTCCCCTGTACTCAGCACTGGTGAGGCTACACCTTGAGTCCAGTGTTCAGTTTTGGCCCCTGAAGTGTGTCCAGAGAGGGACAACTAAGCTGGCCAAGACCTGGAGCACAAGTCATGAGAAGCAGGTGGTGGATCCAGGGCTCTTTAGCCCAGAGAAAGAAGGCTTAGGACACCTATTGCTCCTTAAAACTACATGAAAGGAGAGTGTAGCCAGATGGGGGTTGGCTTCTTCTGCCAGGTAACAAGAGAAAATGGCCTCAGGTTGTACCAGGGGAGGTTTAGGTTTGATATTAGTAAAAATTTTTTTCGTCGAAAGAGTGGTCAGACATTGGAACAGGCTGCCCAGTCAAGAGGTTGAGTTACCATCCATGGAAGTATTTAAAAGATGTGCAGGAGGGGCACCTACGGACATGGCTTAGTGGTGAACTCGGCAGTGCTGGGTTAATGGTTGGAGTCAATGATCTTAGAGGACTTTTCCAACCCTGATGATTTTTTTTCTCTAGTTAATATTTATCTTGCAGAGATGGTGGAACATCTGGTTATCCAATTATTATAGCACTACAGCTCCAGGAAGCTATTCTTCATTGTCCTGGAATAAATTTGGCTGGATTCAGTAGAGTTATTTTTATTTTCACTGCCAAAGCAGTACCACTAAGTCTCTCCTTTTCATCAGTTCAGTACCCTCTGGATTATTATGGACTCATGCTTCCCATCAAAGTCTAGCAAGAGCCCAGGGTTTTTTTTAAAGCATGTCCCATCAACTTAGTGGAGATTCCCAATTCTTTCATACAGTTAATTTGGAAGAGCCAGACTCAAAAGGCTTCTGTGCTGTTATAAACCAATATTTTTAGAGACAGTTGTAACTTAATGTACCCATTTGGCTGCCTGTCACTATTTCGCATGTTGAAACCATCTTGTGATCCACAAACCTACTTCAGTGCTAGAGCTGCTGGTGGATGGGAATAAAATAAGTTTTGTTTTCTTTCTCTTTTCTCAGGTGTGTTAGCTAACAGGTTTTAGATTCCTGTTATCAAGAGGATAAATTGTACTTTAATATGGTTTAGTTGGCTCATTCCTAGGACTCATGTACACTTCATAAGACATATTAAAACATTACTTGCTAAGCCTGCACCAGAATATATAATATAGTAGTTAAAATGAGTTAGCTAACACATTTTTGAGAAAAATGCCACTTCTACTGAAGCCAAGACATTCTGTTAATGAGTTGAATATTCCTTCTAGCTCTTTCTGCAGCAAAGGGAAAATAGTTTTTACATTGTCCAGACCTCTGGCATGGGCTCACACAATAGAAGAGGCAAGAAGACTGGCCCATGGGACTGTGTGAGGAGATGGAATGACCCCTGCCCTGCAGGGCTCTGTGCTGGGCCATGGCTGAGTGCTCGACAGCAGCTGAGCCTCACAGGAGGATGGAAACAGGGCCAGGTGCCTTTGGCTGGAGCCCTGCCACACATGGGACCATGCTGGCTGCAAGGCAATCACCTGTGCCACTGATCAGTCCGACCCTTTTTCTGGAACACCAGGAGAAGCTGAGGCACAGCACTGTAAAAGCACCTCAAGAGGACAGTCATGGCCTGGGCATATTAGGATGATGGGTCCTCCATAAAATGGATGAAACACGAGAGGTCTGGTTGTCAAACCTGATCTGATGTCTGCTGAAATTTCTAGCACAATGCCATGACCTGCCTTGGTGAAAGTGGCAGGGATTGTAAGGAACCCAGTTTGGATGCTTTCTGTCAGACCTGTTCCCCCAACAGCCCCCACCCATGAAAGCCTGATTTCTGGAAACCTTGAACAATGAAACCTCATCATCTTCTGACATTTCTCAACATCTTGAGACCACCCCCCAACCCCATAAGTCCAGCTGACCTCTGGATTGCTTGAGCTCCCCTCAAGAAAAGGTATTTGTTTGCAGGTTTTTATATCTGGTGAAAGGGCCCTTGGTATTTTCATCATTTTGTACATCATATTTTACTTCAGGGTTGGTCTGTTGTTTTTTTGGCTATATTTACAAATTCCAGCAAGCTGTCCTGAAGAGAAAGGTGCTTTTTACAAGTCTCCCATTCAGCATTCATGGCACAAATCATGGAAATTCCTTTAGGCTATGCTGGTGCCAGACTCTGTGCCTCCCACTTTTATGTACGCTTAATGAAATGGATCTATTTTCTTATGACCAAACTATCTTGGTTTCCGTCATATCAGGGCTGAAATACAATTGCATTAGTAATCCCATATGTGCAGGGCTTGATCTGTTTCTCTCTGTTTCTTTAGGATCTTTTCCTGCCTTGATGAGGAACTTTTTTCTTTTCTCTTCAGCTGCTCTTTTCTCCCTTTTTAGACTTTTTCCTGCTGCTTCTCCCTCCTTCTTTTCCCCTCCCCCGTTTACACTTAACCTTCTGTTTCTCCTAGTGTCCTGGCAGGAAGGATATAATGCAATCGCTGCTATACAGTGACAAAAGTAAATATGTAGCTCTGAGTGAGTGCAACAGGGTCGAACAGCCTTTTTGCAATATGATCCCGCATAATCTGCTTCCCTTCTAGAGATAGTTGCTTGAATGTTAAAGAGTTGTAGCTCCACTGCCTTTACAACTCAATAGTTTTTAACTGTACTTTTCTTTTGCTTTGCATAAAGCAGTTCTTTTACTGGGGCTGGTTCTGAAACTATCTTCCAGATTAAATCTGAAGTGGGAATAAAAGGCATGGGTTTGTGTTTCAGATGATTTGCTCGTCTTTTGAATATCCGTATGTTTTTCCGCACGTAGGAGGAAAAAGGAAAGCTGGATAATTTATGTGTGGTAAAGCCACATGCACACACAGAGACACAGGAAGGCTTCTAATGCTAAATCCTTATGACTAAGCACCCAACACAGTAAGCATTCTTTTTAAACAACTGCTGGTGGCATGTGGGCTTTTTAACTTTCCCAAAGAAAATAATAAAAAGTAAAAATTTTCGAAAGATCCTACATGACTTGGGGGTCTACATTCCATTGAAAATAAGTGGGAATTCTGCATCTCAAATTCTCTGTCACTTGTGAAAAATTAGCAACCCTGAGTGGTGCCACTGAAATGTATTTTGTGTGTCTCCTACAAAGGAGTGCCTTTAATGTGTAACCAACCAGAAATTTAAAAGATAGGTGAGCTATTTTACATAACCAGTTAAATAGGACTAGTTTCATTACCTGCTTTACAGAAACAGATGCTTTTTAATACGAGTGAATTTCACGCATTAAAG
The DNA here is from genome assembly GCF_051311805.1 of Agelaius phoeniceus. NCBI lineage: Eukaryota > Metazoa > Chordata > Aves > Passeriformes > Icteridae > Agelaius > Agelaius phoeniceus. The sequence continues at coordinate 94,793,237 of NC_135265.1, read as the reverse complement.
GTACATGATGAGTGGTTCAAATTCACCTGGGCCGGGGGACAGGATGTGGGTGTGGGCACACTTTCTTTGGCTGTAAATTGCCTTCCGAGATCACCCCCTGTGCACTCACGCATCCCCCACGCCACAGTTCCCTGTCACCCTGAATTGTGCTGATACAACTCTCTTGGAAGCTGCACTGTAAACTCATCATCAAAAATTAGCCCCTAAAACCCTCATGTTCTCTCATTTCCTTGACCATTACATGGCACAGTCTCACAGTTTTACTGGCACGTATCAGAAAGAGATAAACAGCAATTCAAGAGCAGAAGCTTATAGGAAAACTGGGACTGGCAACATCTTTAGTCTCCTTCCCAGTCAAATAAAATGTAAACTATGGAACCCCACGCTGAAGTCACAACTGCATCGTTATTCCTCCAGCAGCAGTACTAAAGAGGCCCTCCTCCCACGTTCTAATTATTGTCTCTTTGCTGCTCTTTCAGTTTGCCAGGCTGCAGGGTCACAGAGATCAACCAGCTAATCCAGGTTTCAAATGTGTAAATAAAGAAATTATATATTATATGTATAAATAAACAAAACAAAATAAACAAAGAAAAATGGGCAAATTAAATACAAGTAAATGATAGCAAGTAAAATATAAATAATTGTACAGCTTTTACCTACTTCCACTGGATTTTTTTCCTCTCAGATGCAGCAAATGATGGGGAAGGGGAAACAGGAGTGACTAAGCCAGCATTACTAGTAAAATATAAGTCTTCATAAAAGTCACTGATGACAATTCATATTGATTTTAATGGTACAGGTTGAATTCCTGCATTTTGCAACCTTTGCAATATATTCCTGGGAAGAGTGGCAGTAGGAAGAGTTGTGGGGTAGGGGAGCTAGAATAGCTGAAGGGAAGGGAAGCAGAACCTTGAGATTTCCTAAGAGATTGTGTTGGATTTTATCTTTAAAGGGAATATGCTTTCTGAAATACAAGCATCTAAACTACTTCTACTATTCAGGAAGCATCTGAATCTACATGACAAGGAGTGAGGTAATGTCTTAAAGCAAAATAAATGTAAAGCAGCTTAGAGTTTCAGCAACTTCTTTCTCTGAAGATGACACTATACACTGAAGTGCTGAGGAAGACAAACTTTTAGTCCATGTTGATTTGCACAGATTTAACAGCTGCACCTGTGTACCACATCTACAGAGGGTCACACATACCAGAGAATATAGCAAAAAATTATAATCCCACCAGGAAACAGAATAGATTCAAATTCTGCACTAATGAAAGTGACACCAAATAACTCTCACCTAGTAAGCTAAAGATGAAACCCTATAGCCAAGAACATAATTTATGGGCCAAGAGTGTCTCCTCAAAGCTCGTATTTCTGTGACACTGCTTTTGTGAAACACAAGACCTGCGTTGTGTAAACAGGATTACACCCAGAGCCTTATTTCAGCAGATTCATAGTTCTAAGTAATATGGAGCTATTTCAAAGTTCAGGCCCATAAGAAATCCTACAAAAGATGTAATCAGATGCAGATGCTAAAATTTTCAAAGTTAAATCCTTTGTTACCAACTCTGGGAGGAGCCTTAAGTATTACAAACAAGCACGATAAAATAATAAAAGCTACAGTTCTTGAATTCAAATGGCACTGTGAAGCTCTCACTTGGCAGTAAAGGCATTTGCTATCCATCCTGGTTGTGAAGAAAAAAATATTGAAAATGGAACTTTAAAGAGTGCAGACTCAGCAAACAAAACATATTATGGGAAACAGAACTAGCTCTTGTTCAAGTTGGTTTTAATCTCAAAATTCTTAAGCCAATCTCTGTATTTTGTTGATTCGTTGATTTTGGACAGATGGAGTTGGAAATGCCTAGTCTGGCACCAAATCTTGTTAAAAAACAAAACAAAACAAAACAAAACAAAAAAGGACCACTACTAGGGTTTGATCTGAGGATCTTCTAGATATCCACAAAACTGTAGACATTGAGCTTTCTCTTTGATATGCCATTTATTTAGATGCTTATATATACATTTCAAGATCCAATGTAAGACAACCAAAGTGCAAATACTGGCTGTGAGTAGCATAACACAATAGGATGGGAAAGAATGGAAATTTTATACAGTTTTTTATTATATATATGTTTTATTAATCTGATGGCTATTTGATTTATTTTAGATATATCCTCTTTCAAATACAGCCACAGAAGCCACTAAGTGTGTTCTGCTGTGAAACAGAGGTTGGAAAAAGAGAGGTGAATACAAAAATTATCTGGTGTGATAAAATAACAATTGGAATAGGAATAATGTGATGTGGCAGGTTCTCTGAGGCTGGAACTTTTTCTGTGTCACAAACCCAGCATGTTGTGGCTGCTACCCAGGAACAAATGAGGGGAAAGCAGAACCAACCAAGTGGGGAGGAAAGACACTCCAGGTTTGCAAAGACTGTGACTGTCCAAAACAAAGCAACAGTGGTTGGTGCAGCACTGGAGGAGTGGATCAGAGCCAGGGCGGGCGCCGGCCCCAGGGAGCAGGAGCAGTGCTTGTAGCAATGGCCCAGCAGATCTGGGAATGGGGATATGTCCCAGCAGCAGCAGGTGGAGAGACTCCTAAGTGCAGAGGAAACTTAGATGAAGTGAAAAATGGATGAGTGAAGATGGTGTTGGCACTTAAAACAAGAGAGACTTTCAAAGGTATAAAAGTAGTGTAAAGTGTACAGAGAAAAAAATATAGAAGAGGGCTCTTATCTCTGGAACAACCAGAGATGTCTGAGTGTCTTGTTTCTGAAGTCATCAAGTTTAGAAAAAAATACATTGGGAAACAAAGAAAAAAGAGCTTTATCATGGATGAGAAGTGACAATTATTTATTTTTTATTTTTATTTTTTAAGTGTTTGATTCTGCTGCAGTGATTGCAGCTGTGGGCTTATGACCTGAATTATTTAAGCAAAGAATTGACCAGCGAGTAGCTTCATACTATAGTCATATCCTGTTCTGAAACATTGGAATCCTCAGCAATAATTCCATGTTTTTTTAAGATACAAGCAATTTTATAGGTAAGGCACCTTTTCAGAGGCAGAACAATGTCTGTACATGTGGGTGTGTAAAGGCGCTTATCATTTAATCTCAGGGCAGTGTTTTGCAAATGTACAACACTTCAGTTTTTGGAGATGCAAACTTGAAAAGGGCCACCTTCTTTTTTCACCATATGCTCAAGCAATGAGTGAGAGAAACACATACAAACAAGGTGGAAGAAATGTCTCAGAAATATCACCTGCCAGCACACTACAGAAGGAAAGAGAAGGGGAAAACAGATAAGAAGTGAGAGACAGCATAAGCAAATAAAAAGGCTTACTTGCAAAATAAAGAGATGAAGAAAGGTACTAAACAAATCTATGTGCTACAAGGCAAGCTAATGCGACTCCTGAGGAGCTTTATTTACATGATTGGCCTTTACATGCCAGCTAATCCTTCTAGACACTGACCTTGTCAACAGTGTTTGTGTACTTTGAATGAGAATACACACTGTTCTTTTAAATAATATCTCCAGCATGTCTAGATGAGAGTTTTGCATGAGTGTTGCCCATGTAAATGGCCCAGGGCACGTTCCCCTTCCCACATGCTGCAGTGCAAGCAAGCCCCCTCTGACTCCGGAGGGCTCCGGCACCGCAGCACAGCTTTTGGCTCCCAAGCCATTGTGCCAGAGAGCATAGACACCAAAACAGGCTGTACAGCAAAGAACTTCTGTCTCAGGCAGCTGGAATAAAATTGCACCTGGGAGTGTGCTGCAGACATGTTTTCTCAAAGCATACTACAGCTCAAATATTTCTGCGTGTTGGAGACAGCCAGGACAACTGCAGCACAAGCTCAAATCTGAGCTCCCGTGTGATACAGGAAGGCCCCATGGTACCCTTTTCCTCCAACCTGGTCAGGAGTAAAGCTTTGAGTTTGGCAAATCAATGTCAAAGCCCAAGTTATGTAAAAACAAAAAAGGAGAACAAACCAAACTAAAACCAGAAGAGCTATTACCAATTAAATGCTTTTCAAACTAATTCTGGAGCATAGATCCAGGCAGAAGAAAAAAGGACCTTGATGTTTGGAAAATTAAAGATGCTCTAAGGAAGCACTGCACAAAATGCCTTATACAGACATTAATAAATGTTAGTCCAAAATGCCAATAAATTGACTTTCTGGGCTCTTAAAAATTTGCTCTGACAGAACAATGTCAACCAACAAGGCATTGTTTTAATAAAAGGTAATAAGCCACAGCCTGTGGAATGTTTCAGATCTGAAGCTACTTGAGCTGTTCATGGAATAATATAAAAAAATCCACATTGTATGAGTGCCTATCCACACACAGTCAGTGCTGTTACTTGACCATAGTTTAATTTTATTTTTAAACAAGCTGAAATCAGTATAAGTTTACCACATCCCAGGCAAAAGAGCAAAAACACAGTTATGATCTGCAACATGTTTTCTCCAAATATCAAAATGTGCAAGGGGCTAGCTTCAGATCAATTATTGCTTTTCCAGCAAATTATTTCCTCTGTGATGGTTACTAGAAGTAGAAAGACTAATTTTAGCTGGAAAGTTCACAGAATTTTACAGAGTCGCAGCCAAAGTCACAGCTAATTTGAGGCAGAGAAAGTTAAAACACTGTCAAAATATAAATGCTTCCTTCAGCTGATTCATTAGTTTGCATATCATAACAAGGACTTTGTGTTCTTGGGTAAGGTTAGTGCCTCGAGGACATCCTGCAGATGTGTGCATTCCCAGTCTGAGTTTCTTTAATTTGTTATGCAAACATCAATTCTTTCTAAATACTGCAAAAGGGAGGACTTTTTATTGCAGCTAAAAACCATCAGCATTAAAAATAGCTATTCCTGTGATGCTGCTTTTTAGGAGGAAGGAGGACACCATATTCCAAACAGATGTTTACTCATTAATGAATGGTTTATTTCTCATTAGGAGAGGTTTAATTGACAGACAAACCCTGACACAGCTAGCAAGTGAACTTGGTTAAGTCCTGCTCCAAGCCAAGAGGCCTGGTATTTTTGACACATTAACTATTTTTCTCCTCAAGGAAACTGTAAACTTTGAAAACCCTAAAGAGCCCAAGAGCAGAAAAGCCTGAGGCAGGCATATTTTTTCCCTTTTCCCCTTTTTCTTGTGCACACATATTTTAAAGGTCTAGAACAAGGACAGAACTAGCAGTGGAGGGCTGTCTTTTGACAGAGCTCAAAAAGGATGAAATTTGGGATTTTTTGCCTTAGAATGGCAGCTGTAGCAGCTCTCCTGCAAGCAAGGCAGTGCCCAGCTGTGTTTTGGATTAAGCAAAGCCATTTTGGTGGTCAGCTTGTCCGTGTTACTTTACCCAGGCTGTCCTGCCGTGGGTTTTCTCATTTCCCTGAGCCAGGCAGGAGAACAGAGGTGAGCAGACAGTCAAGCCTGGGAGGCTGCAAGAGGTGCCTCGGGAAGCTCCCACCCCATCCACCTGCTTCCCTGGCCTCTCTCCCTTAACACCCAGCCACTGGCTTGCTGAGGGTCACTCACAGCTCCCCCCCACCCCTTCAAGGCCCCCAAAGTTGAGAGAAGAAGGAGAAAGAGGGGCAAGGCTTTCTTTGGTGGCCTCTGGGGGGGTTGCCTCAAGCCAAATGCTCTTACTCTGCTTTGGGTGATGATGGCAGGGGCTTTGTTTGCCTTTTTGTTGAGGTGCATGAAATGTGGTCCCCACTTGATAATTAGTTTCAGATCAGCAGGATGGAGCAGGAGACCAAGCCCAGTGAATTCTGGGGAATTCCAGATGGTTTTGGGAGCACTAAAAGCCATTGGTCTGGGGTGGTCCTGATCCCTTTTCCCAGCCCATATGAAGAAGAGAACAAGACAGTTTGGCTCTCTCAGGGATTAATATTGTGTCCCTTGATGCTGAGCACCTCAGCCTGACTGAGGGACCCTGCCTAAGTGCCCTGAGGGCAGGACCTTGTCCTCTAAGCTCTGACTTCAGTGCACCTCTGCCACCTGCTCATGCACCAGTGAAAACAGAAAGACTCTTTCTCCCACCTGGGTGCTGAGAGCCCCACTGGTCTGTAGGCCTCATCCACAGGGTTTCCAGGCCTCCAGATAATTTGCCAGAAAAATGAAAAGAACCCACAGGGGCTGCCAGGCTTTCTGCTTCCAAGAGAGCCAAGCCTGAAACACTGGGTGCTGGCTGTCCTGCTCCATCAGCCCTGCCAGACACAAGCACAGTCAGCTGATGAGGGGGCAGTGAGGAAGGCAAAGAGCCCACACACCCAGCCCTGACCCGCCATTCACCTTCTCCTTTTGTTCCGTGGTCTTATGGACAATTCCCTGCAGAGGCAAGGGAACAGTGGTGCTGCAACAGGCAGATGCTGGAAGGATCCTGACAGGAGTTTGACAGGAGGAGTCTGTGGCAGTAATGGCAGATCTGAAGAAGGAGGGTGGATGCAACAAGAAGAGTATGGAGATGCTTTAGGAGGCCATAGTGTGTTGCTGGACTGGGCATATTCTTGCCTCAAGACCCACTAGTGGAACAATCCCATTATAATACAACCCAACTTCCCACATGAAAATGAAAGATTTAATTTTACAGATTCATGTAATGTATTTCATGATATTTTAAGGATAAATCTGTTAAATTTTGTGTAATACTACTATTTTATAGCAGGGGGCTTCTACGTTTCAGAAGTGTCGAGCAGATTTCAGGGACAGATATTCTGTCACATTTATGGCACCTTATAATGACTCCCTGATCAGTGAACACTGTCCCAGTGAGGAAATCTAATTAGTTTTGGAGTCAGTGAACAGTGACAGGCAAAAAGCATGCACTGAGCCAGCCATACACCAATGAGCCTAGCTAAACCCTATATAAGTAACATGTAGAGGACATTTTTATTTAAAGAATGATGAATTATTCACTGTTATCTTTTTGTCTTCACTCATGTTTCCTGGAAATGCAATTGCAGAAATACAGTGTTTTGCCCAAATCCCATGATTCTGTGAGTGATGGAACTAGATGATGTTCAAGGTCCCCTTCCAACCCAAACCATTCTATGATTCAGTGGTCTGTGCTGTACTCTGGGCTCTGAGTGTGATGTGGCACCAGGCTGGCCATCAATACATGCAGCTCACACTGGCTGCAGTTGTTCTTCCGAAGCAACTTCTGCAATTGTGACCAGCTGGGACACAAAAGCCATCTGAAAAGAGTTTTATCATCTCAGCTTAGTCCATTAAGTGGATATAGTAACAGGTGTATATATACATTATATATATGTATATCTATGTATCTATATATATATATACATACACACACATATCTCTATAGTGATGCTACTGCCACTGCACCTTGCTGTGTTTAGGAATTGATTTTCACTTCCCTTCTCATGAAATCTTTGCATAATTGCACTTCTTAGTAATTTCTTTGACAGTTTTGGTTAACACAGGAGACTAATTTTTCATTAAGTCAAATTTAAATCTCATTCACATGAAGGACTTGAAAGTTGGAATGAAAAATAAGGGTAGAAGGCAAGCTTAATGTCACTAAATCTGGTGAGTAAAGAAACTTCTACATGAGGCTGGTTAGCTGGCTATTTCAAAAGTCTGAATTATTAAGGACAGGCAGACAAAATTATATCCTTACCATAGCAATTGGCCAAAATGCTGCTCTTCTAAAATTATAGAGAAGTAGAGGATCCTAATAAACATTTTAAAAGGAAGACTTCCCATATTTCTTTCTAACTTTAGCATGTGCTCAAACAGCTATTCTTTTTGCATTGTGAGTAATTAGTAATATTCTTCCAGTGCTGTAAGAATCAAAAAATTTAAGAATTCCCTGGACATAGCACAACAGCTGAAGTGCAGACTTGCAGTTTGTAAGACTGACCCTGATCTGATAAGGCATAAATAGGAATTTGACCCTCACCAATGTCACCCAGCAGTTCCCTTCCTCTGCCACCACAAGGCTGGCATGGCACAGGGACCCCAGCACTGGGATGCTTGCTCCCTCCTTCAGTGGCAGATCAGTGGTGTTCCACAACACTGACCAGCTGCTTCCTCTCTCTGAAAAGTTTTTCTTCAGTGCCCCAAGCACGCTCCCAAGGCGCTGGCGTAATCAGAATGACTCCAACTGCATCTTGCAAGACACCTTGTCCTTCATATTCTTCTTTTGACAGTTGATAATTGGTCTTTTAAAATGCAGAATCATTCTGCAGTCTGTGCCTTAGAGTGCCAACCATTCTCCTGGGCTGGGAGCCCCCACTGCTCCGCTGTGCTCCGTTGATGTGTCACTGGGAGTCAGCATGCCAGCCTCTTTCAAACCTGAGCTTCCAAACACATTTTCAGGAGAGAAGGGAAATACAGTGGCTGTCTTCCTGTGAAGATTAAATGCTTTGAGGGGGAGCATGTTATAAAAGCTGTAGACACATTAGGTACTTCACAGCAGACAGAGCCGGTTGGTTTTTGTGGGAAGCGTGCAGAGAGGGATCAGGAAACCTGGGATTTTGGGATGTCTTGGTTTGTAAACTGTATCTTGATTTGTAAACCATATCTGAAAAAGAGGTAAGAGTTGCTTCTCTCTGGTTGTTCTTTTTCTCTTCACCCATTCTCTCTCATTTCCTTCCCACAAGATACAAAGATCCAAGGAACATACCATATGCTGCTGGAAATAACTGTAAAACTCCAGGACAAGACAGGTGTGAGTCAAAGAATTCAGTAGATGTTCTACAGTGCTGCACAGCTGATTTAGAAATAAAACCCAATGTTCAAGTTTGCTAGCTGTATACTGAGATAGAAACAGGGTTTTAAGATAATCACAGCTCAATACTTTTAGGCTCAGCATGGAAAAAACCCCTTTTTTCTTTCCATAAAAACTATGTTTCCAATTTTTTTTCTTCCCATGGGAAGTCAGTTACAATACTATATTGTAACAGGTTAGTGTTAAAGCCAGGTAATGACAGTGCAAAGGCAATTTTCCTCTAAGAAATACCATCCCCTGCATCTCTGTGAAACTACATTATCCAAGGGACACAAACTCTGATATTAATATACTGTCATTTAATTTAAGAAGGGTCTGATGGGCCTGACACAACCCCCACCATAGTCTTTCCTATTAATGCAAGATATTGCCTTGAGAAAAACACTTACTGCAGCATTTTGAACCCTGTCTGTATTATTTTAAGGCAAGACAGAGTACGATTGTCTTTCAGTTAATGATGTGGCAGGGGGTGGCTTTTTGCCAAGGTTAGGTTAGACTCCTTTTAAGTTGGAGCCTTTAAGATCCACCTGGACAAGCAATAATTAAAGGGAATAGCAAATTAAGTGTATTAGGAAGGGGAAATGATTTACTAACCAAGGGGAGAAATAATTTATTAGAAAAGAAAACTTTTCCTTTAAGCCGAGAGAGTCAAATTACCTCTTTCACAAATCATTTGCCCTGTTGTTGGTAACTCAATTTTTTAGCTTTTCCTCCTCCACAAAAATCCTCCTGACCCACAAGTCTGTGGCTACTTCTTTCCCTGGGGCACTGTTCCCTGGCATACAGAGCCCATCCTGACACGTGCTTTCTGTGTCAGCTCAATAAGACTTTCATTTTCCCTGCAGAACTATTTTGGGACAGGGTGGAGAGATGGAGAAGAAAGCTGGGGAAAGCATTTTTGGACAGACCCTACATGCTTTCCAATGACAGAAGTAGTGAAAGAAACCTAGATAGAGCAGCCTGATGGAGAGTACTCCCCTGAGGCTCCTGTTCATGCACCAAGCCAAAAACATAGAGTTTAAGTCAACTGACTGAAACTGGAAAACAAGAAGTCAGAAATCAAATGGGGGCAGACTGTCGTACTTTTCTAGCAGATGAGCAAGCAAGAGCAATATTTGAGTCATCCCAATCACTGTTCATTTCTTTTAAAACATTTTTTCTGTAATGTATTATTGGATCTTGCACCACAGTTACAAGTGAGACCCCAGGATCCATAACAATTAATAACCCCCACGTTTATTAAAATTCAGCCACAGTGGCACAACATTGCATGCAATTATAAACACAAAACAGATGCAACACCATCTTCTCTATAGTCAGCGAAGATTACAATCTGCAAAACCATGGAAATTTGTGTCCTTGATTTAATGGTTTAAAATGCAGGAAAGCTGTTTACATTCACTGTCAAAATGTTTGCATTACATATGCTCACTGCCCCTGTAGTGGAAATATTTTTCCACTAGCACTGCAGAATAAGCACAAAATGAAGATGCACCGCTCTTACTAACAAAATGCTGGCATAATGCAGTTTCACCTCAGCTAAAACATTTGTTAGTGACTCATCACACTGCGTTATTTGTTCCCTCTACCTTGGATAGACTTCCTGAGAAATTTAGTGTTATGCACATATTTTCAACACTCCACTGATCAGATAGCCTTCTGTACAATGCTGCAGACACTGTTTTCGTGTCCTAAAAGCATTAGCAATATGGATAATTTTTTAAGCCCTTGATCGCGAACTTTAGATTACTCAACTAAATATGGAAAAGGTGCAAACACCTTTCCTGACACAAATTTAGGAGCAATAAGGTAAGCTGGAAATTTTAATTTGTATCTTCAGTTAAAAGATAATGATGATTTTCAATTCTGTACTCTAAAATCAGTCTGTACTTTAGAATTTAGGAATGCAAATCCTAAGGAGATTCAGTGGCAGTTTTTTAAATCTCCAGCTAAGATATCAGTGGACACACACTGAAGACATATAATATTCTGCTACCAGAAAGTCTTTTAAATGCATATCTGGACACACAGACAAAGTGTTGATAATTCTTATGTTAATAGCTACGAAACCCAGAGTTTCTCGTAAGTCTGCAATAATTCATTTAATTTACATTGGCACTGTACAGACTTGCCTATCTTTTCTCATGTTTTCCTCAGTTTCTGTGGGACTATTCCCAAGATAAAGCCCATGCCCAAAATCAAGGTCATATTATTTCATACTAGCTTAGAGCATGATTCAGTCACTGTTACTATGTGCCTGATGGCAAATAATTTCTCTCTCCAGGTAAGCAAGTTGTGTACCAATACAACAAAAAAGGCAGGTACGTTCCATGCAAATCATACCAGAATAATTTATTTTTGTTAATTATCTTATAGCAGCATTTGCTGATATGTTTGATTCATCTTGTGCAACTAAATAAAATGTATGAAATACATATAAATGATGAAATATTATGCAACAGTTTTCCACTGTTGAACCTTATGGAGAAAACTACATTATTTATTCAAATGCACACTGTGAAGGATTTTTTTGCAGTTGTTTTTGCTTAGCTTTTTTTTACTGTGTGGTTTCTTTGCTTGTAAAGAAACAGAAGATGACTTACATCTGAGCATGTTGAGTGAATTCTGCAGATATTTTGGCTGCACTAAAGGTTTCTCTTGACTATGTTAAAAAAGTTTGTTGTCAAGACTATTTACTAACATGCTCTCAAGCCACCATCCTGCAGCCAACCAGCATCTGTTAACAACAATTTGCCTTTGGTTAAATGCAAAAAAAAAAAAATTAAGCAAACAGTAATTTTTTCTAGTTAAGGCAAATACTGCTTGACTGGGAGAATCTTTCCCTACCTGGTTCAACCTTGTAAAAACAGGGTCTTTTGCCTTCAGCTTCAAAACTTTGTATATAATTTTAGGGTCTTGATTATGCCACAACAATCTGGCATTACGACATGCCTAAAATATATTATCTCCATCAGTCAAAGTACAAGATGGCTGGGATAAGGGAATGGTTGTTCTCCACACATGGACGGCAACATGGATTTCTTCCACAGCTCTGTTTAACAGGAATGAATCAGGCTTTCTGTCTTTACAACTGGGCATCCACAGTGTGTGTTTTCACTGTGAACAGATTCAGTTAACAACTCTAATCTGTTCCTTGTGGGGTAGAACAGAATATTTTGGAGACTTTTATACTCCATTTCTGAGGATGTCTAAACAATGTTCAAACACATACATATGCAAAAGTGCATTTTTTTTCCTGTTTGCTGCTGCTCACATTACATGAAGATGGCATACATGTATTGAAACAAACGTGACTCATTTTGGAATTGCACGTACACTCGGAGTAACGTATTCTAACACGCTAAAAATGCAATCCCCAGAGACAAACGTGCTGAAATCGATCTTCAGCTGCTCACAATACAAGTCAGTTCTTCTACATCCAACTGAGCTATTCTCTGACCTGACTGCCTTCTGACATTGCTGGTGGAACAGACTGGGGTGTTTCCAGAGTGTTTCTACTTCTCCTGTATTCAATCATTCAAGACACTCTCTGAAAGAGAAAATACAATTTTTTTTTTTTAATTATTCACTCATTTCTCATACTGAGGTGTCCTAAATTATAGTACAAACCTGGGATTACTAATTTAATTTTAGGGTAATCACCTTCTGACAAATCCAAACAGCCCTTTTCAAACAGTGTATGCCTATTCCCTATTTGTGGCATTTGTTTACTCAAAGCTTTTTCTCTTAAATATTGGAAGATGCAGGGATACAGTTAAAGAATGTGGGTAATGTCTAAGGAGACCTGCACAAAAAGTCTAAGATGAAAGCTAATTGGTTAGCAATTTTGCTGTGAATTCAAAACTTAGAGTAGGGTCACTAATTCTGTGGCCTTTCAACTCCTCTCAAGGTGATTTATGGGTTTGTGCTGAAACACTATAGCAGACTTAATGGTTTTGCATGGTTGAAGCATGAAATAAGGTGTAACCTGAGTGTTTTCACTGGATGTAAGTTTGTGTTTGGGAAAGTTTTTGAGTCCAAAATTTCAGCCAAATTTCTACATTGTAAAACCTACAGTCACATGAGAACTCGAGGGGAAAAAATCAAATTAATGTTTTTTCTGCAAATGCTACAAACTCATCAACATCAAAACACTTAGATTCATACTACTTTTATTTGATTGGCCTTTCTAAAAGGAACCCAAAAACATCGAAGTCAGAGTTCTTGCATTGTAGTGACATGGAAACTAGTTCAGTTGTTATGTACAGCTTGATGGTTCAGAACATCCTTTACAGGGAGTGTTGTGAATTCAAGAACTTTCTGATCTAAAACCCTGTTTCCTTTTCCCTAAGTCCTCCAGCACACTGAAGGCTGCCATGGTCACCTTCTGGACTTCAGGTACATAAACCTTGGACACCTTTAAGTTTTGACATCATTCAGCAGCATGATGCTGCAGGCTGCAGACTGCATGCTAAATACAAGAAGGAGACAGCATTTGAGATTTCAGTTAGCTTTAGAATATAGAAAACATTTCCAGTCCCTAGCTGGAGTTCATTCTCAGCGGTGAACCCTAGGAATATCCTTGGAAAGTACTCACTGTGAGGTCCTCCAACACTTACCACAGCAAGACCAAGACTTTTTGTTAGTTATTTTGTCTGTCAGGCTGTTCTCAGCTTTTACCTAAGCAAAAAGAGTCTTTTCAATCCCTCACTTGGAGATTAGTAAGTCTCATGCAGCCCTATTCTCACCAATTTCACATCCTTCTCTCCTTCCCATGATTCTCAAGAAGTACAAGACTTTGCAAGAAAAACAAAGAAAATAGCAAACTCAAATTCTATTGAGCTCTGGGGCTACAGAACTCAACTGAGTTTCCTTGATAACTTCATATAAATCCATTTTTGTAGTTGCAAAATTCTATGATATTTAACCACTTGCATATCCCTGGGGGTTTTATGTACAGACGCACCAAAGTCCTGCAGGCAGCATTTGAGAACAATATTTTTCCCTCTTTCATTGCTAGTAAAGATGAAAAAGGTTGCTTTCAGATCTCTATCCCAGCAGTCTCCTCAAAACTCCAACTGAAAAACTTTTCCGACTGATTTTTCCTTCTCTGTCAGCCTAGTTTATATGTGGCCAATATTGCATTTCTTAGCAAACCATAACATGCAATCCCTCTGTAAGCTAATGAGGAAGAGAAATTTATGAATTTCATATGCTTAAGTACATTCATAAATAAAAATCCATTTGTAATGCTCAGACAGATTTGTTGCTGAGAAGGTTTTATGCTGTAATGCAATTTTTAGTTACCCTTGGAAGTTAGAGCTTGTTAAAATCCTTAAAGTTTACTGAGTCCAGACTATAATCAAACTCCAGCCATAATGGTGCTTCACTGGGTCAGTATATGAAGAAGTAAGCCCTCAAAATAAAAATTCCCTTTCTTTTCTCTCATCAAAAAATGTTTAAATTTACATTCGCAACCCAGTGCTTTATAGAACAGAATCTGGGGATCATACAAATAGCACATGGAGAGACAGTAAAGACAGAGACTATATGTGTTTTAAAAAATTAGAGACAGAAAACAAACAAACATATATTTAAAGATGTAACTGTATTTATTTACTTGATGGTTCTGCTGTAAATGTTTTCCTTTGCACTCTACATAGCAACAACCTGAGCATTCTCCCTTCTGTCAAGATGGTATCCAAGTGACAAGCAGAACTATAGAATTAATAAAAATTAGATAGGGACCTGATTAACTGTCTCACTTTTGCCAGCTAAAATAATTTCCTTCCAGAGCACAGAGTGGTTGTGATGGATTAACTTTTCTCTAATGAAAGTGGAAACTGCATCAAAAAGGAAATAAAGAAAAATTTACTACTCTGATGTTTGTGCATAAAATTAAAAACAGTGATGTGAATTATTGATCTGACCTGTTAATAGCAAATGTAAATTTCTTTCAGAAGAGCATTTCTGGAAAAAAAAAACCCAACAAAAACCTTCCCTTCTTTACTACTATCTTTTGAAATGCTCATTGTAAGGATAAATTTATCCCAACCCAAAGAAACTTTATGGGTGCAGGGGATTTGGGAAACACAAAGTAGTTGGCACAATAGGGACCCCTGTCTGAACTGCAGAACAACTTTGTCTGGTGAGTTTTGAATATCTCAAAACTCACCAGACAATATCTCAAGTTTGATTTTCAGGCTTGATGTCAATAAACTGTCACTTAATGCTCTTTCATTTCTTTCCCCACTTATTAACAGAATTCAGGATGACCTTCAAGCACTTGGTGGGACACACAGACATACACACACACACAAACATTGGTATATTGGTGTGTTTCTTTGAGAAGTGTAGGTAGAGATATGCCAGTTTCTATGGTAACAACAAGACTTTTACATTAGTAACAGAAAAATAGGTGTTGAGATAACCTCTTAGAAATTGTCAGTGCTTTAGTTATTTCCAGTGTCAGGCACTGCTTTCAATTAATACACATTTAATTTGTAAATAAGGGTACAACCTTCTTTAGGAGTTAAACACTTTGCTGGTGTGTAACAGGTATGTATTCAGAAAAAATGCTGCAATGCATCAGAGGAAAAATATTCTGCAAGGAAAGATTTCTGCTTGCTGTGGGATTCTCATGGTATTATTTTTGTAGCATGGTGATTAATTTGTCATTCATCAAAAGAACTCACTGATTAATTGAAACATTAAGAAAAGTTCAAGCAAACATAATGAAACTGCATCTTGATTCCTGGTTATTTTTTTAAATTTTAATTTAATGTTAAGAAATCTACTTTTGGCAGGTTAAGAGCTATCATGGCATGCTATTGTCATTATTTATAGTTAAGCCTGACATTTCCTAGGCAAAATAATTTGACCAGGCAAGGCTTCTGTGTGCTGCCTGAAATGGGTACAGGAGTCCTCCATGGAGGAAAATCCCAGCTGGAACAATTCTCCAGATAGAGGAAAAACCAAGAAATGGTTCATGTGCACATCTTTTTTCACAGAAGCTCACATTTTCAACCAGCTTTACAATTGCTGCAGAAGCTCCTGTTTCCACAGCCCACAGCCCAGAATCAGTAGGAAAATGGGCATGTTGAGACAGAGGAGGGAGTGGTTGCAGCAATCTGTACTCTCAATATTGTGGGTTGCATGTCCCTCATAAATCGGGTCAGTCCTTTCTATCAACTCTAA
Source organism: Agelaius phoeniceus (assembly GCF_051311805.1). Taxonomy (NCBI): domain Eukaryota; kingdom Metazoa; phylum Chordata; class Aves; order Passeriformes; family Icteridae; genus Agelaius; species Agelaius phoeniceus. Next base: position 94,777,282 of record NC_135265.1, on the reverse strand, counting down.
TTCATGTAAGCAGGGCACGCTTGGGTTCAAAGCAGCCCAGGAATGACAGATAGGATGATGACTTAGTGGTTTTCCTGAGCTTTGAGGCTGTAATGTACCATTTAATCAAATGTACATTACAGCTCTCTTAATCAACAGAGCCCAAAATGTTACCAGACTTGCAGTGATTTTGCTCCTTTTTCAGGCCCACTGATTTGAGCAAGGCTTTGTGCAGGCAACCTTGTAAATGGTAAGAGTGAGGTCTGTACCGTCTCAAGGTTGATCATTTGCCCTTTCTCACAATCTTGCAAATAACAATCATATCTTACCCATCTTCTCTTTCTTTATAGAAAGAAAAAGAAGAAGAAGAAGAATGACAGCTCTTTTGCTTCATAACAGAAAGGAAATCCTGCTCACTATAATTGAAGCAATGTTTGGAGCTGCTGGAAACAGTAAACTGAGCAGCCATTACTTCTCAGTAAAAAAAAAGTTTTAAAAAGTAAGTCTTTGTTTATGATGGTACCTACCCAGGCCCATTATAGTGCTCTCTGAACAAATCATACTTTCAGTGTGATAATCTCAATTACAGGTAAACATGGTTATTTTATAGGAACACCATCTTACAGACACAGAATTGAGATTTTTTTTTGTTTGTTTTGTTTATGCTACAGAATTGTATAGATCATCCTCCTTTTGCATCCACACTTAATTTTGAAGCCAGATAAAATCCTGAACTTCTGTTAGTCAGGTTAGACCAGTTCTTCCAACAATACAAGGCCACTGCTATCATGCCTATGTAGACATTACCTGTCCCTCTACAAGCAGTTTTTCATTAAAAACACTACAGTTACACTCTTGCTTTTGCAGAATTTCACTGGTCGTACTTTCCAGCTTGAAGGTTTGGGATAGTCATGATCAGTTTGGCTCTGAATACCCCAGTGTGGTTTCCATCTTTATGAGCTCAGAGGAATCATCCATGCACAGCAATTTGAACTTGAGTATTTGCCCAAATCAGTAAAATAAAAAAACACATAAACTACTATCCAGACTCTTAAGAATACACTGAAAAATGTCAAAGCAAACCTGGAAGGAAGTAGAGGAGCTACCACTGCAAATGTATTTGATGATGCTTTTCAAGCCCACATGGTACTCAAGGTTTGAAATTCATGAGATTTTAAGGGAAGAAATGAAAATAAAGTGAATTATACCATCAGTAAATGAACTAATGTTATCCAGCTTCTCTGAAGCAAGATGAACTCCTTCAAAATACTATGAATACAAGTTTGCAAAGGATGATGTACATCAGTCATTATATTTTGTGGACAGTTTCTTATTCCTAGTATCTTTCAGGCTTCAGCATCAAATACTTTCTGTTAAGAATGATAAACTGTAAAACTGTCCTTTTCATGCATGACCAGTGAATGATAAGGAGTACTAGGAGTAATTACAATGATCTCTGATGCAGATCAGAACAATCAGAATTTTGTCATTTTTAAAAAATTAGTTTGTTGAAAAATGGAGTTTCACTTTCATATGTCGACAAGGTGGGGCTTTTTTCCCCTTAAAACTGAGAAATAAGAAGTAAGAGATAAAATTAACAAGAAGAAATCAAGAATAGTTCTATGAAAATGCAGCTCCTCAGTAAGATTAATAAAAGTTCTTAACAGTTATTATTGGTCACATTCTACATGTTAGGAAAGCATTTTCTGCTTTCCAGTTCTTCTCAGTGCCACCATTCACACAGGATGGGAGGTTTGGGCAAGTGCCTTTGTGCTTATATTTCCTAAATCCTTCTTCTTCCACCTAATGGGATTTGTGTCCTTTATAAACATTCATAACCATTTTGTTAAACAACAATCAGTAGTCATAAGCTTAAACCTTTAGAGACCACTTAACATCTAACCTAATCATGCAATTTCCATGACCTTTTTTGTCTGGACACCATACTTGCTTCTAATGCCTCTCATCAGCAGAGAGAATCATTTTTCATTACAGACCAGATCCTTATGAGTCAGAAGTGAGAGTCTTTTATACAGAGGCCGAGACCTTAAGAGCAACAGCATTGCAACAGCATCTAAACATCTGTAGGCACTGACAAAGATAAAATGTCTTTTTTTGACTTCTCAATAAGTCATGCAGCTTCCCAGATTAATGAGAGAAATACCCTAATGATTCATCAGTGCCATTTCTGTCTAGCTGCTCAAAAGGTGAAATGAAAAAGAAAAAAAAAAATCAAAGTATCTCCTAAATTCTTACCTCAGGACAGTTGACTGAATCAGTCAGTGACTTTCAGTCCTCTCAGTTCCCTGAAGTCTTAAAGGTCTTGTGTATCTCAGTGATGTCAACCTTTTCTGTATTTTTCTTCAGACCAAAAAGATTGACAACCTTCAACCTTGCAACCTTCCTCCCTCCTTTCCTCACCTCACTGCCTCTGCACTCCACCTGAGCCTTGTTGGGATGCTTTTAGACAAGGAAGCTGGGCTGGGTCCAGTACCCAGTGCTGGGAATGTTGCTTTCCACAGCTCCCACCCTTGCACCATAGACTGCATGCATGGGGCTCTTCCCAGCAGCTCAGAAGGGCCCCTCACTCCCATGCAGCTGGGCACTGGAGCAGCCAGCTCCTGCCTGGACTCCCTTCTTTTTGTCAGTGCCACATGAGCAAGGGGACCTGAGTCTCTGTCTCCAAAACCAAAAAGGTTCCACCAATCCTTTCCTGAGTAAGGGTACAGTTTATGCTGTGTAGGGTTTCAGATCTGGTTGAATTAGGAATCTGAATGAAAGGATTTGTGGGACCTGACCCTAGGGCCCTGCAGCTCTTGCTAAGAACAAGGTTTCCTCATGGTGCCAAGGAGTACTTGCCAGAGCTCCCCATGGGAACAGAGACAGTGGGAGGGGAAGGCTGCAGCACCTAACCAACATGTCAGAAGGACCACATGCACACCAGAAAGGCAAAAGCCAAGCAAACCAACTACAAAGTTAAAAAGTAAATAAACTTTTGAGAACACGCCCAACCAGTAAAGCTATATGCAGATTCCAGTAGAGATCCAAGCCAACATTTTTAGGCTCTAAACACATCCTTGAACTACTGTAGCAATAGTGCTGAATCTCAAAGGACTGTTGAGTGTAAGGAGCTATAAAGGATGAAAAACTTAGCAAAAAAATGGGCCTAAGGTTCAGATTGCTGCATTCATCATGAAAAATAAGTGATGATTAATAAAGGCAATACATTTTTACACTGCAAAAGAATCTCCAAATTTCTCTTGCAAGAATTTTTGTGGTGATTTGAAGACATAACTGACTTTCTTTCATGCTTACCTTTTTTTTTTTAAACTGAAAACCACTTACATTCCTTGTAAGTTGCTTGGGATATTATTTCCAGCTTAGGAACTGGGGCAAACTCTAGGTTCTGATCCTAAAGATCCTTCTGCACATGTCTAGCTTTATAATCATGAGTGGAAGATCTGTTGGCTTGCAGGAAGTTTGAATAGAGGTTGCATAAGCATATAGGTAATTTTATCCCTCTGTGAACTGAAAAGATCTGTTGCATCTTTTGAGGTTAGCCCACCCATAATAAAACTGAATCATACTCATCTCTTGGTCAGCTGTGCTGTGCATGGGGATCTCTTGATAGAATATGAAAACCCTTTATTTCTGTCACAGTCATTTGAACACCACATTCATGAAAAGGGGGTTAGTATGTCATTTTGTTCTCTAGTTTTCCATGGGTCTTTTACCAGACTGAAACCTACACCTTATTTTCCTCCATTGTCTGGATGCCAAGCTGAGCGAGGTTAATGCTTTGAATTACACGCCTACTAATCATTTACCATCAAAACTGGTAGCATTGTGGAGGCACACAATGTGGTGCACTGCAGGTAAAGGTATCACCAAGCTGTCAACCATTTCTTAAAGGCATCTGCTGTGGTGGCATTTCTGTAAGATGGCCACAATTCCTCTTTGTGAACACAAACAATTTCAGGTAGAGTAGGAAATCCCTTGTTTTCTTTGCCCTTGCAATTTCATTTCATTTGCTCAAAACCCACTCATGACATCATGTAGAAACAGCAGTTAGGGAGGGGGGAGGTTGTTTTTGTTTGATGTTTCAGGCAGGATTTTTGGTTGTATTGATTAAAAAACAAAACCTAGATGTTTTAAGGGTTTTCTCATAATTTCCAAACCTGTGATGGTATTTCTCTATTGTTGCTTTTCAAAAATTTGCTTTCACAACTATTAAGTATCAGGAAATGTTGTTGTTCTGAACTTTGCTAAAATCTGCTTTTAAAATTTAAGTGTGAACCCCAAGGGCATTACAATGGTTGCACTCCCAAGGAACACAGTTTGGACGTGCTTCATTTTCAAATCCCACTTGGTGCTTCTCTTGACTCCTCACCCCTGCCTGCAAGACCCATCTCCTCAAAAAGTTTTGGGTTTGAATTAATTTTTCTCCTTCTCTGAAAAGCTGCCCTGGGCCATGGCTGCCTTCAGGAGATCTCCCCAGGGTGGCTGCTCCTCCCTGGTTAGCAGATGCAGGGGCAGGGGGGCTGGGCTTGCTCTCTTGCAAGTAACCAACAGCAGAGATTTATTTGCATTATGCTGACCCAATAAATAAAACCGATCTTGACTCTGTAATGTGGAGTGAAGAAAAAGCAAGTAAAAAATTGTACTGGTAAGGAAAGAAACCAAACAGAGAGAGATACGAGAACATTTTCCTTGTGTGATTTGTTAAAACAAGGGGTACACCAAATAAGTGGTAAATGCAGTGATGATGAAAACTTCCTCAAGCGCCACAGGGCATTTCTGCAGCTCCTACTCAAGCAGTTAAAATTTGTCTCAATATGGAATGTAAGGAGAAGAAGAACTCAATTTTTATTTCTGAATCAGTTTTGCAAATTATTCTGACAGTTTCAAAGAAATTTTTTTTTCTGTCAGAGTACTAGAATGGTTTAAGGCAGATTGAGAGTAAACATCCAGAAATGCACTGGTTTCTCCCTGAAATAAAACCAAACAAAGAAATAAAAGAGTAAGGCTTTCTGGGTGCATGGGATTTGACACAAAAAGCAATTGAAAGTATGTCCCAGACCTCAGCATTAGCTCTTGGCTTCTCTGCACTGAAGAAGAAAATTAACTGGTTTAAGAAACGCATATGAAATTTCCCATCTGGCTGACAACATGGATGTTTCTGCTCACTGTGACAATCTGAAAATGCTGCTGAGATGTTTTAAAGTCAGTGTTTATATCTAAAAAGCCAACTCTTCCACAGCTAAGGTGGCTCTCCTTGCTTCCCTAAGATATAAATTAAGACAATAAAGTCCATCTGAAACTCATTTTTAAAGGTGCACAGCCATGATAAGTGTGCTTTGATTAGTGCTCTTTAAAATTCATCTTCTTACTCTGAAGCCAGTTTTTACTTTCAAAGTTGTTTTTGTCCTCCATCAAGGAACATTTAATAATTGGGTTTAAAGCACGTCCAACTGTAGTTTGTATTTACTTGCTAATCAGATTAGCATTGCTAAATACATGTGTCATGTGAAGGTGTACTGCTACACTCCTTAACTTTCAAAGGCTTCAGGTACTTTGGAAAAACTGATGATGTTATGACAGACAGGTAAAGAGCACCGTAAAGCTGTCTGCTAGATACAGCGTATGCAGAAGCAATTTGCCTTCTAAAACTCTGAACATGATATTCTCTAATATTTCCTGGCAGATCTTCAGTAGCTAGAAAATAAGCATTTCCATATGTAAGAAAATATTCCTTTGAAATGTAGATTTTTCTTTACAAGAAAAGAACACAGAGAGAATTGCATTTTTAAGCTAAGGGTTCATTATTATTTATTTTTCTGCTTTGAAAAATGTTGTGTGTTTCCCATACAGCACTTAGGTGGTAATTGCAATTCTAGGATCAGCTAAATTACTGTTAACAAACCTCCTAGCTGTTTTGGTCCATTAAGAAAAACCTTTAAATAAACAAATTTTGGCTAATACATAGCTCCTCGCCAAATACTTGGGTAATGTTAAATTTAATATACTGCAGCGAACATAACTGCATTTATCTAAAATTTAGAATGTGCTCACAACACTGCCTCTCTGTTCCACTGCTTTAGTAGGGTGTTTTCCCCTTTAAGGAAAGCATTTTAAAATGGTTGCTAGTCATCTCAGTTGCTGCAACCACATGATGCAATCTATTGTCAAATTAGTGGGTGGCAGCAAGTGGAAACAGATTTCACCAGCAATAAAGCCTGTCACATGATTTCATCTGTTCACAGTCATACAATCTCTTAGCCCCTTCCTCCTGTTTGATCCAAAGGCTCTGTCCACATGGAAGCTGATCTTTGCTATCTTGAGCACTGCTGCTAAATAACAGACTTTGTCTTTGTGGATGGTTTTCACTAAGTGGTATTTTGGGAGCGTACAGGGAAGTAAACCATGTAGCATAGAAAAATTTGCCCATTTTTTAAAAACTGGCTAAGTGCACAGATGTTTTGCCAAGTCAAAACAAAACTTAAAGAAAATAGTAACAAAATATTTGCAAAAGAAACCAAATCTAATTAAAGTTGTAGAAAAAGTTATACTTTTAAAAGGCTGAGCATACTATACATATTTATAAAGGAGATGAAAATTTTATATCTGAAGTACAAATAAATTAATCTATCTAGTATTAAGTTAGTGGTAATCACACATGAATCTGCAAATATATGGAGGGTGGGGCAAAGGAGAAAATTTGGTACAAAAATAGGTACAAACTTGTCATGTACACTGAAAATCAGAATATTTCTAACCAGAAGTATTGTGTTTTTATTATGGAATAGTGTCATTATACTTACTTCTAATTTTAAGTGCCATTAAAATCACCATCACAAATTATAAAACCAGTCAGGTGTTCTAGGTTCTTTGTAACTTTGTGAAATATCTTCAACCCTGCCTGGTCCAGGACAGCCAACAAACTGCAGGTTCCAGGGCCAAGATCTTGAATTTCTACATTCATTTTGTAATGATAATACTAAGAGGAGTGGGGGATGGGAAGCACAGGCACGAAAACAAAAACTTGGAAGGGAACCACAGTGTGGATCACAGAAGACAGAGGTTTGCCCTGCCCTTTTTATGCCATACCTGAAAGCCAACTGCAGCAGTCACAGGGACTCAGGGACTCTCCTTCCCTCACACTGCACACTTCCCCTATTTCCCAAAGACTTCTAGAAGAGAGCAATTGTCTTGTGCTCTACTAACCTATGGGAAAGATCATTTTTCAAGGAGTGCAAGTTCCCTTCTGACACCTTAACACCAGGGAAACATACATTCTCAGCCCCCTGCTCAGGGCTGGGCTTTGGCCAAAAGAACACTCCATAACTAATTGTCTGCAATATTGCTCCACAATAACTATCTATCCCAGTTTGAAATGAGGACAAATGCAATGTTCTTCAGACCCTGGACCACCAGCTGAACATTGATTATTCATGAATAATGTGATTCCCACTTAATGGGCCGGTCAGTTAAATTAAACATTAGTATTTGTGCTGTCAAATAAAATGCAAAGGCCAATGAACAAATTTTTCTGGAGAAGTAAATGTCACAGACTTCATTTTTGGAGAACTGCAAGCTAATGTGCAGATCAAAAGGATCACCATTTCCTCAATAACTATGGAAATGCTAGATACAGTGCATGGCATGTGTTTGAATTTCTCAGCCCTTTCTCAAATGAACTGTGACTACATAAGGAATCTGGCTATGAAATATACCAACAAAGGGGATTCTCCCTGACAACACCTAATGCTGCATCCTTTATAAACTATTTCCATTGAAATTTGGTTCTCTTGCAGTGTAGGAAATCAGGAAGCATAGAAAAACATGGAGCTCTGGATCTAAATGCTGGTCCAATTCAGAAAAGCACTCACTGATGTGCTTAACCTTGCTTAAGCTTCAGTGAAGTTAAACATGTGCATAGCTGTTTTATCAGTGTATTTGCTGAGCTCACTGCTAAAACTACTCTATTAGTGAGTTACTTTCACAGACAAAAAGAAAGTCAGTGGTATACAGGACAGAAGTCCCCAAGCTCAGAGTTAAAGGCTCTCTTTTTTTTTTTTTTTTTTTTGTCTATGTAGTCATTCATGTAAATAGACCTGCACATAATTGTATTTCATTTAATTTCAAACATATCTGTATTTTATGTAGTCATTCTTGTAAACAGATCTGCTTACAAAAAAAATATTTATGCAAGAAGATCAAGTATTTGCACATCTAAGGACCCATTTTGCATGGGCAAATAGTTGTTTACACATACGGATGAAAAATAGGGATACACAGATATGCAAGTGACTCTGAAATCTTGACACACATCGCCTTACAGGATGAAGCTGGAAGAATGTCAACAGGCAAGAATTATCCAATTAAAAGTCCACAGTCATGTATGCATTTGGAATTAGTTCTAAAGGCTTTGCAGAAAGAACATTCTGCAGTAAACATTTCATCGTCACTAATTCTGTCCAGATTCATTCAATGCACATCCCCTTCTGAAGATCCATTAATACATTTTTGATTTAGAGAAAAGTCAGCAAACCATTTGTCTCAGAAAGCTGCCAAAATAAGATTGAGACACGTGTAGTGGAAAAGTATCAGGACTTTATTCACTCTCAAGAAAAAAGAAAATCAGAAAAAAACCCAAAACTACTGAGGATCTGAGAACAAAATCTGGGTCTGGTATTAAAAAAAAAACCTGAATATGCACTGGTTGCTATAGAGAGAATCTCTTACTTTCAACCACAATTGCAGATGTGGTGGTGTTGAAGTGAGTATGTATGTCCTATAATATTTAACAGCTATGTAAAAGATGCAAAAAAGTGATCTGAGATATTTTTTCCCAAAAAGATATTAGATAATTGTGAGTCATGCACTGACTGCCCAAAGGAATATAGGAACATTCCACAAATAGCTGAGACTTAAGTAACCCTAGACAAAACATAACAGTTGGCCAAAGAGTAGTACTTGTTTACTGATAACACATTATAAACAGTAAAATAAAACAGGCATTAAACAATAGTCAAATTTAAAGAATTTACATAATTGCTCGATCTTTCTGTGTGGAAAATGATGAAATAAAGTCTGGAGTCACTAATGAGAGGTAAAGAGGAGTATGTCTTACCACTAAGTACAGTTCACTGCCAGAGTACCTCATTTCATTCCCCACCCAGATCAGTGCCTTTTCGATCATGTAAAGCCCCTTCTGACATAAATGAAGCTTCTGCACTGGCCTTTCTCAGTACAACAGATAGTACAGTGTGGTTGAAAAGTCCCTGCTGTTTGAAGCTATTAATACTTGACTCTTAGATCACAGTAGGACCAAAAAGCCACTGATCAAGGCCACATGATTCTACATTTAAGGCAAAAACAGAGGAAGTAACAGTCTGCCTCAGAGAGCTTAAACTCATTGATATGGCCCCATCAGGCAATTTCTGTTCCATTTTCTAGATTTATCTTCTAGAAAATACAGGCTCAAGTTCATTTTCAAAGTGCTATTTTTGCAAACTGTTTTTATGAGGGCTTGGGTTTAGAATCTTAGAATCATTCCTGTGCAGCTTGTGCCAATGTTTGACAACCCTTTTAGACAAGAATTTTTTCCTAATATCCAATCTAAGCCTTCCCTTGTGCAACTTGAAGCCATTTCCTCTCATCCTATTGCTTGTTACCTAGGATGAGAGGCTGACCCCCACCTGGGCACAACCTCCTTTCAGGTATTTGTAAGGAGAAATTAAGTCTCTCCCAGGCCTGCTTTTCTCAGGCTAAGCAACCCCATCTCCCTCAGCCATTCCTCATAGAACTTATTCTCCAGACCCTTCACCAGCTCTGTTGTCCTTCTCTGGACTCACTCCAACACCTCAATGTCTTTGTTTTCCTGAGGGACCCAAAAGTGAGCACAGGGTTTGAGATGCAGCCTCAGCAGTGCCAAGTACAGGAGGATGATCCCCCCTCCGGTCCTAAGCTGGCCACACTCTTGCTGATACAGGCCAGGATGTCACTGGCCTCCTTGGCCTCCTTGGCCTCCTTGGCCACCTGGGCTCTCGTTCAGCCACTGTCACTCAGCGCTCCCAGGTCCTTTTCCACCAGCAGCTTTCCAGCCACTCTGCCCCCAGCCTGTGGTGCTGCCTGGGGTTTTTCATGACCCAAGAGCAGGATCCGACACTTGGCCTTGTTGAACCTCACAAAATGGCCCCAGCCCATTGATCCAGCCTGTCCAGATGCCTCTGCAGAGCCTTCCTGCCCTCCAGCAGATCAACACTCCATCCAACTTGGTGTTCTTTGTAAACTTACTGAGAATACATTCAGTCCCCTTGTCCAAATCACTGATAGAGATTAAACAGGACTGGTCCCAATGCTGAGCCCTGGGGAGCACCATTTTGGCTGATCACCAGTTGGATGTAATTCCATTCACCACCGTTCTCTCGCCTAGCCATCCAGAAAGTTTTCTATCCAGCAAAGAGTGCACCTGTCCAAGACAAAAGCAGCCAGTTTGTCCAGGAGAATGCTGTGGGAGACGGGGTCAAAGGCTTCACTAAAGCTCAAGTAGACGACTCCCACAGCTTCTCCTTCCTTCACTGAGTGGGTCCATTTGTCATAGAGGGAGATCAGATTGGTCCAGCAGGACCTGCCTTTCATAAGCCACACTGTGCCTGATCCCCTGGTAGTCCTGCATGTGTCATATGATGACACCTAAGATGAGCTGATCCATGACCTTCCCTGGCACCCAGGTCAGGCTGACAGGCCTGTAGTTCCCCAAATTCTCCTTTCAGCCCTTCTTGTAGGTGGGCATTGCCTTTGCTAACCCTTAGCCAGCTGGTACCTCCCCAGTTAGCAGGAGTGCTGGTAAGTGATGGAAAGTGTCTCAGTGGCACTTCTGCCAAATCCTTCAGTACCCCTGGGTGGATCCCAGCTGCCCCCATAGGGATGTGAGTGTCTCAGTGGTGGATCAGATCACTGACTATTTCCCCTTGGATTGTGGGGGCTTCATTCCCCTCCATGTCTCTTTTTCCAAAGAGCTCAGGAAGCCAGGTACTTGGATGACAGCTGGTCTTACTGTGGAAGACTGAGGCAAAGAAGGCATTGAGTTCATCAGCCTTTACTTCATCCTTTGTCACTATGTTTACCCCTGCATCCAATAAAAGATGGAGATTCTCCTTAGCCCTCCATTTTTGATAATGTAATTAGAGAAATATTCCTTATCTTTTAGAGTAGTAGCCAAATTAGGTTCTCGTTGGGCTTTGGCCTTTCTAAATTTCTCCCTGCTGCCTGCCCCTCCTTCCAAAGGTCATAAACTCTGGGGTTTTTCCCTGAATTTCAGCCAAAGCTCTGTGTTCAGCCAGGCCAGTCTTTTTAGCTTCTTTCTTCAGCACATCTTCAAGGCCCTGATGATGCCTGCTGGTGAGCAGGAACTGTGAGACCAGAGCTGGGCTGAGTTCCAGAGAGAAGATGCACTGGCCATGATGTGAGGGCCAAGCAGGGCTGGCTCACAGGACCAAAGTCAGCACACACACCTCCATACAAAGATATGCCCCCCAGGTTTGCACTGCTCTGGCTAAAAGGTGAGAACTTAAGAGAACACAAATATATCTTTCATGAAGATTAAAATCAGAGATGAAGACAGGCTACAAAAGCTAAAAACAACTTAGGCACAAAAAGAAACAGCCAGGGGATTTTTAATTCATTCCCCAGTCATCAGCATAGTGAGGTTTCAGAGTAGCCAGTCTACAGGAAGAAAAAAGGAGCAAAATCCTTAGGTATTTATAAAATGAAGCACAAGCTGTTCATGAAAAGCACACTATGCTGTGATCACCTGGAACAACAGAGGACTGGCATTGATGAGTTTCTAAAGGGTTTCAGGTTTCTAAGGAGTATTTCCTACAGCATTCATGTGTTTATCATTTTCACAGAATCCAGGATTCACATGATGTTGACAACTGTAATATATTCTTTGTAAATTGCAATTGAATCTTTGAATCTCCTGACAGTTGAGAAACTACTTTCTCTCACCTGTTTAATTAACCATGCCATGTTTTCCAAAGAAAATTAATTGTCTCAGTGCAGCAGTAAGGAAACTCAAAGGTTTGAAAGAAAAATAAATATGAGCATGCAGCAGAGTAAACATTTATCCAATAAACATTTTCACAGCTGAGTTTCAAACTTCTCATGTTCCAGCTTCTTATATTTTATAATCTCATCCCACTTGGTCCTGGCACCACATCTCTTTGAGATATGCCTCATGGGAAAACACTGCCTTGGTAATCAAAACATTTAGACTGCAGAAGAAATATAAAACAATTCTCAAGGAAGTTTTATGGTGCAGCAACTGCTCCAAGATCAGATTGTAACTTTTTCCTGCCTGGTCCTTAACAATTGATGAATAGAATTGGTTTTGCATCAAGCTAACTCTACCCTGATTGGTGCAAGTTTTGGCAGATGTTTCCTCTGAGTAGAAGCCAGTAACGCTCCCGGTGACAAGTGTAGTGTGTCCTCTTCCTCACCCTTCTGCTCCTGAGACTATCTGTTGCTGCTTTCCATAACTACAGTTAACCTTAAAAGTCTCAATTTTAACCAAATTGAAGTAGCTTTTTTTTTTTTTAATTGCTTTCATTTCTGCTTTTACCAACATTTTTAAAAAAACATTACTCTGAGAATGGAGCAAACAGTTGTACATGAAAAGGAGAAATGAAAATGATCTTCAGATAGTTGTTCCTACAGCAGAAAACATTTTTGGTGTTCAGCTGTGGTTATATGATGGAAGAAAATCTTTAGAGTATCTACCAGTTGGATAAAGTGGCAATCACTGAAATAATGATGTTAATCATTGCCATTTCAATGTTAAGAGGGCTGAGGCCTTTTCCAAAGATTCTGAAAGTTTCTAATTCTCTGTAACATGATTCCACACAGAATGTTAAAGGGAAAGACCAGCATTTAGTCTTATAAACTGAGCAACTTCTTCCTTGAAAAAAGAAATCTGGATAAGTCATGAAAAATATACCTGCATTTCAATGAGAAGAATTTCAGTCGGGGCCAGGGAAGGTGGGAACTTCTTTCTGTCTTTGGAAATATTCTCAACATTTTGCAAACTTCATACTTTGACCCTTTAATAGCTCTAAGTCCTCAGAAAAACTGTTGCAGTATCTGCATTTAGAAACAGTGCCCATGTCCTCAAAGGTTTTTTAGCTCTTTAGGTCAGATATTAAAAAATCAGACCAATATAGCATAGCTTCAGTGAAGTCAGTGGAGAGAAGCCATTTATCATAACCAGCTAAAGGTCCCCCTTGGCATATTTCAGCTCTGAAGAGCAGTAAATCTCACAGAAGAAGCAGACACCATGCCGTCAGATAAGTTTTTGAAACCCAGTGATATATTAAGTATGGTTTAGATTTTGTATTAGTCAAACAAAACTGAGAAACACTTTCCTTTGATTTGTTCCATTTCTGAGTGGTTCAGAGTAAATTTTAAATGAGTAGTCGTTGCTTTAATAACTCCACGTCTGCGTGACCTTGATCTCGGTTTAACTTTTTCTTTCACTTCTGCTCTTGCATGTGCATGTCTGTATTTGAATGTGCTCATGTCCTCACTAGCAGCATTTCTGTAGCTGCACTTTCTTGGTTCTCTGATGCACCTTGGAAACACCTGTACAGTCCTGGGAGTCCAGCCCTTCTGAACTCAAGACCCAGATGTCAGAGGGCCTCAGCAGTGGAGCAGGCTATATAGATACTTTTGAAAGACTTTCAGATTAACAGAAATACAGAATTTCTCTTCCTATGACTATAGAGGGAGGGTCAGAAAGTGCTAGGAGCCAGCTGATTTTCTTTGCTGAACACCACCCCAGTGCTTGGAGCAGCTCATCAGCACATTTCAAGATGCAGCACAGCTGTCTCCAAACCAGCCCCAGTGGGCACTGTCAGAGGGAAGTGCATTTACCCCACTTGAACCACAACTAGTGTGGCTTGCCTGCTCTTCCTGAAATGTTGTCTGCAAGAGGCAGACAACCTGCATGGGGATTGCTGCTTGTTGAATACCTGCCCGAGCAGATGAAGGCTTTGAGCTTCCTCACCTCCCCCTCAGTCACACACCTGCTCCTGGGCAGCCACGGTCTGGCCATGAGTAAAAGCAATAATCTCTGCAGCATGAGAAACAAGCAGGCTGCTGAGCCTCATGTGTGTACCAGAGAGGCATCACAAGAGACTGAATAAGTGATTTTTTTAAAAGATGTGCTTATAAATCATTAAAGTGACATAGTATGGGTTTGGGGTTTGTTTTGCAAGCTAGAATGGGAATTGTAACATCCGTATTTCAAAACACATACCCTTACATTTCCATTTCCTGTGGAAGGCATCCAAATTTAACCTTTAATTTCTTGAAGAGCAGTTTCTTATATTTATTTGTTAGAATAAGCAAACAGCTGACTACAGCAAATCCAGGGAGCTCTTCTAAAACTATCCACAAGCATCAAGATAAGTGCATTTCAAGCATCCCCCAGGAACTTTAAAAACACACCACTCACCTGCTGCCAGCTGTTTCACTCACTTTTACTTTAGTGCAGCTGGCATAGGCTTATCCCAATTTCCTGTGACCCCCAAAAGTCTGAAACTGGCTCCACCTCTGCTGTGCCAAATACAGTGGAAAAAAGGCAGGCTGAGAGGAGCCTGCTGTCAAGTTAAGATCTCCCAGTGTGCCTTTGAGGGGCCACATTAGCTCTGACAACTGGTGGCCAGGCACCTGAGCACAAAAGCCACTATCAGAGTGCCCACCTGGTGGGAGATGGTTTCCCTAAAGCAGGACAGATGGTAAGGCTCAGGAAGGGCCAGGATCCCAGCCACAGGATGGGTGATCCAACAGTGCACTGTCACAGGCATGGGTACTCTGGGTTTGGGACCTGCTGCCTGGGGGAATTAAGGTAGGTTGGGTGCCTCTTGGAGTCTTACTGCATTTAGGTTCAGGCTCCACAGACACTGCTCACAGCCACAGGAAGTCCTGGGGGAGGTGGGCAAGTGTGCCTTGCTCTGAACAGCAAAGCCTTAGCCAAAGGTTGGTCACCATAAATGACAGCAGTAACAAACACCATCTTTAGGGGCACTTGTAGAGTGACTCTGGGAATGGCTCCAGCTCCTGTGCTCCTGGGAGGAATGGGGATGTGCAACCATGCAAACCATGGCATAAGGAAGAGCATATGCAACCCATGGTATAGACTGATCAGAATTATAGCCCTCTTTAATTTGCACACCCTCCCTCAGCACTCAGAAATTAGCGTGTATGTTGTCTACAATATAATGGTCTGGACCTGATGAATCAGGAGTTCAGTGCTCAGGAATTTCCTCTGAAACCTCACACATCCCCCTGTGATCAGTTTAGACCTGACCCAGACTGCAGTCAAGCTAATCCCTCAGCTGTGATGTGTGGTGAAGGTGCTGGTTGCTGCATACCTGGGTAACCACCTCTCAACTATTTCTGCTTCTCCTTCTGGCTGCAGCTCCCTTCAGTGACTGAGCCCATGCCCTGCTTTCCCCACTGCAGCTACCTGAATCTGGGCTGTCAGCAGGTGGTTGCTGATAGATTCAGTTTTGGTTTTTGTAGCCCTTGATGCTGGTCACGTTGGCTCCCTTTCAGCAAGGGTATTTTTAGTTTTATGTATGTAAATTTGAACGTGCAGGCAGTGTGTCACAAATCACAATGTACTGGTTTCCATTTACCACAAAGACCTACACATGGGTGTGTCAGCAGAAGGAGCAATGTCTGATGGCTTCTTCTTCACTGCCTCAGATTGCACTTCCAAGATTTGGGATTACCACAAGAAATTGATGGAAATTCTTTTCCTTCCAGGAGTTGCAGGACTTTTAAAAATATCACTGAAGTGCCAGAGAATGTTTTTGTAGGAGCTTCAGGCCCCAATGCTTGCAAAAGCTGTCTTGAACAACCAGGGGTTAATAAATGCTCTATTGATAAATCTGACTCTGATGTTTACCCCAAGGGTTTTGGAGGGTGGCAGAGCTGGGGAAGGGAGAGACTTTTTACATTGGTAGGCCCATCTGAGAACTTCTTAATCCTTATTACAGTTACACTTTTCTGTGCTTGCCAGCCCGCAAGAAAGTTTGAAAGTCAGCCTGACCTCTTGTGTGTCTGATCTAGGTCCAACGGGGAATGAGATCAGGGAGCTGTGAGAGGCAAGCTTAATGGGGAGACTGCTGCAAATGTAGCAAAACAAATAATAGAGGCTCAAGTTTTTTGTTGTAGAAAATACAGTGCTATGGCTTTTGGGTGCCAAGAGGCAGTTCTTTTAATAGCTACATTCTTTGTAATGCTGATGAGTGGCAATATAGAAAGATGAAAGTAGGAGGGCATTGTGTTATGGTCTTACATATATTATGCCACAAAGAAAATGCAGTTGCTGGGTGGGGATTCTTCGCCCTCCTCCTGCTGAGCTATTCATGCAAACTCTCCTCGGTGGATGGCAATCCCCATTCCATCTCTCCTAAATCCCAAAGGGTTTGCCAACTGACTTTCAATTTTTCAAGTGGAAATCGCAGGACTGAATGGTGCATTGAAGTATTTCCTCCTACACCTCACTGCTCCTTTAGGAAGTGAGCAGACATTTTTTCCAAAAGATGTATGCCATCTCCTGGGAACAGTAGAAACTGCAGGCCCCTCGTATGGAAACTCCCTGTAAATTGTATTTGCCTCTTCTCGGAGGGCATCATAAAGCCACCAAATAAGTTCTGTGTAG
The DNA here is from genome assembly GCF_051311805.1 of Agelaius phoeniceus. NCBI lineage: Eukaryota > Metazoa > Chordata > Aves > Passeriformes > Icteridae > Agelaius > Agelaius phoeniceus. The sequence goes on along the minus strand of NC_135265.1, from coordinate 94,760,568 downwards.
CTAGGACTACCCTCCACGTCTAAATTTGTTGAACTTTCCACAATTTACACCAGAAAACCTCAAATTACATTGAAAATGTCATTGTTTACTTTGTGCACGGGAAGATTTGGATGCATGCCAAGTAGTGTGACAAGATAAGATTCGTCAATACATGATACTAATCTGTCACAAAACAGCAGTGGAGCTTAGCATACACTGATGTGATGTTTTAAGTCAATGGTATGAGTCTGAAATGCAGCCCGTGACACTGCTCTGATGCATCTTTCTTGTCCCACAGGACAAGAGACAGAAGAAAACCAGAGATTTTGTGCAAGAGACAGAAGAAAACCAGAGATTCCCTCCTTAAAACACCATACGATTCCTTAGCATTCAAGAGAAGATATGTTTCTCTTAAGTCCTAAACTGCAACTTGCATATGTCAAACAACAGACTCATCTCCTCATCACCCTTATGCTTTTTATTTGCTACTGACATGCCATTCAGCTTTCTCCTGTCAAGGAGATGTAACAGGGAATAAAATCCCTGGATGCAAATAAAGGCAATTTTGCATATTGAATTAATAAATATACAGGCGAATGAACTCTTTGTCTTTGTACTGGTCTTTAAAACAAGTTAGTTATATCAAATGGACCAGTCCTTGAAATAATGTATGTAAGCATTGTTTCACATAATAAATGTTTTTCTGTGTTATATCTATTAAATATACCTGCAAAATATCATAAAAATATCTTTCATTTCATAAAGGTAGATCAATATCTACTTTAAATAATTAGGAATGACATAATCTATGCCCATGGAATTTGCTTTTATGTAGTAAGCAGTAGATTTAATACTCTTAATTTATCAATTTTTTATCAATTAATAATTGATATTTTTTAATCACTTTCCATTTCTTCCACAGACCTGAGAATCTTTGAACAAGAACTGAAAGGGGACATTTTTTTTCCTCAAAAAATATCATAAGAGAAGAAACTTTATAGAATGGCATCAAAAAGTAAGTAAAGAATGACTCAGGAACAAGAGAAGACAATATCAGGCATCCACACTGACTAGTGGCTGAGCTACAGCAGAGGGCATCTCTTAACTCCCTGAAGTCAGAATTCTCCAGTCCTCGCCACCAAATTCCCAGTTTAATAAAAATTTTGCTTCATGGTTTGTCTTTGTCTTCCCTATCCCAAGATCTGCAGATTGCGTCCAGCTACCATTTGGGCTGTGCCCCCTGTGCATGGGGGTGACTATAAAGGTGGGAGAAGGCAGGGGGAGGTTCACTGACAACAAGGTGCTGGAGAGCCCTTATTAGAAGAAACAGGCTTTTCCTTAGGGTGGATCACAGTCCACCTACAGACAGGTTTTATCTGACCGTGTTATTTCACTTAAGTCCAGCTGATTGATTAATAAAATGAATTCCAGGTCTCCAAACGCACAAATAAAATATAGTTATGTCACAGGATTTGTGAAAGTCTCCACTCAGGGAAGTGGAGGTGGAACATCACTAAATCATCTAGTGACAGTGATCTGTTGTTGATTTGTGTCCCTGTTGCAACTACTCAACCCCCTCTGCCACCCCTAAACCAGCAACACAAGCTCCTGCCACTTAACCCTTGGCTGAGTTAAATCCCTTTGGCACACACATGGGTACTCACACCAGCATGGCTCAAATTTTTAGGGAGAAAGAGGGTGAGAAGTCTTTGCATGAAATGCATCATCTTGATAATTTTAATATAAAAGTCCCTAATCCCTTCAAGCACTACAAAATCCTTTAGCTCCACACTGACACCAAGATTTTTGAGTTTGAGCAGCCAGAGCTATGCTGTAGTTAGATGCCCAAGGAGGAGGTACCTGGCTTGCCTGGAAGCTGCAAATCTCCTCAATGCCCAGGGTAACTGCACATTTCTCACAGTTTTGAAAATCTGACTGTTTCCTTTTAAGCAGCTTAAGTATGGTATGAGGAATCTGCCTGTAAGAGTCAACACTTCCAAGATCTGGGCTTATACAAGGGAGTACCCTGCTGACTGCTTGCTTCCTCAGAAAAGTGCAGAGAAAATGAGTGGAAAGTTAGTACCATCTAAGTGAATTTCTGCAATGTGTTTGCTGTGTGCAGGAAGAATTTGCTTGTCTTTTGAGACCATTAACTTTATGTACTTTGAATGATTAGAGCTGAGACAAACCACTCTTTCATAAATCATCAGCATGATGCAGGACACTGTTCCACAGGTTCTCGTTATAAGGTCTCCATTGTTTGGGATGTCTCAGAAGTAGGCTTTTGGAGTGAGGCCAAAACCAGAAGGAGAGTATATTTCTAAAGAGATATTATTGCTATGCATACCCTCTCTCTAACCTGGACTTTTCTTTCACTGTCTCTGAAATTACTTCTCTCAACAATGTCCATATTTAGGATTTTTAAATCATTAAGATTCTGTGTTTATGTGGGTGGTTACTGTATCAAACTTAGTATAATGATTAGAGAAAGGCTATTTTGTCCTGTTTTAATTTACTGTTCGTTAACATCCATTTACAAACTCCATCTGACAAAAAAATAAAAACTTTCTGAAACTTGCTAACTCCTACAGTTAAAATTTCACTCTGCTCTGAGGTAGGCTGTAGAATACTCTGGGTTCCCCATGTAGTCTCCTGGAAAACAGGGAATGTTTTAGGGTGCTTTTACATTGGAAAACTCAATATGCAACCAGCACCACTGATTCCGTTAATCTGGGAGTATTAGTGGGTGATGGAATCCTGGTGTAATATGAATCAATTTTTGTTATTGAAATAAACAAAGTACAGAATAAACAATAAACAAAAAACCTCTAAATATGTAAAGAACTGATGGTATGAAGTAAAATGGCACTGTTTTTGTATTCTCAATGGATTTTCAGTCCATGTGGGGACCCTGGGCAGCCACTAGAGCTAAGCTCTGCTTGGCAGTGAAGACACACCATCCCTTATGTCCCCACAACATACTGCATCCCTGACAAACTGAAAGATAAAAATATCAGATAACCTTTAAAAAATATTTTCTATTTGAAAAATGAAATCAATGAGTGTTCTGAGCTGCTGCCAATATTAAGAGGAAAATGAGGAGAAAGTCCCCTGACTTTATATTTATATTTGAGATAACAAAAATCATCTGAATGTATTAAGATGATATTAATACATTAATCCTCTTAATGTATTAATGTATTATGTAACAGTTGTTGTAGGGGTTTTTTTAAGTTTGTAGGGGTTTTTTAAGTTGTTGTAAGGGTTTTTTTCTCATTGTTTTTCCTCTTCCTGTTCAATTCCCCAGGCTGTTGGTTGCTGAGCTCAGGCTCCTCAGGCTGCTATTGTAAAAATAGTCCGACGTCACTACAGAAATCTCCCTTCAGTGGACAGCAGTGCTTGGACTTGCCCAAAGTTACCCAATAAGGAAACTTCTGTGTCCCTCTCATCAGTGGGAAATGGCAGGACCCAAGAGGACGAGGGGGGAAGGAAAATTTGAAAGACTGCAGGCCACTGAGATAGATACAGAGCACTGAAACAAAACATGTTTTATCTATTTGCAAGGTCTGTGCCCTCAGCTGGAACAGAAGTTTTGGAAGTGTAGTAGAGGAAAAGTTTCATCTATCACAAGTGCTAGCTAAGGCATGTTTAAATTCTGTTTATGAAGCAGTTTAAGTAAATTTGGGCAATGGGACTTAGGAAATTGTAACCACATTTACCCAGTAGATTGCAGAAATAATAGCAGCCAAGAAAAAAAAAATCTAGCAAATCTCGCTATAAAGTGACCTAGACAACACTCAATTCCCATGTCAGGTAAAATGCATATATTGACTGCTACAAACAGTGATGTAGATGAACTTGACTTAATGCCTTTAACTTAAACCTAAACCATTTTCATATGCCTTTAAGTTAAACTTAAAATGCCTGTGAAAGATACAGCAGTCAGGCTTGTCACAGAAATATAAAATGAAAGGCACTGGCTCTTTGGCACATCTTTGATTTCTTTCTGAACAGCTTGGTTCAGTCAGATAATTCTGTTCATAGTTATATCTATTTAGTCTTGGAGTAGTGCCATCAAATTCAATGGTGTTACATGGATTTAAATTGCTTAAAGGAGAAGAAAGTATATTCATTACATCTCTGGAGTTACTCTAGCAGTGCATTTAGCCTAGAATGTGCAGCTAATGTGCTAGATTATTTAACTGTTACTGAGATGAGACAAGCACGGGGCACAGTTTCAGAGGCCATAATGTAGCAAGTATCATATTTTAGTTTTCAGCATTTCCATATGATCTGTCTCTCTCTTGCCACACATGTGGGTGATTATCCTTGAGGCCACAGTGCATTGCACGCACACAACATATGCAGTAAATGCTTAAGAAGTTTAGGGAGAGGGTGTTATTGTGTACTCAATAATAAAAGGAGAAGTGGCACTTCAGCCTGATGGTTTTGCAGCATTCCTTGAAAACTCCATTATTTCCTCCTTATGCAAGTAGGCACACGTTACATGCACGCACTCACTTTGGGTGTCAGCTGGTAAATATTGTGGGCTCTTGACACCTACAGCTTACCTAAATGCAAATAAATCAACATGAATTATGCAAATACAACAAGCCAAGAATGAATCCACAGGTTCTGAACAGTGTGGCACAAGCCAGGTCAGCAGTAGTAATTTATTTAAAGAGTGCCATGATGGGGAGGTAAGAGGAGAGTCCTCGTCGACTGGAAGCAGATGATGTTCATTCTCATTAGAAAGATGTCCTTGTGTAGTAACACTGACCAGTATTTTCAAAAGATGCAGAATGAAGTAATCTGATGAGTCAGAGGTACTGCTGAAGCACATCTAATCACACAGCTATTAGATTGCTGGTTTACAGTCACCCCACCTATGTGCAAGTATAGGTGTAGTGAAACTAGAAGAGGTCTGGAATTATCATGACAGTACTAAGTTTTCGTTGCCTTCCTGGTGAAGGAAATTGGCAAAAAGTAAAAAAGCCCCTTAGGGAAAAACTGGGAGTTTCAATAAGATAGTACATTATGGGAATTCTGTAAGGTAAATGGTTGGCATGAAAGATGGTGTGTATGAAAATTGGGAACCCTGGTGTTTACTTGTATGTATGAAAAGAAATAGGTCAGTGACTTTGTTTCCATGGTGACCATTATTGAAATAAAACAAACTGACACCAATGTTGATTTATTTCCCTATTCTGCACCCTTTTAAACAATTGCCTAAATCTGAGATTGCTACTCAATGAACAGGATATCAGAATGAACTTCCACAGTGTGACCTTCTCAGGGTTATTAATGAAAGAAAGACCTAAAGAAAAGGTCTCCTTCAGAACAATTCCAGCCTCTGAGCAGGTGCCAATTCCCACTATCCTGCAGTAACATAGCTGCCATGCTGTAGAATAGATGTTCTTTGGCAATTATTAGAGCTAATTTCAACAAGGTAAAAAGAAACAAGATTTGTCTTCATCAGATCTACAGCATTTCTCAAAAGGATAGTTTGACAACTATGAATCACTCCTGGTGGCTCACTCTCTGCTTTGAGTCAAAGGGATGCTGCAGTTATTGGGGTCTGTGACTTCAGAAAGACTTAAGCATCTAAAATTAAATTATGTGCTCCTGAGTGCAGGTACATTTGAGTAGCTTTCATAATCTTGGGTTTATGCTTTCTCTTGCTTTTGGTCTTGCTTGTGATGCTTACTTCCAAATACATAAAGTGATAATTATAAGAGTTTTCTATTTCATAGAGGCTCTGGGAGGTTAAATTCATTTGAGATTTTGAGATGATCCAATAACAGGTTTATACAGACATGCTGGAAAGATAAATCCTGCAGGTTCTTGACACAATCCACCAGACCAAGGATATCAACCTTGTTATCTTACCACAGCACATTAAAAATATGAGAGATAATCATGTTTGTTTGTCAATGTTCGTTGTTTAGGAATTGCCACAGATATAGAAATTAAGAAAAACAGCATGGTGTTATAATACTTGTGACAACAACATCAATATTTGGTAGCAGTTGAGTGTACAATTTATTTCCCAATATCATTGTTTTGATCTGTATAATCATAGCCAATACACTTATTTAGTCAGGATAACTGGTGAGGAACTGGTTAACCTGCCTAAATAAATGTATTTGCTATGATTATAAGATTTTTATAATTGTTTTGTTGTTTTTATCCTGCGTATGATATTCCAGCAGCCCTGCTTTTTTCATTAGCACTTGAAGGAAAACAAAAGATGAAGGAATGCATGAACACTTTTTAAACCTCAACCTGTGAAAGCAAAGGAAGTACAATGAGATGTGTTTATCAGAAAATGTATGCCCATCTACAAGCACGTAAGTCTCTAAGGAAACAGAAGCACAAAGAACTGAAACCACAGCTATTAAACAAAGTCAATTTCTCTCTCCCTGTTTGTATGATGAAGTCTGTTACTTCAGTGGAAGCAAGATTAAACTAGCTACTTTCTTTTGAAGCAAAGGCAATAGTTTCCCCCTCAATTTGAGCCCTGAGCCTCAAAAATGCTTTACTGATATTTTTGATAAGGACGAGACTTTTTATTTAAACCTCCTTTCTTAACATCCTTTCCATGAGTTTCAAGAGGAGATTAGATGTCATTAAAGTAAAAAGCAGTGACAGATGTGGTTGCTCCTCAGAACTGTACTGACAGTAGCCCAGTGCAATCTAATTTTTATTTTTGGTTGTGATTTCTTATACTATGTTTTTGACATCCAAAAATCAGTGGTAGGGACTTGTGGCATCTCATTATCATCTACAGCAAGGTGTAAGGTGGACAACCATCAATTATCACATATTAACTTTTAAACAGAAGAAAAGATAAGTTCTTTATATACTAAACTGCATCATTCATGTTACTGAATTATTCTTCAAGTTATTGTATGAGTAAGATGATAACAAAATCAGGATTACAGGAAGATTCATTTTTTATCTTAATTCAGTAAAAAAGCCAATAACTCAATCTCCAGAATGCTTCATGCAGAGCTGTGATGGTTATCATCTTGCTCTACAAGACCTCTTCACCCAGTCAATTTTTTTAAGATTTACCCATTCAATTTTTTTAAGATTTACCTAATCAATTTTAATTGTTTGGAGTAAAGGCAGATTCCTGTAAATGACTAAGATTTTTTTGACAGCTTTTTTTTGCTGCTAATGCTAAGCTAGCTCTTATTCTTAACTCTTCTTATCTCCTAGACACATACTTCCACCTCTGAGAGATTTCCCCTCTCTGATCAGGGAAAGGATCCCTTTGTTGATGTCCACCTTTCTAATGGTTGTTGCTCTTTCCCCATACTTAGTCTCATTTTTTCCCTCTACATGTGCATCTTTGTTCAAAGCTTATGCAAAGTCCTCTGCTTTTGTTTCTACATGGCTTTAAATAATTCTGCCTTTGATATAGCCATAAATAGAAAGGAGTTAGGAAAGATCAGTCTTTGCTTCAAATTCAGCCCCCTGAAGTCAAAGGTCTAAAAGTGAATGGCTAATTCTGGTCCATCACATAGTTTTCACTAAATCCTGCCTTTTGGGCATGCAAGGGCATTCCTTTGAATTCCCAATGACTGTTACAGGAATATGAAACTGTAAATGTCTACCATGAATGGATATATTCAAGACAAAATGTCAGAGCAGTGAAGAGAAGCAGATGTCTTTTTATCAGGGATAGCTTTAGAAAGATTAAATCAAATTTACCACAATACCAAAACATGGATGACTCATCAGTGGTCATATGCAACTCTGAACATGCAAAGTACTAAATTATTTTTGTCTAATATTTTTACGTTCCCACAGTTCTTTTTTTTTTTTTAATTTAATTGGCCTTTCCAGGACAAGAAAAGTAATAAACAAACCAAACCTCAGAAAATTATCAGTTTTCTTCATTATTAAAATCCCTTATAAGGAAGGAAAAGGTCTTGTGAGCTGAGGAATGTCTCACTTGATTCAAAAATAGTCTTTGAACCATGAAATTGCAATGGTACAATTGTTACCAAGATTTGGCTAATAGTTTTCTGATATGTTTATCTGATCTTTATGCTTACATATTATCTCCCAGTGAATAAAAAAGGTCTAGGGATAACTCTACCTTATTGTCAGGACTCTTCATCTATTAAATAATGTGGCTCAATGTCTCTCTAATTATAGTGCATTTTGTTCTCTCATCACAGACCAAATGTCTGTAAATAGTACAGGCATACACTTTTCCATTGTCAAAATTACCTAAAGGAGAATCAGGTTAAAGAATTCCACAAAAATCACCTAAAATTAAGAAAGGTTTTTTTTTTTTTTTTTTTAAAGGCATATTTCCTTTGAAAAATACATTTGAGCTGCACAAAATGTAGGGAACACATATGTTAGCTGAGCTATGAAATTTGCCCAGAATACAGTGTGCTTTGTGTCCTGGGCTTTAAAAATATAGATGCATTAGGTTCTAGTTAAATGAGATAAGTTGCTTTATCTCTGGAAATTTTTAGTTGCTATAGGCCTCCTCCTTACCCAGAAGAAAAAAAGGCACTTCATTCATAAACTTGCCCTCAAATAAACTTTGAGCAGTATCATGCTGTCACAACTATTCTATTTACATAAAAATGGAACACATACATAGTGGGTGAGAATGTATTTAGCACTATTAAGAATATATGAAAGGATTCAGTTTCCACACTTCTGTTCATATTTGGCCCATGGGAAAAAATAACTCTCCTGCTGTGCAACTTTTGGAAGAAGATGTGGCATGGCTGCTTGGGCACCCCTGAGCACTTGTTGAGTCAAACCAGCACAAAGTAGGGCAATATCTCCTCTCCAAAAAAATGTGATTGAGTAGTCAAGAGAATGCCTAAGCAGCTGTAATATTTCTGGGTTTCTGCACCCAGGCACAGAAGGGGCTCCATACCTCTTGACAACATATGGAGCCTGTACTGGCATGAGACATATGCATGCCTCAGACTCTTCTGTCTTTGTTTTTGGTGTAAAATTCATGTTTCTGGGCCAGAGCGAGCCCTGGGAGTTTGGTGAGTGGCATCTCTAGGGTTTCTTCTGGCAGTGCATCCCAGCTAAGGATGCATCCTGTTGCCCCAGCTAAGGGCAGCCCTGCACACCCCAGCTGTGTCTGCTTTCCCTTAGGTTGCTCTGAGAAAGCAAACTGCAATTCTTCATGCTTTTGTTGCAAATGCCATTAAGAACGTTGTGAGGTGAATTGCAATCTGTCTTAGAGCTCCTCTGCTGTAAAGGATTTTTGACTGGAGGTGGTTTTTTATTTAGGAAAAAAGCCCAAGTAAACAGCAAACAAAGGCCATGTGTTCCAGAGCATGTAAACACACATTAGGCAAATGCTCACTAGAAGCACAGCACAAATTATGACTGCTGAGGTTAATTAATTGCTAAAATCACTTGTATAGGGAGGGGTAAAGTCTGAACTTCCTTGAAAATCCATGCCAACTCAGACAGAGTAAATTGCTGGATGAGGTACTTTGGCCTCTGTTATGCAGCATATGTTACCATAACCTAATAATTGATGAGTGGATCCCAGAAGGAATTATGGATTGCTCCTTCCCACTTTGCAGTGGAACAACACTATATAATCTAAATAATTTTAGGTATGCAGACATACTAAAGAATGCAAGTAATGATATCTAACATTTTTAAACAGCATATAAATATGTAAAAGATATTCAGTAGCAACAAGTGGCTTGGATTATTTACAAATTATTGGTTGCTCATACTGCAACTTTATATTCTGCTAATCCTACAGTGGCTAATTGGAATAGGCTAGGTGTATGCTAAATGGAAAGAGAGAATGGAAAATGGGTTGAAAGCAGCCCTGAGGAGTAGAACTTTGGGGTGTTGGCTGATAAGAAGCTCAGCACAACCTGGTAGTGTGCACTCACAGCCCAGAAAGCCAAACCTATTGTGAGCTGCATCAAAAGCAGCGTGGCCAGCAGGGAAAGGGAGGGTGGACCTGGAATGCTTCATCCAGCTCCAGAGACCCCAAAACTAAGGACACTGACCTGCTTTAGTGAGTCCAGAGGAGGCCATGAAGATGATCAAAGGGCTGGAGCATGTCTCCTATGAAGACAGACTCAGAGAGCTGTGATTGTTCAGCCTGGAGCAGAGAAGGGTCTGGGGAGACCATACAGCACCTTCCAGTACCTAAAAAGGACCTTCAAGAAGGTTGAGAAATTTTTTACAAGGCCATGGAGTGATAGGACAAGGAGTAATGACATTAAGCTGAAAGAGAGTAGATTCAGACTAGATATTAGAGAGAAATTCTGTACTTGGAGGGTGATAAGAAACAGCAACAGATTGCCCAGACAGGTTGTAGATGTCCCCTGGAAGTGTTCAAGGCCAGCTTGGATGAGGTCCTGAGGAACCTGGTCTAGTCAAAGGTGTTCCTGCCCATGGCAGGAGGGTTGGAACTAGATGATCTGTAAGGTACCTTCCAATCCCCAGGGCATTCTATGATTTTATGATTCTATGATTCTACAAATCTGTGATAACATTGGTTGTTCCAACATAACAGGACAGCTTTGCATGGTTTTCAGTTCTGCCTATTTTCTTTCCTAGGTCATCTGAGTGAGGTCCTGTCAGGATGACTAGATAAGAACATAAACTGGCATTAACATTCAAGCAAAAAATGAAAGGGGTTCTTCAGGCATCAGTTGCTGTCACTAGCTAGGTGAGGAGAGCTTCAACTCTTGGTGAGTTCATCTAGCAGTCAGTCCCATAGGTGATGTCAACCATAGTTACAAAACTGGGTTGGAATACTTGGAAATTTCCCACCAGTCATAGTATGGACTGTTCAGATTGCCAGTCAGCAACCTTAATGTAGCTTGTCCTTAAAATACTTATATGGACTCCTAATATTAAATAGAAATAAAAATACTTAAAGCTAATATAAAACTGCTTGTGATGATGTATTTTTTTCTACTTTAAGATACTAGGTAGACAATACTTGTTTCTATGAGCAAAACAAAAGGCTTCAAAAATTCAGTAGCATTTTAATGGCACGTGGTGCTTTTGAGCAAACAGTTATGCACCTAAGTAATCCGAGTCTGGTCTCAGGAAGGCTGAGGTAGGAAAAGGTGTTTTGTTTTGTTTTGTTTTTTCTCTTCTGTGAATCTATCTAGAACATCAGCCCACAGGGACATAATTCAACCCTTTGGTTTCAAGTGCTTCTTTCCAGTATGGTGATTTCTTTGTACATACTTTACTTTCTTCTGTATGCCAGGTGCCATTTTTTATTTGGCCCTGAGGGTAATGAGCTGAACGCAGCATGGATGACTCACATGGACCACAATTCAAACTGAAGAACCTTGAGCAAAAAAAAAAAAGCCTTGAAATGAGAAACCTGAAAATAAATCTGGATGTGTATATACAACAGATGTGTATGTCTGCTGCCTTATGTGACAGCTGGAAAGGAGAAGAGGATCCTTTAAATACACTTGTGGCAATAGGACATGAGGCCTAAGGCAAAGTACTAAATGATTTAGCTCAGACACCATTCAGGGAAAGCCAAACAACTACACTGTAGGCCATCTGAGCTGAAACCCTGGGCCTCAGATCTCTCCAAGACAGTCAGTGTCTCAGGGAGGCAGCAGCACTCTCTGCCTGAGACATCCAGGTCCCTGTGGAGCAGCTCTGGCCTTCTCCCTTCTGCTCTCCCTCTGTCCTTGTTAGCCAGGAGCAACGACGGGACCTAAACCAGCCTTGGGCTGCACATCTTGCTGCTGACTGTGAGTCTTCAAATGAGACTGGAAAAGGGTCCTGTTGCATGGGAACAGCTGAACAGCAAGTGCCCAGTATGACCCTGGTGCAATATTTGGAGTTCTGAATAAATTCTGTTCTAAAACCCTGAGGTACCTGTCAGTGACATCAAATACAGTAAGGGTGCTAGAGAGGAGGACACAGCATGTGTCATTCCTTCCTACTGCAACACTTAGCTTTGTTTTTTATTACCAGTCTTCACTGATAAAAATGGGCCAGGCATAAGTAAAAGAATCTTACAAAAATTTAAAACCTCCCTGTTAAAACTTTTCCTACTTTCATTATACTTTTCAATTATTTTTCCAAACAGAGAATGTGTCCCATATTTACAGAATTTTTACTGGAGATCTAAACATGTTTTTTCAAATCCTAGTTTATTTAGTCCCAGTATATCCTTCTGAAATAAATAAGAATTGTTTTACAAATAATAAAACTGAAGCACATAAAGGTTTAGTGACCTATTCGGGCAGAGAAGTGCCTGTCAGAGCCATGAAGAGTAACTTCCCTGATATCAGGTACTCCATCCTAATCAGAACAGCACTCCTCTCTGCATCAAACAAAAAGCAGAAGACAGGTTTGTTTTAGCTGAAAATGTGTTTCTATCTACAGAGAACAGATATCATTTTTACCATGTTTGAATGATCAAACTATATATTACACACATGCTGTCTCTTCTTTTTTTTCTGACAGTTTTCACAAGAGAGACTAAACCAAATATATTAAATAGAAAAGACTTTAAAGCAACATAGTCCTGTTTCTTGTGGGAATATTCTGTAATGATCACATATACTGGCAGAATCCTTTGCATATCTTAAAAGCCAGCAATGAAAAATCTTTAGTTGTTTAGAGTTTTTTAGGTTTTTTCTTTGTTTGTTTGTTTTTAATTGGGGGAAAAAAAGGGGGGGGAAATACTATTGTTGAGGTAAAAACGGGCACAAATGTGTGACTCATCCACTCATTATCACATCTATATTCACACTCCACACTCTCCCTAAAAGGCTCTCTGAGCAAGGAGGTCATGAATTTGAGTGTGGTAGCTGTTAATTAAGCTGATACTACACAGAGAAGTCAGTTTACTAATTTTACTGGAAAAACAATATTACTGAAAGATGTGATTTTTTTTCAGGCTGGAAAGAGGAGAAGAACTAAAACACAAACAGTTAAAGTGCAATTATAGTGGTTTTAATAAAATAGCATTTTACTGGAACTGGGTATTTCAGTTCTGTTGCTACAATGAAAACTGGGACAATTGCCTCTATATAGAACTGAGAATTTTCTACTGCCTTGGTATTGCTAAATCAATAAGAGAGACAATTTATTCCTGGAACTGCTATAGATATTTCTGAATGATAATTTTGTTCCATTTGGGAGAAAGCAGAGTGCACCAAATCTTGTGTATTTCCAATATCCCTGCTGGGGCATAAGAGTTCAGGTACAGAACACAGGAGCAAAATGCAATTTTTTTTACTCCACTTTCTTTTACTACAATAAAAACCCAATGCAGAACACTCTGATTTCACTAGACATTATAGTATCACAGTCCATGAAAATTGCATGCTCTACTACAATTTTCAGGATTTTGCCACTGGATTTCCTGTGGCTGTTCAGGTGTGTTGGCAGCACAGCATGAAGAAATCCACCACAGCCCACCCATCCTTGCTGTTCTGTGAGCCAAGCAATCCTCAGGCCCATTTGGTTTCCTCATTGCTTCTACTTAGAGGGGAGAGAGCTGGAATTACAGCTGCTCACTGCTCAAATGGAGTGAAATCCTTCTGGACATGTGTGTAGGCATTATGTGGCATTAAGAGGTGGCATTAAGAGCTGGCATTTGCCTTCCTCCAGTACATCTTGGAGCTGGGGACTGAGGTGCATCAGCACGGAATTTCTCATTAGCAACCACACTGCTGCTGTTGTGTTTGGGCTTACAGCATTGCAGGGAAACATGTTTGATTTAATATTTTTTTAATAAGGTTTTTACCTGCAATATTTAACAGACTCTCTTCACATCAGTCATTCAAAGGGAGCATGGCAGCTGGTGCAAAGGTGGGTTTGAGCTGAGGAGACCAGAAGTGGGTCAGTTTGCTGATCTGAGCTGGAGGGGTTTTGGGGGGGATTTTGGCTGGCATGAATTTGTGATTTCCAAATGAACTTTGCAAATCAAACAGAAAGACCAGACAATCAGATTAGCAGATATACCTATTTCTCTGAAAAGAATGCTGCAGCCATTCAGCTGCATGCTGGCCATCTGTGTGGCTGTTCAGTTAACATTTTCTCAGGAATACTGTCAAATATATGTGAATGAAGAATATAAAATAAGCATTTTCTATCAAGCTGCCATAACTGTTCTTGTGCTGTGGTAGGTTTCAAGAAAAATAACAAAAAGTGGGTGGAAAAGCAGAACCCTGCAGTTTTATTAAGCATGAATGACATTAAGTGTTGGCGTAAACCACAGGGTGAGTCAGTGCTGTTACTGTGAAGCATTATGTCCATCTCGTAGTCATATGATAGAGCAGGAATGCTCCTCACAGCACACACAGAAATTACTTGTCTTGGCAGCACCAGCAAGCACACAGCCCCAAGACATTACTGTGTAATAATTTCCCTAGCAAAGGAACACAAACTATGACTGAAGCTTTTCCTGACCTTAGTAGTCGTGTCAGTTGGTTAAAGCTGACCTACTTTGGACTTACATTTTCAATTTCTTTAACTAATGGTTGGGGTATTTTTGTTCTGTGACACTGGTTTTAGGTTTGTTTTGTGGGGTATTTTTGATCCAGGGTGGAGCAGTAGATCAAGGATAAGGTTTTCAAGGACAGAGGGAGATAACCAGAGATGAATTTTCCTTTACAGTTACATGTTTTCTAATAGCATGTTTGTTTGCTACTGAATTTACTCTAAATATGGCACACAACACATTTTCTTTATTACCCATCATAGATTTTGATGAATCCTAATACCTATGAGTGACTCCCTAAGTAAAGAAGAAAGAAGAATTACCTTAAGTGTTTGTGTCATCATAGAGTGCCTTAGTCACCAGCAAGGCATTCCACAAACACCAAAAATTTTTTATCTTCTATAGATTTTAAACATGCTGAGAAGAAATGGGGATTTTATTATTTACTCTTTACAAAAGGTAAGATTCAGTGTAGCCTACTCTGTACAGTACAAAGTAGAGTTAACCTACTTTTTCTTTTGCTAACCACCCAAGGCAGCTGCAGGCAGTCAGCTTAGCTACAACAACAGGGATTTTCACAGAGCTACAAAACTCCCTCCCTGGCTAGAGACAGAAGACAGAGTTGAATTCCTCATCCTTATGGGTGGAACCTCTACAATTATCCAAGGGAATTTTTTTGCAACGCTACCATTTTGCCTTTGGAAAAAAAAAAAATTATGCTTTGGGTATGAGATTTGTTCACTATCCCCTTCCTCTCACTCTGGGATTTCATTTATCAAAAGTCAGTGTTCCTCTAACTAGCTGCAACTGGAGCTAAAGGACACTACAGGGATATGCTGCATAGTGACCAGGGTACAAATTTCCTAGGAATTCTGGATCACTTTTAAAGGGCACATCCTTCAGCCTCATGCCAATGAATCTCTTCTTTTAAAAATTTACAATTTTCCCCAACCTACTTAGTTAACTGTGACTGAATAATTTATTTCCTATTCTTCCTCCATAGTTTTTGGTAATCAGAAGGCACTCCAGAAATTTAGACATATTTTTCATATTTAGACATACATCCTCTTGCATTGCAGTGACTTGATTTTCCCAAACATAGAGCAGAGGCAGATATAAAGCCCAATACCTACCTACCACCATAAATGCTGGACAAATATTGCTTGTTCTAGTGCAAACAGATTATTATATATTATGAATATAAGCCTGGCATCTGAGCATGAAAATCACATGGGCTGCCAAAATACAGGGAGAGCTGTCATCTAGGCATAGAAACGCTGCAAAAAATGAGCACCAATGGTCTCCTTTTTATGGTAACCTCGGTTGCCTTGAGCAACACTTGAAGACACTGTACAAATATTTCTGTTTGCAGTGCACTTTGTACATGCTAGAAGTCTGAGAAAGACTTGGATCCTGGCCATCAGCACAGAAACTCCGTGCCACAAGTGGAGCAAAAGCAACATTAAAAGTGCATAACTCACCAAATGATGTTTTCTCTGCATCCTTACCATCCACCTTGCAATTGCTGGCAGGGAGACAAGAATCTTGTTGGGGGCTGTTAACAGCTCAAGGTGGGGCAATGAACAGCACCAAGTGCACCAGCTCTCCCCAAAGGTGGCTTTCTGCAAAGGAAGTAAATCCACTTCCATTCAGAGGGAGCTGCAGTAAGCACAGGCAAGCTAGGGCCGTGCTTCAGGCCCAGAAGACAGTTTTGTTTTGTCATAAGTCTGGATTATAATATTACCTTGGATACTTTGGCAAGAAACCTGAAGAGTGTACTGTGGTGCTAAATTAGGCAGTCATCTTGCACTTTCCTGTGGGACTATTTGATAGCACTAAACCCATGTGCAATTTCACCAGGTATGAATTCAGAAATTAAGGGATGCAGACCAATTTACACCAGTTGAAGAAAGCTGGTGTAAATACCTTTTTCAAAAATCTTCACTTTTCTCTAAATTATGCATGAAGTTATAAAACAATGACTGCTTTTGCTTTATCCTTCTGGAGATAGAGACATTTCAGCAAGTCTCGACAATCTAGGATCTTTCGAATAGCATGGAAAGGGATCTTAAGGGCCTGATTTAGAAACACTTTATTTCTAGTGTTTCCTTTCCAGGGATGGAGAAAATGGTAAAGAAAAGGGTGCAATGCTTCCCAAAATATGATTTTTGACTGGTTCTGGCTTTATTTAGCATGGATACTATGTCAGACATCCACCAGATGACACCAATGCAGCATTCACCATGCTAGCAGAGACTGCTTTGTTTCTATTGTAGAAAGAATTGAGACATTTCCAAAAGAATCATTGTTTTACAAGTAAATTCATTTCCCAAGTTATGTTAAAGATTTGTGTTCTCACTTTCTGAATTATCACAAATCTCACTGATTTAGAAAACCTGAACTGTCATGCAATTTTGTGGGGGTTTTAGATTTTTAAACAAGTAACACTGGAAATGTTCCTGCAATCTTTTTGTTCTGTGCAGGCTTAACACATTTAGTGTCCCAAGTTTTCTCAGCCTTCACTCCTGTGGGTCATGACATCAGTGATGTTCCTCAAATGAATTAGCCTTTGTGTGCCCCAGAGCCTTCTCTAATATTGTATATCCTGTATCTCATGAAAGAAATGATA
Organism: Agelaius phoeniceus; assembly: GCF_051311805.1. Lineage (NCBI taxonomy): Eukaryota > Metazoa > Chordata > Aves > Passeriformes > Icteridae > Agelaius > Agelaius phoeniceus. The sequence goes on along the minus strand of NC_135265.1, from coordinate 94,743,502 downwards.
AAAAATAAGAAGTAACAAAATGCAGTATTAGTTTTTGTAAAATAACACAAATAATTATTTGACTACATTAAAAAAAAAAAACCTGCTGTGGTTTATTTTCTGTCTTCTTAGGCACAAGTATCCTCCACTGCATATATTTTTATTTCTTAAGATATAATTTTTTAATAAATCTGTACTGAAAGAGCCAGAATAACTCATCAGAATTACTGGAATAAATTTAACTCTTGTTTAGCTTGATATTAATTCAGCAATGTAATTCAGTGTTGCAGAGGTCAGAATTTGCCTGTGAATTTGATATTTTGTCACTGTAAGAAAAAATACAGGTTAACATTAATATACATGCTAAATTCATTAACATTGTAATTAAAAATCTATATAGAAAAATAATTCCATTCAAAGACCAATATTAAGTAATACATTCTCAAAAATCGTATGTGTAAGTTATATTTTGTACATCAGCAATTTTTGAACCTGTTATACAGACAAAACTGCTTTTTTTCATGTGCAGCCTACCTTTGCAAGGCAATAAGAATGGTGTGGTCATGATGTACGTTGTCATCTTGTAACCTTTGAGTCCCTTTTGCCAAATTCAACCTGATTCCCTGGCATATAGGTGCAGTACAGCAGTGCCACAGAAATAGATGGAGACATTTAAACAAGACCCCGTTGCTTATGTAGAAACATGGAGTAATTTAGGGTGGAAATGACTCCTGGAGACCACTTGGACAAAGCCCTTCTCAAAATGGGCTATCTAGGCTTGCTCAGGAACTTTTCCAGTGCAGAGCACAACATCTCTGTGAACTGATACTTCACAGCTTCTCTGGACAACCTGTTCCAGTCTTGCACTATTGTCTCTGCAGAAACATTTCTCTGGTAAGGCAAAAGATGGTTATGAACTTTTTAAACATTAAAAAGTCTGCAGTAGAAATGGAAGAGCCCTATTATGAATAACCCTAGTATGGAAAAAACTTTGAGTCTGTTCAGCCCCTGAAGATCAGTTGCACAAGTCTTCACAAATCAAGCATCATTAATTTGACTTCTCACAATAAAACTTTTTCAAGGAGTTTTAAAATTTAGCAGATGTATTTGCCTACATTATAAAAGTCCTTGAGCATGAACAGCAGGACTTAATAATTTAAAATAGGACATAGAGAATGCTGGGAAGGAAGTACACCCCTAGTATCCTGCTAATGCATGGTAGCTTAATGAAGACAGAGGGTACCAGCTATCCACATGCTCCTCAGCACACAGTAAAAGAGGAGAGGCAGATCCTGCTGACACATTATGTATTCCCCTCATGCAGGCAGGCAAGAGCAGGCAGATAGAGATTTAGGCTGGAGAAAGCTTTGCCAGAATGCCAGCACGCTGCTGGGTTTTTGCACAGAGTTGTTTAACCTCTCCCTGAACTGCATGGGAGCTGGAAGGGGTTTTCCAAGTGGAACACAGCAAGATGTTTCTTCTTGCCCTGAATGCTTTCTCAAGTCCAAAGTGCTGCATGTACATTGTGTTGTCTCCCCAGCTGGTGAGGCCAAACTTGTGCTGCAGTCACATCCTAACTCTGTGTAGGCTGAGACCACAATTCCTATTCACAAAATCACAGAATGGGTCAGGCTGGGAGAGACCACAGAGGCTCATCTGAGCCAGCCTCCCTGCTCAGGCAGGGTCATCCCAGAGCACATGGCACAAGATTGTGTCCAGGCAGTTCTTGAATATCTCCAGTGAAGGAGAATCTACAACCTCTCTGGGCAATCTGTTGCATTTCTGTCCTTTCAGCTTTGTCTTTGTGGAAATGAAAGCACAGTATGTGGCCTGGAAGTTGTGGGGGAAGGCAATTACCAGCTTGTTTTCCAATTTGGTGAACTGGGACAAGCACAACTTCCACACAGCTTGGATGTCACTCCTGTAACCCTGCTCATAGACTTGCTTGCTCTAACAATGAGCAATGCCTATGCATTTCACTGATCACTAACGCTTTATTTAAATTCTCTTTTCCTTTTTACATTGAAAGACACATATCTAAACACATCAAAGGAAATAAAAATGTAGAGAGGCTATTTATGCAGCATTACAGGGATGCAGGGATAAAAACTGAAACACTGTAAAACTTATTGCTACACTATTAGACAAGGGGGTTTTTTAATTGCAAAAAATCAGTTGCTTTATCTCTCTTTAGTACTATCTATACATGTTTCACATGCCAAATAAAATTTTTTGCATATTATTGTATAATAACCTTAAAATAGATATTTGGTGTGGAAAATGTAACTTGGTTGGAAAAAAAAATCCTTTTAGGATCTTCTAAGCAGTAAGTGTGTGGCCTTACACGTCTGATTTTACACCACCAGTAATTTTTCACATGCAAGACTCACATTTTCACATACACTGTATAAAGACTGACAAGTAATACTTTGTTTTTGCTTTTCAGCAACAAGTGCTTTCTTCATTGCCAAAGCACATTTCAGAGAGTCACTTCAGAGAATGCAAATGAAATCACAGAGTAAATGTCTTTCATCTTACTTCATGTTGGAGGAAAAGTGAGGTCTTTTTAGAAAATATTCTATTTTGGCATCATTTGAAAAGAAAGCTTTAATTAATAGTACGTTCAGTTTTCTGATGTTGAGTACTATTCAGAAATGTGGGCATCTGCAGCCAGCTAGAGGCCATTAAACATGCTTTTGCACTCTGTTGACAGGATTTTGCCTCAGTACAAAAAAAAAGCTTCGACAAAAGTCTCTCCAGCAGCTACAGAAAAGTGAAAGAGTAGAAGGAGCCTAGGAAAGCATGTTAATACATCAGATAATGCACAGAAGGCAGAAAATGAAATTGTGAATCTGTATATACATGGAGTGAGATGTTCATGTGAAATGGGAGCTGAGTGACTCATTTCTTGGTTTCCTGAATGAACAACAAGTTTGCTCCAAAATAAATGTTACAGGGTTGTTATATGTGGGATGCAAAGGCAGAAAGCAAAATGAAAAGCTGTAAAAAATTCATCTCCTCTTGTAAGCGAACTAAAATTGCTGATACATAATTTTTCTGAAACATAGTATTGAGGGGAAAAAAACCAGTGAACACTACTACATAACAGATAGTTCATTTCTTGCTAATCTTTTACACTGGCCACTATTGAAACAGGAAAGTTCAATATACTGTAAATCTGATCTGTAAGGTCCTATTGTCCCTCAATTTGAAGTGACCCATGTAATCCATCAGAGTGAGAGTATTCTGAGCATCTGCTGCAGGCACTTGCAGAGTTGCATAATCCTCAGGAACAGGATCTTGAAGGGAAGGGAAAAATCTCCAAGCTATGCATTCAGAACTGTGATTTCTAGCTGTTAGGGTTTTTTTCAAGAAACAAAAAGATGAATGCAGTCCTGGAAGTACCCTTAATCTTGGTATCCCTGTTTGCCAGGTGTTTCACTCTGTTCCAGTGAAATGCTTCATGCACCAGGCGCTGGAAAACTCCCCTGCAGGTTCGATTGATGCTGCTAATGCTTATGCATTTGCACAGTGCCGTGCTGGCACACAGTTGCTAGGACGCCTCGGCAGAGATCCGGGAGCAGCCAGGGATGCATTCACAGGATGGCTGACTGCGTTGCTATGCCTGCCAACTAGTGGACAGATCAACAGTGAGCCCCCTTTTTGGCAGAATCCATGTTAAGGGTACATCTTCTCTGTCTTCTTTCTACACATGCCTCAGATTGATACAATACTGGTTAAAATTGTCTTTTCTTTGTATTTTCTGTCTTGAAGTTTGCTGCCTGTTCCTTGCTGCAAGCCTTCTATTGACTTTGATGGCAGCTGCAAGTACTTAATTATTTAAAAACCTGGCCATTTATTTAAATGCCTGAAGGCAGACTTAAGAGTGTAACTTGGTATAGTGATATATATTCCAATATTTTAATTTTAAATTTATATAGCAAAAAATGGACTTGTCATGCAAGATGCAAGCTTAGAAATAAACTCCAGGCATGCCAATCTCCATAGCAATCATAAACAATTACTCTAAAGCAGATCATGTGTCATAACAGGAGTCAGGACGACTGTGTCCACAGATGTCCTACAGTAATTCTGTTCATGCCATGCATTCTTCCCAAAATACCTATTTGAAAGCATTAAGGCAGGAACACAGGGGTCAGAAATTAGACTGGTTCCAGAAGAGTTGGTTTGTCAGCTGGGCTCATTGACATACATGCTGTGGGTGGTGTGCAGAATCACCCTCAGGACTTAGGGGCTTTGCCAAACCTGCCACGACCTGCAAACATGACTGCAATGACCACAAAGGAGAGTGAAGAGGCCTCCAAACATAGTGACTCTCTCTACTTGAACCCAAATCTTCCTTCTTTTTGAGGCTGCCACAGTTTTTAACACAAGAGAAAGAAGAAAACCCACAAAGCTGAGTTTTTGTTGTGGCTAATGTTAACGAAAGAGCAGGGGATGCTGAAGAAGGCAAGAGATGTCTACCAAATGTACCACATGGAAGCCATCACCAAGACCAGTCACTTGCAGAGTGCAAATAATGGCACTGAGAACAATTTGGAGAAAGCAATTCCACTGCTTCAACCAGAGCACACAGCCCTGATTGTGTCCTGAAGGGCAGCTTAAAAACACGAATCTCACAAACTCCTTCCGTGGAGCAGAGGCTGCACTCATCCCACTCCTGGCAGTTCTGGCAGTTCAGAGCACTGGAGAGCACAAGGTTCTTTTGGCCTTTCTTCTCCACAGATAGAGTCCCTACTGGCTGCTGGCATGTAGCACACACCTGCAGTGTTCCAGGGAAAGTTTAAAAAAAATGTAGGAAGTACAGAGTAAATCCACTATGGCCAACAGTTATGAAATTCTGATATATCACCACACCTGTTTGGAATAGTTGAAGGATGTGGAAAAGGTGTGTAGGACAGTTTTATGAGCATGTCTGACTGTGTGAAAACTGAGAAAGTGGCCAGATAAGTACAGATGAGGTGACTTACTTGGAATGTAGGATGAGAAGTGGCTAGATCAGACAGCAACTGGCTACACTGGAACCTGACCTACCTAACAAACACCAGATGATGATTTGAGGATATTATTGCATCTCTTGGTAACCATCTACCATCTAATTTCCCAAAACAGAGACCAAAAGATCAGTGTTGGGGTTTTGTTATTCCTGTTTGGGAGGATGCATACGATGATCACAGACACGATGCCTTGCTGGGGATATTCCATTACCTATGGTGTGAGTACCAAGTCTCTGGTAATTTTCATTTCAGGTTGACAGAGAAAGTTGTTTGAAAAATGATCCAATCTCCCTCAAGGAAAAAAAAAGATTCTTGGAATAAGCATTAGAATTAGGTGTCTGTGGCACATACCTTGTGCTTAATTTTGTCACTGCAAAAAAAATTACTTCAGTTAATACAGGAAAATTTTTTTTCTTTGTAGCACATCTAGTAATTTTTGCTTTCTCTCCTCTTGACAAAATATTATTGTCACTTAAACATATCAGGTGATGTTATTGCACTTTGGTTGCACTATAACTGGAGTTCATAAACTAATACCTATTTTCCTGGATCCGTTCTAGGCAGCACGCCATCCAAACATGTGATGAATACCCCTAGCCAAGGAAAGTGTCACAAATCTCTTCCTGTGATCATACATTCATTTTTCTTGGACAGCTGACCCCAGAAGCCCTTATTTGAAGTCAACAGGAATTTTCCTAGGGAAAAAAAAAGAAAACAAAATTTGCCCAAAGCAATTTTTTTTTTAACCCAGAAAGTTTTCAAAAATCCAACAAGCAGCCCAATCTTTATTCAAGCAAAACGTTTAGTAACATCACAAGAGAACATAAAAGCCATGCAAAGAACAGCCATAAAAATAAGAAAACTGACTTATCACAAAGGCAGTTATCTGCCACATGAATTACAGCAAGCTAAGCATGCTGTTCCCGATAACACAGACAACACAGCACCTTCTCATTAAATATTCTTTTAGTGAATCTGCTAGTGGGTGCAGGTGAGGGTGGGTTTCTCCAAGAATCTCAAATATTTGCAAAAGCTTGAGAGAGAAACAGAAGAATTTGGGGAAGAGCAGTGGCTATGAGAATTTGTATAGCTGGGGGGGTTTTGCTGCTGATTTGCATTTAGAGCAGATTAAAATTTTTTCCATAGCAGAAAGAAACAGAGCCTTCAAACAACTTGCTTGGAGAAGTGTAAAGCACTCTGGAATGGTCTCATCCTGATGGACAGAGGACCCTATACTACACTCAGATGGAGACAGACCCCCAAAACACACACCCCATGTTTCTTTTCCTCTTGGAATTCTGGATAGAATTTCATTCTGATAAACTGAGATTTATGCCGATGTAAATTACACATGCAAATCTTCCATATGTCAAGACGGGAAAATTTACCACTTATATTTTGTACTTTATATTTCTTACTCCTGACTAAAGTAATTTTATCAACATAATACAGGCAGTGGGGCAACACTTCATAAGCCAGATGTTTATTGACCTATGTGACCCTCCAAGTGTTTTCCTCCTGATTATTTGCGGTATGAACATAACAGACAACATCTGAAGTAATGTGAGAAAATGGGCCTATAAAACCAGTCACTTTTGATTTTTATTTCAGCTAATTTTGATTTCATTTGATTTTGTTTCCTCCAGGTAAGAATTTAAGGTGATAAAAACCAAGAAAACAATTGAGCTAGCTCTCAGTTTCGAATTTCCACTGTCAGATTCTCTAAGGTAGCTCTGAAAATAGGATTACATGAGAAAAAGGTCAATTATTTGATTCTACAAGAGAATTTATACAGAAAAATAGATTCTATGTTTATAATTAACATTTTAGTACTATCTATGAAGGGCACTACATTGTCATATTAAAAATATTATATGAAAATAATTATTCTGAACTTAAAAAATTGGAACGTTAATTGGTACAGTGCATCTGAAGTTAAAGCTATTATAGAAGAATTTAAGGTACACTAGAAGTTAAAGATGTGTAAACAAACAAGATAATGCTTTGGAAAATTTTTTGCCAAGAGCTAATTAACTATGACCAGATAATTTTTTTCTTTCTGGATGGCATCTGGATCCTTGAAGTTCCCTTATATTACACAACCCCAACAGAAAGCATAATGAAGAGAAAGGAATTACAGAAAAGAAGAGGGATGCTCAGTCTCATCTGCTTTTTCTAAACAAGCAGCACAGAGCCTTTGGCTAGGAGTTTCCCAGTTGTGAAAAAAGCAATTATTGTAGAAATCACTGTAGCACCCATTCCTCTTCCTCTGTCCACAGGTATTTTAATAAGCCTTCAGCAGAAGATTATTGGCCATACAGCTGATTTAATTAAACTTTTTGGGTATGCCCCTCATTCTCATCATGTCAAGTCACCTGGATGCCATTGATGCCTTGAGAGGCTACCTGGAACAGAGGCTATACAGAGTTAAAGGAATAAAGTAGGTATTTATTAAAAAGGCCTTCAAAGATCACACCTTGGGCAGTACAAAAGCGTGGCCAAGACTACACCTAAGATGGACAACGGATCATGAGTTTTCACGCTTTTATAAGTTTTGGTTCATTTACATATTGGGGTTAATTGTCCAATTACAGCTAGGAGTTAGCACAGCCCAGCTGGTTTTTTCCTGAAATGTTCAAGGCAGTGATTTAACAGACTTGATTCATCTGTCTCAGCTGAAGAGGGAGTAATAATGAGCAAAAAGATGGTGAAACTCAAACATTTCCAATCATGATAGTTATTTTTGAATTTTGCCTGGCCTCACTCATTTTTCTCTCAAGGTCAGAGAAAGAGACTGAGGACAACTTAATGTTATTTGGGGGATGGTTGGTTGCAGGACAGAGGTGTCTAATGCAATTACCCTTATGGTCTTTGTTCCTAATACTATTTACAGAAAAGGAACTTCTGCATGATCTTTCAATGCACAAATAACATTACATGAATAACTGACTTGTCACTAATTTCTGTTTCATATGTAAAACTCAACTCCACAGCTCTGGATTTTGCTATTACTTAGCAAAAGGATACTACTCTAGATTCTTGCCACAGATTCAGAATTCTTCATCATCATCACTGAAGCAAAGTGTCCTCAAACACTCAAACATTTTTCATTACTAGAAAACCAAGGATTAGACTGAACAATTTCATTTGCCTTAGTTCTCATGGAAAACTTGTAAATCAATACTGGACAAACTGTCCTGAATGTTATATTCCCAGAAAAGGTGCAGATAATTACTTTCAAACTGTATATGAAAAGTTCCTCCAGATTTACAAAAGTAGTTTCCAAGATAGGATTCACTAAATCTAATACTTTACTTTTCTTTGAATGCCACGGGTCCCATGATTACTGTCTTTCATTAAAGACAATGATAATGATTGTTGTTCCATTACATATTTTGACTACTAGTGGGATTTTCTGAGAAGCAATTTTCCACTTCACCATCCAAATGTATTGCCAGGTTTGTCGAGCTGTCAGAGCAGGAACTCTCCACTTTTAATCAGTAGCTCAGAGTCCTCACCCAAAATGTGCTGCTGGGTTTGGCACCACGTGCTTCAAGCAGCAAGAGAGAGCCATTCTGATGAGAGGGAGCACTTGAATAGGTTACACAAGGTGAACCAGGGAAAACGGGGCAGTGGAGGAAGACTCATGCTCAAGCAGCCCCAGAAGTGATGCTTAGGCAGGTGGTGCAAGAGGAGTCAGAAGATCTAAACCAAGTAATGTTCATCTGCTTATAAATAGGGGAACTGAGTCAGTTACAGGGACCAATAGCACCGGGTCCCCATCTTTATTTACTAAAACTTTGATTTAAATTGTTATTCTGGACAGATCAGGCTTTAAACAGTATAAACTCAACCTCTTTATCAATAGCTGTTTCTTATTTTATCTTCAAATGCTTCAGACATATTACCAGTGTTTGAGTCTTTGATACTTAAAGTGGATAGAAAGAAGCTGTGTTAACAAAGCAACAATTTATCTCAGTTAATTTCCACAGATCACAGTTACTAATGTTTCTTAAATGAAGCATTAGAGAACTTTGCCTGGGGTATGTTATCTATAAACTTTTTTTTTAGCCAATAAAGCTAGGGTTGAGAAAGCTTAAAGTGTATAAATAGAAGTAGTACTTGGAAGCCTTATTTTAGGATAAATGTGTTTGAAATTAGATTGCAGATAACATGCGGAGGAGTATAAACAGAAAGCGCTTCTGTTGCTGTGTGTATGTAAGAGCACGATGGCTTCTCGCAGCTCACAGCACACCCCAGCAGTGCAGTGGCCTCGTAACAGGGGTCTGAAAATGCCAGATGGACTCCAGAAAACTGATCTTAAAAAGGATTTAAGTAGCTGTGGGGGAGGGGAGGTGTCTAGTGGACAATAACAAAGCCTACAGTGCTGCTCAGAATTGGACAAAGCATCAGCGAGCTCAGCAAGCACAACTTTACCTGCCAAAACCCAAATGCAGGATGCAAGAGACCAACAATAATTGTATTCATATGGAAAATGTAAAACACTGCTGTGGTTATTCGTGGAGAGAAAACAACCTTTTCTTCCCTCTTTCATGTTTCAGTTTGATGTCAATTGTTTCGAACAACAAAAGAGAAAGGAATCAAAATTTGGACTGAAGCCCATTTACTGAAATGTATGTGTAGGAAAGTACCAAAGATGCCATACGGGGAGGTTTGGACTGTGCTTTAAAAAAGCTGCAATGACAGAAACTGAAAAGAACAAATGACAAGGAAAAAGCATCTTCTGATTTCTTTCAAAATTTTATGACAACGCAGTAGGATTCAGATGTCTATATGACATATATACCACCTATCTGAATGACAAAACCCCCCTTATTTATATTCTACTTGGGTATTTAGTTTAGAAAAAGAACACAAAATATTATTGAACAGTGATATGCAAAATATATAAGCAAGTAATTAACTATTCATTTGTACAAGCTGGTATGGTAGTTATAAATTAAGTATTCGTGGATTCCCATCTGTGTCTGTATTTATTACAAGCTTTCTGAACAGGGAATACAATATTTTGTCCATCCCACAAATAATCTGCTGGGATGTTTGTCTTCATTTAACATCAGTGGATTGAACTCAGCTCTGATACTATTTCAGTCTTTTCAAAAGAGTTGCATCTGTTATATGAGGTCTGAACATGTGATACTCTTCTAAACTTCCCTGAATATTCCTCTTTGCCCCTACTCTTTCCTTCATTAGAGCAGTATGTAGGCAATGTTTAGTTTTATTCTTGATACAGTTTGCCTCAACTGCTTAAGTAAAAGCAACATGAGGAGTCATAAAAATATCAGGATTTTTTTTTAATTGTGGCAATAAGAAATAATTTAAACAGATGTAAATATGGCAAAATGTTAGGGTGCTTGGTTGCTTTAGCTCTTTTTCTACTTCAGTGGGAGGTTCCTGAAGCAGATGAAAGAAAGCAACTTGCCTCAGGCCACGTTTCTGATTTCCCTTTATTTTACTCAGTTTGGCCAGTTTCAGATGTTGAGTATGTACATTTATGGCAGACTAGATTGGATACATCATTTATGAGCATTGTTTTAGTCCAGTGCTTATATCCAACCCACATTTACACACTATCTTCATCATCAAGTCTGTCTCACACACTTCTGGTTCAGAGGTTGCCAGAAGAAGACTCTTATGTGTTTCATTATAGCAGCTTAAATATACACTTCATACCCTTCTTTTCTTGAACGATGTAAAGAATTTCCATAATTTCTGTAAGCAGATGCATCTAATTTGCAAATAGATAGATTTGTGTAGATCTCATGCTCTGCCTCCACCAGCGTCTAAAGATAGTGGTGGGTTTCCTTTTGCATGTAAAAAATGAAAATGACAACTGCATTCTTTAAGATGCAGGGCAGTCTGCAGCACCCCACTCTCCTGGCCCTGTAAAATCATGATGTCCATAAAGTCAGCTGTAGTGACTGACTGCTGGGTGGTGATATGAGGAACACAGTGCCAAGCCACCTTGAGCCCATGCTCAATGTCTGCCTCAATTTGCCTGAAGTGCTCCTTTTGTATATGCTGGGATCATTACTGTGTGAGCAGCAAAATGAACAGATTTCTAGCAGCAATTAGTCTTTTTGTGCATTGAACAAATGTGCTTTCCCTTTAAGCAAGTTTCTCTTTTCCCACAACTTCAGAGGTAATATTTATTCCCCACAATTAAGAGCAACTATATTTAGGCTCACCACTGCTACAGATTTTTACTTGCAGATGCCTATTTTCATACTAATACATTTAGCTTTATTTGTGGCCTCTCTCTAGGCATTATATTTTATTTTTAATCAACTATAAATTTCATCGCTATTAATCATGTTTTCCCCTGTAATTGCATGAAACATGCCAATAGCAACTACATTTGATTCATCTCCTATTTATATCTATTTTACAAAATAAGAGCCTTCAACTGTTCTTGTTTTGATCCTTAGAGTGAAGACCATTTAAGAATCACCCACTCAACAGGCTAAACATTATCTCAGTAAGAAGACGTTATCTCATGTTTTAACATATTTTGACTTAACACTTACAATTACATCAAATTTTCAATAAATACCCACTTTTTGTATGTTTTCATTCATTTATCATGGGTTTCACATGTCACAGTTATTTATTTCCCTGGGATTCTAAACAGGCATGCAAAAACAAAATACGTAAAGTTGCATTTCACAGAACTGGATACATGGTGGTCCTTGTAATCATTCAACATGTCAGAATCCTTTAGTAGGAGAATAGAGTTAACCCTGTGCTGCTTAAACCTGTCTTTGTATTAAATTTATGCTCAGCAAGGCCCTTTCTAAACTGTTTAATTCAGGCTACAATTTATTTGGCATCTTCAGTGTGGCATCAGAGTCTTTTCAAAGTTTATAGTGTCTTTCGGGCTATTTTTCTTAAGCAACTTTTATGCCTTCATTTATGCTATTATTCATTGGTTCTTTGTTTGTGGTGGGAAGAGACTTCACCTCCTCCAGCCTCTTACCCTCCTTCCCCCAAAGCAGGGACAACTAGAACAAGTTACTCAGGACAGTGCCCCATTGGCTTCTGGTTATCTTAAAATATAACAACTCTTCAACCTTTCTGGGAAATCACTTCTGAGGTTCCATTGCTCTCACAGTAAAAAAGATTTTCATATGTTCAAGGGAAGTTTCCTTTATTTCATCTTGTTCCATTGTCTCTTGTCATTTCATTAGGCGCCACTGAGAAGACTCTGGCTCCATATTCTTTACTCCCAATCATCAGCTATTTATACACATTGATATGATATCCCTGAACCTTCTTTTCCCCAGGCTAAACAGTCCCAGCTCTCTCAGTCTCTCTTTCTGTGTCAGAGGCTCCCAATCCCTTAACTATTTTTGCAGCACTTCACTGAATTCCTTAATCATTTTCGCAGGCCTTCACTGCACTCACTCTTGTGCATCCATGTCTCTCACTACTGGGGAATCTGGGACTGGACACAGCACTCCATATGTGCTGTCACTGGTGCTCAGCAGAGCCAAATGATCAGCTCTCCTGACCTGCTGGCAGTGCTCTCCATGCATTCGAGGATGCTGCTGGCCTTCTCTGCTGCAGAAGCACTTTACTGGCTCATGATCATTTTGTTCACCAGCATTCCCAGAACTTTCTCTGAAAAGTTGCTTCCCAGATAGTCTGCCCCTAGGTTGCACCAGTGCATGGGTTGTTCTTCCCCAAGGTTAGGATTTAGCATTTCCTTTTGTTGAACTTCATTATGTTCCTGCTGGCCCAGCTCTCCAGACTGTTGAAGTCCCCCTGGTGCTATGTCCCTCAGGATCTTTTCAAGATTCAACAACATTGAATTATTGAATAATAAGAAGTGGCCTTGCAATGACATGGGGTTGATGAGTCCTTGTGTTGAGCCTATTGGGCTGCCCTTTTTCTGGCCTACTGCTTGCTGATCCATCCATACAAATAATTTTGTTTGCTGCTTGTTTTCTCCTGCTGAGGTGTCTTTGCAGCTTCTATCTGAGTTTGTAGCTTATTTTTTTCTACTCTCATAATTATTTTATTAGAAACATAATCTACAGTAAAAGACAAAATCTACTATTCAATATCATGTTCATTACCTCTAAGTGGTCAGTCACTCCTCCTGACACTAATTAATAAAGGTGCCCTCAACTCATTGCCTTCACTCCTGCACTTGATATAAGCATAAAGTAATATTGATGTGAAATTGTGTGCCAGGAGTGTTATTTATGGCAATGTTAACTTGACAATATGGTAGGATATGGGGGCTGAGGATGTGTCAACTTTCTGTTTCATCAGGGACTTCTTAGATATGAGTGTTACTTTGATCACCTATAAAATAATCATTGCATTGGCATGATAGTGTCACTACAGTATCTTCTGCCTGGAAGCTTTTATTACAATTATTTATACTCAGCAGCATCAACTATTATTTCAAAATGTTTCAAAACATGGACTTACTGTGACCATGACTAATTTAGTGCATTATATTTGCAGGGTGCTGAAGAAAAAACTTCGGCAAAAAAATGCTGGATAGAAATGGAATGCAGCTGAGTAGAGAACTAAATACATGCTAGCATTGGTGGACACAAGCTTTACAGAAATTATACCTTCTCAAAGCAGACATAGGCCAGTTTTGCTGCAACTTTCATCATAAACTAAATAACTACACTTGTAATTATTCTTCCAGCAGTCAAAATTTCAAGATGTCATCATTTTATTTGTCTCTCTCAGGGACTTCAAGAAATAAATATATGGTCTGTTCAATACAGAGAATTAATGAGCAAAATGTAAGAAAAAAACAGTTTGAAGCCATAAGGCTTTGACATAGAAGAAGGTACCATGGGATAATGAATTGCTGTGTGTCAGCTCTCGTGAGGTAGCCATATACACATCCCTCCTTTCCTGCTATAATCTTAGGTGGTTTTTCTCTCAATTAAAGGACAGGCTGCTTCACATTTACTTGAAGTAAGAGAATACACACAGAGAATTCAACATGGCAATTTCCTATGTCCCAATAATTTGTTCATGTTCCCTGGGTATCTGTAACAGAGTTCAAATGCAAAGGTAGGTGCTACTAGGATTACCTAATTAACATCCTGCAGAGCATTCAACAGCAAGTTTCATTCATTTCCAAAGACAGCAATTTCCAAAGTCATCTCAACCATGTTTTGTAATCTAGATTACGTATCTAGAAAGACATGACACCATCAAGCACATCACTTAAAGACAATTAATTTGAAACCTCTCCTAAAATGTCATTGACCGTATATTAAAAACTTGAGTATTTTTGCTGAACTGGATCTCCAAACTGCAGGGGATGAAGAAGAATAATAACATTTTGTCAAGTGATTTCAAAGGTTAGTTCACTTGCTTTTTACTTTGAGTTCATCTGGTATTGTCTTCCAGGTGCAATCCACCTTATTTTCCTGTTCCTAAATGAATACTGGGATTGACATAACCAGACAGATCAAGAATCCATCAAGCCCCATGACAGAAGTTCAACATGGCTGCTTAGGGGATTACCATCAGAAACTGATCAAGGGTAGGGCAATATTTCATAGGAATGTTGTCCATATTTCTAGGTACATCCTGCATGAGAGCCTTCTGGGGGCTGCTTCAGCTGAGACCCCAATGGACCCATCCTTCCCAGGCGTGTCCAGTCCCTTTTCTTTAACTTCCTCATCCGTCCTGGCAAATGCTCATTTATTGCTGTGGCTGATAAAGAAAGCTCCACAGCTGTGGAGCTGGGGTACTCACCACACAGCCCAGTAAATCAGCACTGACACAAACAGGGAAAGAAAGAGAGGGTGCTCCACCACCATCCTGCTCCAGTGCTTAGTTAGGACTGGGCTAACAGTCACTCCAAAGCAAACCTGACAACAGCAAACAACTGGTCACATAACCATTTTTAAAAATGCAAATTTTGACACTTTGGTTGCTGAGAAGAGATGCTTTCTCTAAGTTAGAGACAAGTAAAATCAAAAGGGCAGTAGAAACTGGCTGTTCAGCTGCCTAACTGGAAGGAGCAAGTAAGGGCCCCTTTGGGGAGTGGTAACTAAGTAACTAACTAAAGAGGCTGCAATTCAAGAAGATGAGAGAGATGGAGGAGGTCCCTGGAGTGCTGTGAGACTGATTACCAATGCATACATATGAGGCAAGTAGAAACCCAGAAGAAAGCAAGAGATGTCAAGGGCATACCTCTGTGAGCTAGACGTGCAGAGCTGTTTGGGGAAAAATTTCTCGAAAGCCAGGCAGATTTTGATTTTTGAACGAAGATGCTGTCTCACAGTGCTTATTTTGACTCTTTCCTAGAAAACAGGATGCCTCATATATTCCTGTAAATTACCAGGATTGTCACCATTGGGCCATTCTCCATCTCTCTTGCTAATGAGGACAGGCTCTTAATATTGGCTAACCACTGCTACCAAAGGCAGTGAATTTCTTCTTTATGTCCAAAACTGAGAAACTTACCTTCCAAGCATTTATAGAACAGCCATCTCAGTAATATTTGCATGTTTTACAGCACAATATAACAGATCTTTTTGTCATGAGGTTCCAAAGTGTGATGTAACACATAAGATTTATTTATATGGAGATGTTAAACCCTGAAGGTTCACTGAGTTTTATTAAAAAGAGAACAATGATTCAGTTTTCCCAGTGCACTGTTTAAAAATCAATGACACAACTACATGTGTAAAGTGATAAAAATCATGATACTATGACTATATATTAACAGTTCAACTGATATAATAGTTTCCTTTTGTAGTAATTTAATTCTATGCCTTTTAAGAAAGTGTCATACTAACTACTGTCAGGAAAAATTGGCCCCAGTCTGGATACCTTTGGGCATCTTACCCAAATGGCTTGCTCTAAAAAATGAATGATAATCTGATTAGCTTTTCCCCAAACACAATTTTCTTTGGAAAGGAACAACCATGCTGGTTCTGAGACAGATATGGAAAAAGTACTTACCCTTTTTCCATAGAAAATAAAGATTGTTGTAAGCCCACATTGCCTACTCCCTTTCAGGAATGAAACTAAATTTATTGTTTTAAGATGAAAACCAGCCAGTTTCAAGGAGATAGTGTTATATTTGCATTTATACCAATTAAAACTGAGGTGGAAATGCCAAAAAGCTTTTTTTCAAGGGCCTTTTGTGTTACACTAAGCACAGAGTTCTACCACGTGAACAGAACAGTATCATTTGAAATGAAGTTGTCTCTTTTTTCACACTCCATTACTTCAGCTAAAATGCAGGTCCAAAATAACACCCCTCCAACAGTCAGAATCCTGGCCCTAAATTCCCATATTAAACTTCATTATGGTCATTTCCCAGGTATTTGTTATTCTGCCAGCATTGTCCCTTAGCTGGACAGCCATTTTCTTCCCTCATATTTTTCTCCCCCTTAGAGATGTCTGGTTCAGGAGGTAAAACATCAGTACTGGGGCAGACTCCATCAGTGCCTGTGCTTCCCATCAGTTTCAGTTACTATTTTTCTTTAAAGCTCATGACACTGGCAGCATGAAATACGTTGATGTCACATATTTGGGAGCATCAAGAGTGCAAATCAGGACTAGAATGTCATTGAATCACAGAATCATAGAATAGATCGGGTTGGAAGGGACCTTAAAGATCATCTAGTTCCAACTCAACTGCAGTGGAAAAATGCCTATCAGTGAAATGCAACTATTCTATTTGCGGGGTGCCTTGTGGCAGGAAGGAATGATGAATCTGACTCCATGTTCTCAGAAGGCTAATTTATTATTTTATGATACTATACTATATTAAAGAATACTAAACTAAGCTATACTAAAGAATACAGAAAGGATACTTACAGAGGGCTAAAAAGATAATAATGAAAACTCGTGACTCTTTCCAGTGCCTCGACACAGCTTGACCCTGATTGGCCAATAAGTCAAAACAATTCACATGAAACCAATGGAACAACCACCTGTTGGTAAACAATCTCCAAACACATTCCAAAGGAGCAAAACACAGAAGAAGCAAATCAGATAATTACTGTTTTCCTTTTTCTCTGAGGCTTCTCAGCTTCCCAGGAGCAAAATCCTGGGCAAAGGGATTTTTCCAGAGAACATGACTGTGACATGCACCAGGCTAAAATGCCAGGTGCTCTACTTAAAGTCCAACGGCAGCATTTTTTGCTCTGAGAACTTTTGCTCTTTGTACGTACTCTGAAAACAAGATTTTGCACATATTTACCATACATGAACCATTAGGCAAAGGGAGCCCACAACACATTGGGAAGAGCACTGCAGAGATACTGAGTGCTGCTGTATTCCTTATTGGAACTCAAATGCTTCAAATCTGACTGGAGTGCAGAGAACCACTGGGATATAACAAAGCACCCATCTTGTGAAGCATTTATTTGTTAACCTCAGTCTCTGTTTTATTTTGTAATTCCCCATGCAATTACAGTATTACATCAAGGTATTAAATACTTTAAATCTGCTGAAAAAAAATGGAAGGAGATTAGATGAGATGTTGTGATTTAAATTTAGCTCTTCTCACCACTACAATGCTTTTATTTTACTCATTCTTCTTCTTCCTCTGTACCTTTGCCAAGTGTGGAAATTAACATGAATCTCCATGTCAGTCTTCCCCTGCTGTGCAAGCAATTTCTAAACATCAGGTTGAACTGCATAAGCAAAGCAACCTTGTGCTGCAGCCAGGCTGCTTCCAAAATGTGAAGTAATTTATGTACAGCTGCACTACATTTTAAACAATGCTGTAAATATGAGAACAGCTTAAAGCTTGTATTTTAAAGCTCCTCTTAGTTGGGCAGAAGAACAGCACTCCAACACTTAAGTGGAGTCCATTTTCAGATCCCTCATAAAAAATTCTCAGTGACTCAGAACCCTTGAGTCCAAACCTTAACCAAAACCTTCCTCCAAAACCAGCCCTGAGAATCTGTTTTATTTTTGTTGTTTGTGGTGGGGACATTCCATATCACACCACACCATACCATGTCATGCTCAGCATGGAAAGTGGGGATAAGAAGAAAGGAGAGAGACTTTCAAAGTGATGCTTTCACCATTACTCATGATTCCTTGTCCTGCATTCCTGGTAGCGGCTGAACACCTGCCTGCCCATGGGAAGTGGTGAATGAATCCTTTATGTTGCTTTGCTTGCATACATGGCTTTCACTTTATCTATTAAACCTTGATCTCAACCCACAAGTTTTCCTCACTTATACCCTTCTAATTCTCTTCCCACTCTCTTCCACTGGGGAGTAGAGTGAGTGGCTGCATGGGGTTTCACTGCCAGCTGGGATTAAACCATGACACCTGTACTGGGAAAAGTGTAACCAGCAAGTCAAATGGAGTGGGTTTTTATGTTGTAATAAGGAGGCCCCAGCTGATGTTCAGTTTAGGGCTTTTCAATAAAACAAGGATACCATAATGAACCCACTGGAGGGCCACCAAGATGACTAGAAGGCTGGAACACATCCCACCAAGGAGGTGGTGGAGCCCTGTTTGTTCAGCCTGCACTAAGGAAGTGTAATGGGGCTATTCTTATGTTATAAGATCACAGGGGAAGTTTCTTCTTATATACCATAAAAAATGAACAAGGAGAACAATGGTGCTGAATGGCAACAAGAGAAATTTCTAAAAAATGAACAAAGAACAATGGTGCTGAATGGCAACAAGAGAAATTTCTATTGAAACTTATAAAAAAAAATGCTTTCGCTGGGTCAAACACTGAACCAAGCTGCCCATTCAAGTTGTGGAATCTCTGTCTTGGAAGCTATTCCAAGCTTTACTGGAAAAGCTATAGGCATAGCGCATAGGTGAGGAGAAATTTGTTTGGTTTGGTGAAGAATAAAATACAGTGTGAGCTAACAACTGTATTTTCCTGAGGCCTGCAACTACCTCAGGGGGCAACACTGAAGTGACAAATTTTTCATGGTAGTTGCAGACAGCTTTGCAAGATGCAATAGCAGCAATGTGCAGTGAGAGAAGTTCCAACGGGGCTTTACAAAAAATGTCTCTGCTAAGTGTTGTACAGCACCAGGACAGAGACACTGACTTCATCTGTGGAAGTTTTCAAGACTGAGGTAGACAAAGCCATTGCTGACCTGTTCATCTGTTGAAAAATCCTCATTCAACTAACTATGCAGGATGATTTTTAGAAGTCCCTCCAACCAATAAGTTTATATTTCTGAAATTCAATCTCCTATATTACATTGTTACTTCTCCTGCTCTGTTCCCTGGCTATCTCCATTTCCCACTTTCCTAGAGGTAACTCCTGTTCTTTCCAGAAAAAAAAAGTCTTCTGTTTCCTTACCCACAATTTTCAGTGATTTACTCCTGTTTCTTGACTCATCTCCTCCTCCAATAATGATCTCTTTCTTCATTTTGACCGATGACATATGGGGTTTTGGGTCATACAACCCATTCATGCATCTCTCCTCTATGTCATCTCATTTAATAGGTGCCTGTAAATTTCAAATGCTTGCACAAATGCCTCTTCTCTCCCTTCCTCTGCCCTCTATTTTCATATCACTCTTTCACCAATCCTCCAGCTGCAGTGCTAATCCTCAGATCTTTTCTTCTCTCTGGCAACACTGCATCAGTAGGTAATTTCCATCAGGTACCTTTTCAAGATTAGAAAGCATCCTACAGCTTCTGCATCAAGTCCTTTTCATGCCTGTTCCATTTTTAGTTGGTTTTTATGCATTAAAGAAACTCTATTTCTCTGTCCCTTGCCTGGTTTTAATAGACTGTGGAGGTTTTTGGATGTGTCATATTGAGTCAACAACAATCTGTGTAGGCATGAAAATACAAAGTAATGTGAGAGCTATCAAGTTTGTGAAAGATGATTTCGCCTGACCTTTTCAGAGACATGTGGCATATAAATTAGTTCTGTGAGTAAGAGATCAATTTAGACCAAATTTCCCTAAATTTAAAGAGAAAATTGTACTTCCATCATCTCACCCTATAAAAAGATTTTTTTAAAATGCTCTTTATGTCTTTGCTTTTATAGTCTCTGGACTTTCCTCAACATTGGCTACTTCCACTGTTAAATCTCTGCAGTTAACGGTCCATCAGCTGTGATTAAAAGCAGAAAGCTGCAGCTGGCTCAGATGCATGCTGTCTGTGTCACTCAGCTCCCCTGGAGAAGACTGTAAAACACAAACTGCAGCAAACCACAGATCCCACACACTCTAACCCAGCCAACCAGCACCAGCCACTGCAACCTTCTCCTGCATTTGAAATTAAGTGGGAATCTGAGAGAACACTCCACAATTTTTTGGAATTCGTTGAAGTTCCCTAGGTTGAGGAGATGTAGCAGGACCAAGCAGCTACAATGGATATAGCTGGTTTGAGGTGTGACAACACACAAGTAAGTGACGCAAATTTCTAATGCTGCAAACTTATCTCTGTGTCATGATTTCCATACATTTGGTGATGTTCTTTAACATACCAGTTCCCAGAGCCAGAAGATTACAAGAAAACACCATACTTCAAAGGTTTTACACATTGAGGACATTGACTGCAGTCTTCTGCTCATGTTGTACATTAAACAAATCTATTTACCCTGAGTCCAGTCCTAAAGGTCTTTTTATTGAACTGCTTTGCTCATGAAAACTGGCAATCACAGTATTTTATTTATGCACATTTACTGCAATAAAATAACACAGGAAAAGTTCATACAGCACATAGTTTCAACCTACACTTATGGACATTTATTTCAGAATAGGTGCTTCAATGACAATTCAGATCTAGATAAAACATCTAAAACTTGACTCTTCTAACCATCATTCCTGGTTTTCTTTGGTACATATTTTTATGTCCTTTTTCACTACCTTTATATCAAAAGTCTCACAATATTTTGGAATAGGACTAGAATATGTGTCACAGCACAGAGACTATGCTGTTTGTAGCAGAAGGAAGGATTTAAATGAATTAGTGATGCTGAAACAAAGCAAAAGGAAAGAGTTTTAAGATCACATTTTTTCAGTTGATGGTAAGATATAGCACAGCTGAAGAATAATGATTTTACTGCTTGCTTATTTAGCTTTATTTTGTCTCTTATAATGAAAATGCTTGTATTAATTCAAATTTTCTACATCCTTTCTCTTAGGGTATGCAACACTGGATAAACAATGACACCTTCTAATACTTCAGATCTGTTCTATTAGCTGGACACCAGAAAGCCTTTTAAGAGTATGCTGTAGTATAAGCTGCCATCTTCTTTGTGTTCTGATTTCTTTATGTTGCCTCTCCACAGTTTTATGTGCAAATTTTCTGCAAATCTCTGTCTTTGAAATATGCAAACATAACTTCATCACAAAAAAGAGAGATAACATACTGACCATGGGATTCTCTGAGTGATCCTCTGAGAGCCTTGCTCCTTTACCATTATTTGAAAAATCTCCCATAAAGTACAAAGGCATGAAGGGCATTAGGGCTGTGACAGAAGCTTTTGTCTGACCTTTTGTGGAATCAGGAGATTTAAATTAGTTCTGTAAATAATGAGCAACCAAGATAAAGATACTTCAATGAATAAATAACTTGTAGAAAAAAGGAGCCATTTTGTTCAGGTTAAAGCTGAAAGAATTGATAAAATTAGGTAAATTCAATGTAAAGGCTAAACAGTTTTTTTTCATGTTTTGCGTGTTTACACAACATGTGTTATGTTTTTAAATTCAGGGTGGTTTATTTATTCCTTCTTAGCTAATGCACAAAAAGTTTAGAGGGCAGTAGGTGGTGTCTTGAGAGGCTACCTAGAACAGAGGCTAGACAGTGTTAAAGGAATAAAGTAGGTATTTATTAAAAAGGCCCTTAAAGGATTCACCTTGAGCAGTACAAGAGCCTGGCCGTGGCTCCACCCAAGACGGACGATGGATCACACGTTTTCACACTTTTATAAGTTTTGGTCCATTTGCATTTTGGGGTTAATTGTCCAATTACAGCTTCAGGTTATGAAGTCTCATCCTCAGTTTTCTCTCCTCAATTCACAGTTGTTTATACTTTTTGGGCCTGAAGCTACAATGGTGTCCTTGGTTGTCAGGCTGGAAAAGGATTGTTTTGTCTAAGAAAACTGTGAATAGAACTTGCTAACACTTTATATTAAGTTCAGAGTTATATACTAATGCAGTACAGAATCTGGATAACATGAAAGCTAAAACTTAAGGCATCATAGGAACTAGGAATTAGAAGACTTAAAAATGTTATAATGAACAGATTAAAATAATTCAAATTGACAATCTGCTCACGCCTAACCATTGCTTTACTTTTTTGTATCAAGTTAATACAAAACATAATTATAATTTTACTCAATTCCTACATAATAAGCCCAGTTAATTGCACAAGAAAATGAAGCAGCGTTTTGCAAAACCTGAAAATATTTTAAAGGTATCTGTTTTCTGGAATGATAGCTTTAAAATTATAATATCTTCTAAACAAGTAACTGTTATCAAAGAAAACAATAGGTGTTGGAGAAAGAAGACCCTGCACAGAAGACTGCTTTTATATACCCAGAATCACATAAAGCATTTCAAATCTAGTTGTCTACTCCTAAATTTGCCCTAAAGGCCACAAAATTAATTCTAAAACCTGTAGATATCTTCAAGCTATTATATATTACTATGAGACACTAAAAGTTTTGCTACACTATCTAAATACATCCTACAAGACCAAAAATCCAGAACCAAACTATAATTTGTATTTCTCAGAAGTAAAAAGGTCCACAACAAAGCAGGCATTTGAGTCAAGATTTAATTTTTAATATTTCCCCACTAATAATCACCAGTCTTTATCATCTCTGAGCAGTTGGAAAGAATTTGTGGAATACACCAGTGAACCTAAGGCTACGTCTATGCCAGTGAATTAAACAGTACCTGTGACTCTTCCCAGACACTGGAATATGACTGGTCTGAAATTATTAGAGCAGTCCCTGACATGCTTTTGGCCTGTACCAACTAGCTGTCTCCCATGCAATTCCCAGGCATGGAATTACAACATCCCACAAACCATTAGCACCAAAGGATTTGCATCCAGTCAGCCTGTTCTGGAGGTTGGCTGTGTTTGTTTACTTGTGAGTCAGTCCATGCCAGTTGGCTTCTGGGCCTGGGAATATTCTTGGGAATGATGTTATTTGCTGGTATAGAAATACTTCTCACCCTTTCTCAGAAGTGCTCAGGGCAAGTAGGATGCTTAAGGAAGGTAAAGACCAAGTCAATGAAGTTTCATTCAGTTAAAATAACTTTTGATAACCAAATCCATATGGATGAGGTTTTTTCTTTCTTTTTTTTTTTAACAAGCCACCTTCCCCTTTTATTTTAATCCCACTGAAACAGATGCAACACAAAATTCAACTAAATTCAGAACCTGTTTGAGATACAGGTTGTTTTTTCTGTAAATTGATTAATTCCGTGCAGTATGTCAGGCTGGAGTTACATTTAAAGGTAGCATATGCAATGTAGGTAGAATATCCAATGCTACCAGTAACCAGAGATGAGTGCCTGCCACCTCAAGTCCTGGAAGCCAAGAGAGCAGAGCATTATTTTGTGCTTCTGCAGAGTCCCTCTCTTGTTTTGGACTAATTGTTGACAGCCCAGTCCATAATGTCTAACCTGTTAGGCTACAGGATTATGCCTCCTCTCTGCCTCCAGTACAGTCTGTTTAAGAAGACCACCAGCTACCCAGAGGAAATCCAGATTCTTACCTTGTAGTCTGAGTACAGTCATGCAAGTCTCAAGCAGAATCAGTTTTCAGACAAACCTTTTACTGGTACCTTTGAGATAATTCCAAATGACTCCTCAGAACATGATGTTTCTGGGTTATCCAAACTTTGGGCCCCAAAACCTGGGTTTTGGATTCCACTCTTGAGTCCAAATCTCATAAAATTTCATTGTGCTGTGCTGAAATTATGGACACCTAATTACTGTAAAAGCTCAGGCTTTTAAATTGCTGCTGTATTTACACTGCCTTGTCACTTGGGACCAGAGGCAAAATTCCTTGGGGACTGCCTGCAGGCTGACTCTCTCTTTGCTTCTCATCTGGAAAATCAAAATGCCTATCCAAAAAAGAAATCTAAAGCAAAGAGCAGGACTGGCTCATACCTGAGCTCCTCCAGGCTGTCCAGACACAGCTTCAGGTGATTTAGTTCTTTGAATTCAAACAGAGATTTCAGAGTCAGTAGAAACAGTGTGGCCTTAACTCCCCATGTGTAACATGAAGAGTAGCAGAGCTTTTCTACCTTACAGTGATCAGGAAGATAATACACTCCCATTCTGGAGTCACTCAGGCAGTACACCACAGCAGCCAGTCAGAACACACAGCCAAAAAGATGGAAAGTTTTTGGGGATGTAGAGGAGGCTGAATGATGGAGATCATTACAGATCACTGATTCTCAAGACAGATTCACACTGTTCTATATCCTAGTGAAAGCTTCTCTACATACAGTGAGTACAGCTGAAGGACAAGGTGCTTGCAGCTCTGTGACACAGGAGCAGAGTGTGGTAGGTGCCAGCCAAAGCAGGCAGCCAGGGGAATTCTCAGCTGGGAGAACCTGGCTGCCTTCCAGCCTTGCTCATCTGCATATATTATATATGTGTAAGTTTATATACATATATATAATATATGCAGATATATAATATATACATATATACACATATATATGCATGTATGTATGAATGCAGATATAAAAACACATATATATATATGTATAGTGGAACTTTTGAAAGAATCATATTAAAAATGTCTTTTAGATTGGCTGAGTTTTTCTCTCCTATCTAGTCATAGACTAAATCTACAGATGCCTCATGTGCCTCATCCTCAGCTTTCAAACAGACCATGCTGTTAAACAATCATGTTTGTAGAAGTTTCTATGCCTCTCTTCTCAGAAAAAAAAAAAAAAATTAGGACTAAATATCCCAACAGTAATTGGAATATCTGTACTGGAGAAGAAAGATAGGTAGGCACTCCAAAGATCTTCAAAAATGAAAAATATCTTTTTGCACCTAGCACAGGAATGAGTGAGCAAAGCTATTGGCTAAAGGCAGAAGGGAAGAAGGAATATCTAAATGGATTTCATCCAAAAGTGTTCATTTCTTCCACCTTAACCCCCCCACTTTACTAGTTTCCAGGTAATTCTAATTTAATTCCTTTCATTAATGTCTTACAGCTTGTTCAGCTAGCTCTGCAGACAATTGATTTTTATTACTACATGCCTCAGTGACTTTCTACTCTAGATTTTTTTTTCTACTGACTATACCATTCTTGAAATCTCTTCAAAATGATTTTGTTTGTCTTTTCATAGTCTAGTCTGTCTTTTCAATCAACCTTATCACTTATTTATCACATTCCTCTACAAAACTAATTGAATAGATATTATATAACAGCAAATATTTACTATTATGGTTGCTGCTTTCAGAGGTGGGGTTTCAAGGTTTTTATTATGCTGCTGCTGCTAGTGAAAATTGCTGAAAAGAGAAAAAAATAGCCTGATTACGATATGGTAACTCTTTGACATGTGAAAGAACAATATTTGGAAAGCACTTTTGAATAATAAAAGAGCTTTTAAGATCCACAAGCGAGAGTATTATGTGATGGTGCTGAAACTTCTTAATCAGATTGGCTTCACCCTTAATTAGAAAGGCAGAGTTCACACTGACACCTGCTGTTAAGCTTTCCTAACTTTTTCCATCATAAGATCCTTTTCAGCTTGATTGTGTGGGCTGATATTTTCTGGAGTAAGTGTCATCTTCAGAATTAAATCAAAGGATAAAATGTGAGAGTCAGTGTTTCAGATGAACTTGTGATTTTTTAAGAATTACGTGGGGAATAACAGCTTGCTTACTTCATATGAAGTCTCAGTTATTTCATTTTTAAAAATCAGTTCTCTACATCCTTTGAAAAAAGAACTTGAAAATCAGCACTTTCACTCACTGAAGTTCCCTAGAGAGGCATTCATACTTGACCAAGCTACAAGCCCCAGAAAAATCAGACAATACACAGTGAC
This sequence comes from Agelaius phoeniceus, assembly GCF_051311805.1. NCBI lineage: Eukaryota > Metazoa > Chordata > Aves > Passeriformes > Icteridae > Agelaius > Agelaius phoeniceus. Next base: position 94,717,513 of record NC_135265.1, on the reverse strand, counting down.
TGAAAAGTGGAAAAGTATTACAATTCTGTATCCAATGTCTTTGAAGATTCTACTTTCTTTTACCTCTGACAAATCACCAGGAGTAAAAAAAGACAGGGAGGGAACTCAAACACTGACAAAGTATGTAGGATGGTGAGGACAGAGGTGCTGCAATGGGATGTATAAAACAGAAGAAGAATAGACAAGTTTGGTAGGACATGCAATGCCAGTGAAAAGAACAAATATTAGCAAGAAAAAAGAGAAGGGAACAAGAGGAAAAGTTATAAGAGGCAACAGGCATTTTAACGATGAAGCATTAAATCACAACTTTAATATCTTGACACTTCTCTGATCTTTAAAAGCTGCCATAATTTTCCATTTCCTTTTACAAATGTGTCCACAAAAAAGATAACACATTTTGTTCTTTGGTACTAAAATAATGATGAAGTTCAGTGCCAATGACCTGGGCAGCCCAGGAGATAACTCATACGGAAGATGAGCCTGTAGTTGTTCTAACCTTCCCCACAGAAAGTCAGCATCAGGCTTCTGTGAAGGTGACTGCATACCTGGAAGCCAAGTCCAGACATATGCTATTACAAAATCATTTGTTCTACAATCACATAGAAGTGATTGTACTCCGTTCATGTTACATAAGAAATGTTCTCCATAAAATAAATGTTGTTTGAAATTACTGGCATCCCTAAGATTGCAATTGCTGACTGCTCATCTGCTAAGACCTACATATGAAATTTTTGTTTGTTTTTTATTTGGGATGATTTTACACCCTCTTCTCTTCATCCCCTCTGAAGAGAATTTGGAATCAAAAAACCTGGGGGTTTGACTCTGAATTTTCCCCAAGTTTTCTAAATTCAGTAAACCCATCGGCCTTTGCTGTTACAATGTCTATAAAATAATTATCTATAAAAAATTATAAAATAAATATGAGTGACCTATGAGCAATATACAGAGTTTTCCACCTGTACATTGGCAACTACACTTTGGCCCAGATCAGCAGATGCCGAATGTAGCAAAGACTACAATTTACAAGGGCAATCCTCTACGTACTTCTTTCATGTCACACAGCTCAGCATTTACACCTTCCCTCTCCTGTACTGGTGACTCTAATGACCCCAACAAGTCATGGTCATCTGACACCTAAATAACACTTCATTAACTAGAACACCTGCAGTGATTTTAACCACAGCTCACCATAATGTAGCCACTACTGGTCTATATTAGAGCAACATTCATGAACTGGTTGGAAATTACCTGGTTTTCTCAGCCCTGTGGTGTTTTAAGACAGAAAATAGATAAATCTGTTCCTTTTTATTATTTAAATAATGAACAATATTTAAATTAAATTTTGTTACGATGCTGACTGACTGATGTATTTTTGAGCTAGTATATTCTTCAAATTCTGATAAAGATTATAGAGAAAAATTAGTTCAAATAGCTGTCCTCTTGATTTAAATTGGAAACTTTGGGGTTTGTTTAGTTTAGAGTCCCAGAAGGTAATCTGAAATCCTCATGTGGAGCTGGACTGTGAAATACATTAAAGGATATATGCTTATCATTTGCATTTCAACAAAAACAGTTAATTGAGCTAAAACATACAATACCTGAAAAATTGCAAATGTAAATGAGTATCAAACTAATGGTATTTGATTAAAAAATAAATTCTTCATATTTAGTGTTGAGTTGTGGTCATACACCTTGCTAAACCTTTGTGCACAGAACAGCTGAGCAGCATTCACTATCTCTTTGGATGCCCACAATGTGCTATCAAGAAGTATTTTGCTTACTACTTTAGTATCTCTATTTCCCTAGTTTTATGGTTTTTGCCCTCTGACTTTTCCTTCAACTCTCTTTTATTAAAATTGTGATTATAATTATTTGTTGCCCCTAATAATTTAGTTTCTTCCTGGTTCCTTTTCCCACAGTTTTCCCCTTGTCACTGAGAATATCTCCTTTCAACAGCTGTAGCTTGATTTCTAATATGGAAGTTAATCTATGCCTCTGACCATCCTTGTTGAATTTGACTAAATGTTCTTTGGTCCCTTGTATTTTTTTGAGGTGGTAGGGAGGGACAAGACCAGAACTGCACAACACATTACAGATAGGCCAAAACCACAGATTTACATGGTGGCAGACCACCAGTCTCTCTTCTGTTCTTCATTCTTCTCCTAGTGGCTCCTGATATTTGATTAACTCTTTTGAACACTATACTGAACACTGATGTTTCTGTGTGACTATCGATCACAACTCCCAACTCTCGTTCCAGGCAGCTCATGGAAGTGAAATCAGTATTTCTTCTCTTTATGTACATCACTGAACATTTATCTACACTGAATTTCAGTTCCCATTTTATTGCTCAGTCGCCAAGTTTTACTACCCTGAATAAATTAGTATCATTAAACTTGATTACCTCAGTGCTAACATGCTTTTCAAAGTAATATATAACCATCTTGAACAGCAAAGGCTCTAGCATAGATCATACAGAACCTCATCTGTCACTACCTTCTACTGTGAAAATTGACCATTTACTCCTGTCTTCTAAGCATTTAACCATACAAGGGTCTTCCCTCTCATGACATGGTGTGAAGTTTCCCTAATTGCCTCTAGTAAGACATTTATCATTTCTTTTGAAAAAACCAAGTAAGCCGCATTAAGCATATCACAGTTATACATGTAACATGTTGATAAGACTTCAGAAAGGCCAAACTCCCATCATTTTATCAAGATATTAAGTAATTTTGCTCTTGATAGCTATTCTGCATGGTACAGATATCATGCTATAAAAAATGCTTAAGAATTTTGTACTTCTCCAGGTCTCTTCTTAAGAAGTGTTTCAAAAGTTGCCTTCAGATTTTCAGTTGTCCTTGGGTCCCAAGGCAGCTTTGAGAAAGTTACCACTGTCATGTTTTAGGAGTCATTCAATTCTTTCAGGCTTGAATTCCTCCTGAACTCTGTCATGAACAGCACCTTGTCCTGACAACATGGTGTTCTTTGCATGCTCTGTTTTTTCCATGTGTGCTCTTCTCTAGCCATTTTTTTAACGTGGGCATCCTATGAGGAGTCTCTTATAAAGACAACTTTAGATCAGGATCTGCCCTGTTTCTTGTGCAGTGACTGCTGATGAAAATAATTAGTGTAATTCCTCTGCAATGGCCTAACCCTCCTGGGTGCTCTCTTCATACCACGATTACTACCCTTGCCCTTCAAATTTTGGCTTAATTCCTGCTTTTGATATATTGGAAGAAAGATTTGTTGCTACTTGTGAATTCCTCTGCTAGATGCTCCTTAAAATTCTTCTTGTCTTCTTGTGCTTTTACATGCTACCTGCCAGAATATACAATTCTTTCTATTCTTTTAATACGGACATCAGTTTTTCGCAGAGCATCTCCTTGCTTTTGTTATGCTTGTCACTTCCTCCCCGGTATGTGGGTTTTCTTTTGCCATTTCCCACACTAATCTTTGTAAAAAGGGTGTGTTGGCCCAATGCTTCCATTGGGTGTGGTGGTGACCAGAAAAAATTCAAGTGAAGTAAGAGGATTCCATTCTCTTAGCTGACCTTTTCAACTTAACAAGGCACTTCTTTCCCACAGTTCCCCTTTTGAGGAGCCCACCTGCGGTTACTTCTAAAGAACACCAAAGCTGAGCGGGCTGCAGCAGCTGCTGCAGAGCAATCCCTGAGCTGTGGGGCTCTGGGGCAGCCCCTGGAAGTGCCCTGACCCAGCTCAGGGCTGCATGTAGGCTGCAGACCCTCCTGGGCTCTGTCCAACCACCTGCCCCAGAGCCAGCTATGAGCGATCTCCATGGCACAGTCTCATGGTGTTCCACCCCTCACTGCAGGCAAATAAGGCAGCCCATGATTGTTCTCCTGCCTTATTTGGCTGCTGCTTTGGTGGTCTTAGGATATTGAAACCAATGTTACCATCTTTGTTGACCAGCTACCAACCAAATGACACATTTGATTTGAATTTCAGTCCACGTGGATTCCTAAGGTTGTTTGATGAAGCAGGGAGTTTCTTCATTACATTCTAACTTTTAAGAATTAAGTAACACCACATCACCACCACGAAGGCCTACTTAATTTTCACCTTCATCAACAAATTTTTTGTTTGGGTGTTATAATCTGTGGATTAACTTTCTTCTGTCAAGCTTCTGGTAAGTGTACTATGCCACTTCTTCCACTTATGGCTCGACTTACTTCCCTCATCATTTATCTTAGTTTTTAAGCAGTTGTTTCTGCCACATTTTCTTCTTTAACTGCCAGCCTATTTGATTTTTTTCTGCTTTGACTGATGTATCTGAAATCCCACAGCATTACCAGTACCACAATTTCCACTTCAAACCACATGTTCTTCTGAACATACTGGCTTTCTCAACACTTCTTTTTTTACAAGCCCATGATATTCCTGATTTTAAGTGCCAAAAGCCCAGTTCTGTAATGACCCCTCTCTTATGTCCTCCTTGTACAAAGCAATGTTTCTAAATCCTAGTAAATCTGGCAACCAGATTTTTGCAGCTTTGATATCTGGCTGAGGGGATGGCATTTGTGTTTGGCACCCATATATTGTGCTTGCCAAAAACATAAAATATGAATCCTCTAAAATGGGGTCAGTTCCATAATCTCTTTCAAGTATGGTGTACCCTCATGGACCATCATGCCAGCACAGCCCAGGGTGACAAGCTGTGGAGAGAAGAAAAATCACTGTGAGAATGGTAGGGAGGGAATTTCTAAGTGAGAACAGCCACCAACTATTTCACAATGTGCAGCTACATCCCCAGAAGGGCTCTGTCTAAGCAACAATTCTGCACATGAATTAACACTGTGAAAACATAAAACAATTAATTATATTGTATTGTTTGCTATTGCACAAGTTTTCAAAATTACAAGACTATGAACATGAACATTCAGATACTTGTATTGATCTAGAAAGTTCAGGCTTAAGAAAATTTTATTATTCAAATAATATTTCTGTTGTTCAAGGAAGTATAATTGCATACTTTCTTACCCTCCCCTTCTCTGCAAGCACCTACTTACTTAATTTTGTGTTTTCTCATTGTGAGCTCATTTATATTATCTCGGTGTGTGATACAGAGTGAGAGGCTCCCATCAACAAGTAGGAAAAATACAGGCTTGTGAAATGATAAAAATTCCTTAGTTATCTGTCTAAAGAATGGATTAGCACTTGTTGCAGCAGGTAAGATCTTTGCCCTTCAAGAAAACTTAATTTTTTCTTCCTCAGGATCAAAGTATTTAGCCTACATTCCTACTTCAGGGTAAGTCCTATGCATAGTCTAACTCTGGAGTCTATAAGTTTATTTCCACCGAAAATTTTGGGAGAAAAACATCTCCTATGCACTTGAGTTGTTCAAGCTTCTGCAGTCTATGCAGCATCCAGAAACCAGGGCTCTGTAGCATATCCAAAGATAGAAAAATACAACAGATTTAAGGAAATACAAGTAGTGTCCAATCTGAAAAAATATTTTTTCCCTATTAAAAAAATCCTTCACACGAAAAGACCAATGGTTCAAACACAGTCTTCATAGTGAAAAGAATATGTAATCTGTAATTTCTACGAATGGCAAGCCTTACCTCTGAAACTGCTCTCAGGAGGGGTCTTTATCTGTGGAGGGCAGAATGATGTCCTGAGACTGTACTTGCTGCTTGTAAAGGTGACTACATATTCCATGGCATATGAAGACAAGACCGAGGCAGTACATGCTTTTAGAGGACTTCTAGGATTTTACATTAGCTCAAGAATTAATGAAAGATGTTTTTTAAAAACAGAAAAACAACTGTGGTCAAGAATCTGGGGAAGACCAATACTGAATAATATAAGAAAGCTGAATTATAGAATTGCCAGATTAAAATTCTCGTCATTTAGAAACTGTAATGAAGCTTAAGGAGATTGAACAGAAATGTCCAAAAAATTCATGTAAACATTATGAGGAGATAAAGACAAACACAATACCCAGTAGAGCAGTCTCAGGGACAACTTGGTATTTAACAGAGGAAAATAACAAAAAGACAGCAAAAAGCCGCCCAAGAACCCACTCCCATTACCAAAACCATGAAAAAACAATACAGAGTAGAAAAGACAAGCAAATTGTAAGATCACATAAGATTGCTCATGATGTACTATGAAGAAAAATTAGGTGATGGATAGACCTTCTGTTTGGGGTCATACACTTGCAGCAGAAGAAATTATTGTGCCAACACTTGTAGTCAAGGGAAAGGGAAATAGGAGAGGGAAGAGGAGAGGAAAAAGGAGGAAGGGAACAAAAAGGCAACATAAAACAGAAAACATAAACCTCAGCCTATCATAAGACATCAAGTCAAGACAGCCTACAAACTGGAAATTAAAAGCCAAGTTCACAGTAAGGCATCAGTGAACCTAGTAGGTTATAAAGACTCCTACATTATTACTTGTGAATAGAAAACAAAATTGAAACCATAACAAGATAGATCAAAATTATAAAATGCATGACCATAAAACCACAAGGACCATGCAATAAATCCCCCAAAAAAGACACATAAAGAAAACATACAGAGAAGGCTTACAGGCTGAGATTTCAGGTAGTGCAGACAACACAGAAACTCGTGTCACTGAAAGAAATAATGAGACTTATTGGAGGTTTCTGACAAATTATTTAAAGCAGATTCAAAAATTTTAAAAAATCAACACCCCACCTATCTAGAGCATATGATACACTGGTATCCCTGCAGCAAAGCTGCTGAAAGATTAGCAGGTTGTATGTGAAGGATTGGACCATCTTCCAGGCATGTTATACCCACAACAGAAAATAAAGCTCAGCCAGTGGAGAACCTGCATCATAGGGTATATATTACATAAATAGAAGAAAAAAAGGAGAATCAAATGCAATAGAAAAGAGACAGCTCTGGTCACAGAGACTCAGACTGATCAATGTGACAATAAAAACTGCATCTTAGGAAAGCCGCACAAAAAAATGGTGACATCTGTGCTCGGTTTTAAACGTGGAAGGAGACTTTAAATCCCAGTGTAGGAGCCAAACTAGGTAATATGGCTCTGCAGAAATTCATAGGAATCCAATTAGAACTCTGACACTGACAACAAATGTAATGTCTATCCTTTAGATGATCAGTTTGAGTTAGTGCCCAGCTGGCAGAAGGTGAAAGTCACACAGATGTGAAATATCTAAGTTCAGTAGCATATGTTAAAAGAAGCTGCTAGACTTAGTGCTGTTTTTATTTGATTAGTCATCCTGGTCTCAAAATAGATTTCACCTTTAGTACAGCTCTACTACTACAATATACTACAGTACAACCCTGCCTTACTATATTGAATTTCCTCTTAAAATACTGAACTGTGCATGCAGCCCCAGGGCTGCCAATGAGATTTTTATGGATATTATTCGAGGGGCATTTACATTTTCAATCTTCATTAAATGGGTGGGGGTTTGTAATGAGTGTAAACACTAGATTTTCACAAGGAATTAGTTTTTCATCAAAATACTATTTTCCACTGGAATAGCACCTTTAGAAGCAAGATAGCTGACCGTGCTGGAAACCCAAGTCCTTTAGTTACACAAAAGGAAATCAAGAAAGTGTAGGAGGCACCATTTCTTTGATAAATGAACAAACCACCCCAACAAAGCAGGAAACATTTCCCTTTCCTTGGAAATTAATATGCTAACATTGGAAAATTACCTCTTTAGTGAAATCCTTCATAAACAATGCGTACTGCAGTTCTCACACTGCATAATTTTAAGAATTTATACATTCTGAACATACACCAGGCCTATTCTAGCTTTTTCTATTATAGCAGTATGACAGAAGATGATTGTTGCTTTTGTTGACATTTCCACATTACTGCAGGTTCTAGTCCAAGTTATGTGCTATAATCATAAAGCTCCTATTCCCAGGACAGCTGATTTCATTTTGGCAACAGCACTAAGACAGTCTTAAGTTTATTTACTGTTTTGTGCCAACAGTTGGCAAACACAGTGTTCAGGCCAGGCTCAATGGGGCTGGGAGCAAACCTGGTTTAGTTCCCTACCCATGGCAGAGGGGTTGGAACTCAATGACCTGCAAGTCCCTTCCAACCCAAAGCATTCTACAAAATTTGATGGTATAGCTCTCAAAATGCCCTTCTATGGAGGCCTGGCTCTACTGTGTATCTAGGATATTGAGATTGCTTCTCTTTCTCTCACTTCTGGCTGAACACAGAACCACAGAACTACTTTGGTGTATCAGCATTTTCATCATGCTGGGAAAACTGCAATACTTTTTTCTCAAAATGCCATTGCTCGAAGCCAAACCAAGACACAAAAATGCACTCACTAAAAGTATGTTTGTTTCTACTTCTCAAGCATTCAGACATGCAAAAGCCAAAACATAAGAGTTCAAAAGGTGTTTTACTTATCTAAATGTCACGATTCTAAGCAAATTGTAGAGGGATTCTCCAATCTGGAATAGTACACATCTACAGCCTTAACTCAGGGAAAGTACTGCGCTGCCTTCCCCAGCTTGGAATACATGGACAGGGAGATGTCACATGACCCTTAAAATGAAAAATAAAAATTAAAAAAAAACTTGAGCACATTCTATTAATTTGTTTGAAACATATACAGAAAGAATAAATTTGAAGTATTATTGGAATGGACTCGTCCTGAATTAAAATTCAAGCTAACATCAACATTTTCAACTGCTGGTTTCACTGGTGAGTGCAGCAAATTATTTCATGTGCCTTCTTAAATAAGAAAAAAACCAAAATCAAGGTTGATATATAAGTTGACAAACAGAAGTAGACTGTTCAAATCAACAGCAGTGACACAGCTGGCATGGAAATTTTAGTCCAAAGATTTCAAGTACGGCAAAGCCATACGCAACTGGAAAAAAAAAATCTTCCTACAGTAAAACAGTATCTGACAACTGAAAATAGTACCCTACTTAGTAATTAGCTTTACTGAAATGGTTCACTGAATTTCATTAGTTTGCCTTAAAATTCAGCAGCACATCTAGTACTACTGGTTGGTAGTAAAACCCAGAACTCAGTTTGTTCTGTGGCCTTGTGTTAACCTTACTCTCTGTTGCTATAGTTCATCTGCAAGTATGAAATAAGTATACAGTTCATTGTTGCATATTTTAAGGGATGACACTATAGCTGCTTTTCTGCCTAGAAATTAGCGATACCTGATAAAATTAATCATAGAAAAGTTAAAGGCTAGCCATCTCACACTCTGTATTACATTACAGATTCCATCTGGAAAACAGACCCATGTTTTCTTTGGATGGACAGCAGAACATAAGTAATGGTCTGCTAGGCTCTCACTTGAGAAGGCACTGGGTTATAATGCTAGGCACACCCCAAAAACAAGAGTGTCCTGTGTAGCACTTCTGGAATAATGCTAGAGACTTTAGAGAGAGACTGTAATTGGAGATTTTATTCTTTACAAAATACAAAAATTTTGAAATATTTTGAAATATCAGCACTTCTGCAAATACAGACAACAGAATCACTGACAAGTAGCACAGAAGTTATAGCAATGAGTACAGTACATTTCTTCCAGGAGCTGCAAAGTGCAAGGGAAAAATATTGTGTCAATCACACAGACAAAGAAGGAAAATTACATAGAGATTAGACAGCTTGAAAATGTCTGTAAAGTTAGGCATATGATATACCACTGAATTTCCTTATTAATAAAAATGTTCATATCCTCTTCAACACATATTACATGCACTCTTCATAAACTATTTGTCTCCCAGTACCACAAGGCCCTGAAGAAAAAAATTATGTCTATTCTGCTCTTATGCTTTTATGCAGAGCTAGTTTTATACAAAATGAGAGTAATGCAGAAGTGTTAGAAGACTGATAGGCAATGACAAACATACCACATAAATTTGGAACAGATAATGAACAGACTTTTGCAGCACAAAATTAAACACAATTGTATGTACTACTGCTGAACACTGAAAGACAGGCAGAGAACAATAATGTTGAAAAGCTAAAATAGAAATGAAAATTGGCTTTTGCATTAAATGGCTTTCATTACTATCTGTACAGACAGAAGTTGCCTGCACATAAAATCTCACATTCCCGTAAAGTGTGCATCAGCTCAAAACTGAAAATAAACTCAAAATGAAGGTTCTTAATCCTAAAGCAGATGACCTCAACAAAAAATACAGACATGCTTGATAACGAAGTTGGAATAAAATCAGGAGAAATACGTAAGATAATGAGATTGTGCAAAGTTTTTCCAGATACTGATCCGGTTCGGTATCGTTGGTTTTGATTCCTGTCCCTGGGTTCTCTCTGCAATCACGCAAAAAGCTGTCACTTCGTTTCTTGTACTTGTAGGTTGCAGCTCACGGCTAAAACGACCGGCGATCTTAGTGTTTTAGCACAGAACTATCCCACAGCCACCAGAGGCCACTGCTGTTCTTCGCTCTTTTCCTGCCTGCAGCTGGGCTGCAGCGAGGAATGAGCTCACAGAAGCCCCAGGCAATGGTCACACCAGCTTCAGTCCTCCTTTCCATTTTTATACAGCCAGTGCTGCACTTCTGCAGAGAAAATTAAATACAGTACACTTTTTATTGGCGGACAGAATGTGAAATTATCCAAATATTGCTTACCCAACCTTAGCCTTCAGGAAGAAACTAAACCTTGCATTCCAAAAACCTGAATTCATTCTTTGATATGATTAAATTGGGTTGCTTAAGGCAAGTTTTTATATGTAATTGAATTAGGTATCTGAAAGGCTTTAACTTAAGAAAAAAAACCCAACATCCATTTGAAATGGAACAAGACAGATGAATTAACGAAGTGATAATTAACATTCAACAATGAGAAAACGACTGAATAATGCTTTGCTACAATAGTTTACAGGTATCAGTACCCAACCCACCCTGTTTTTTGAGAGTGATCTGAAGTACCTGACAAATACTACTTGCAGAAACTATAGAAAGTGACATTAAAGTAATAAATGTAACAAATGAGGACAGGATCATCCAGCCTGGTTAATGCATCATATTAAACGCGTTTTAATACAGGCTATTGAAGCACTATGTAGTTTGTAATAAAGAAACTGGACATATGCTGGCATATGGATGGGGGGAGGAAAAAGGGACATCCTGGAAGGCAGTGAGAAGAACTTGCATGTTTTAACAGTTTGGCAAATAAGCAGCAGCAAGCCAGTTCAGTGGCAATGGGCTTTGGATCCATTTTTGGCTGTAAGACTTGAGTTGCCAAAAAAATGTTAAAAAAGGTACTTTGACCACTGCAGGCAGTATTCTCATACAAGTTCCCTCTGTACAGAAATATACTCATTTTAAAAAGGTATTTAAAAATCAAAAGTTGTAGGAAACCCCCATAACTCACAAGCTTTAGAGTCTTAAACAGGTCCAACTAAAGAGATAATGAAAGAAAAAGAATCAAGTAATTCATCAAAAGTATTTTGTATTAAGATTTATTTAGCAAGAAAGAGGTGTGATAAACACCTAATTTTAGAAGCTCAACACTTGTGTTTTGTACCCCTCAGCCTAAAACCAGAATTCATGGAGGGTGTGCAAGGGTAAGGAAGGGAACCATCACCCGCAGGGAACAGAAACACAGAATACCCACAGCTGGAAGGACTCATAAGGATCATGGAGCCCAAGACCACGCCATGAGCCTGAGAGCATTGCCCGAACACTCCTTTAACTCTGTCAGGCTGGTGCTGTGACCACTTCCCTGGGGAGCCTGTTCCAGTGCCCAAACACCCTCTGGGCGAAGAACCATTTCCTAGCACCTCATATCCAACCTAAATTTGCCCTGACACAACTTTAGGCCCTTAACCACGAGGCTCTGGCCCAGTCCTGCTGACTTTCAGGCTCTCACCCTCACGGAATCACAGAACTGTTAAAGAGTTGGAAGACACCTGTAGTCCAACCCCTCTGCCAAGGCAGGGTCAGCTACAGCAGGGGACACAGGTACGCGGCCAGGTAGGAGCCACAGGCAGGCCGATCCACCGTGCCAAACCCCGCTCGGCACGTTCCCCTTCCCGTTCCCGGGCCTGCCCCACAAGGGCGCCCTGCGGGCCCCGCCCGCCGCCGCACCCGGATGTACCGACCTCCCCCCAGCCCGGCACAGGCCGGCGCATGCGCACCGGGGGCCGCCGCCGCCCCTCACCCGCCGTGCGCCCCCCGCCCGCCCGGCCGCCCGCCCGGCCCTGCCGTGAGTTCGCCGCTGCCCCGCTCGCCCCCTGCCCGCCTCCCCCGGGAGGGAGCGCCGGCGCCCGCCCCCCGCAGCCCGTGTGTAGGGCCGGGCCCGCCCGCTCGTCCCCGCCCCTCCGTCCCCCCTCCGCCCGTTGCCAAGAGTGTGTGTGTGTGGTGTGTCCGTGTGTGCGTGCGCCGGGGGGGGCGGGAGGGACGGGTTGGGGGCGGCCATGCCGAGGGGGCGGCCCCCCGAGCCCGGCGGGGAGAGTGGCGAGGCCGGCGCCGAGGCAGGTAACGAGCGCGGCCGGGCTGGCGCGATCCGCGCCCGGGGGTGGGAGGCGAGAAGCCTCCGCGGGCTCCGCATATAGTCCCCGGATATGGGGGAGGAAGGCCGGGTCTATTGTGCGAGGGTACAGGCGAGAGGGCGGAGGGGAGGAGAGGAGAGCGGAGGGAGCCGGGACCGGCCCTGCGCAATGATACCGGGCGGGCCGCGGCGGAGCGGGCCCGGGCGGCCTCCCCCCAGCCTCCCGCCGGGGCAGCGCGGCCGTGGCTGTGGTGGCCGGCGGAGCAGGGTTCCTCGGGCCTGGTCCCCCTCCTCCGCCTCCTCTTCCTCGTCCTGCTGCCGCGGTGCGGGACCCGGAGCCGGAGGAAGAGCTCGGTCCAGCTTGCGGCGGGCAGGACGGGAAGGCTCCGGCTCCTTCCGCTGCTCCTCTCCTTCTCCTTCTTCTCCCGGCCAAATTATCGAGACCTTCGAATAAAGCATGATAAAAATTAGGAAACGATGTTCAACTCGCCCATCTTTCTGATTTGCAAGGACGACGTTATTTTTAAGTTTCTTGTTGTTTCCCTTTAGAAACACCTTTGCAGTCGTTTTCTACGTGAATATATGTGTAAAAAACCCCAAACCAAGCTGGTTTTCTCTCCCAACATGTATTAGTCTCACGCTTAAGTTTTAACATTTTTGATTGTATTTTATTGCCGTTGATGTCTGGGAGCACGTTCAGGGCAGGATTGGTTTGATGGGCTGGGGAGGTTGGTTTTTTTTGACAGTAGTGGGTAGCTGGAGAGTTTTACGGCTCTTTTGTGTAGTTCGCTCCTGCTGATGTTATTGTGGTTCTGTGAGCAATATCGAAATAAGATCCACAAACAAAAAATGCTGTGATTCAGGTAGGCCTGAAACCCTCCTAAGTGACTTCTCCTTCAGCACTAGCCTGTAGCAGTAGGTGTTTAATTGAAATACGTATTTTTTTCACAAATAGAATAGAAAGAGATTTGATAAAGCATTTTAATACCATGCCTATTTCAGTAACAAAAAGTCAGCCAATTAATATTTTCAGTATGTATTTAGAATATTTTCCTAATGTTTTCAGATGAGTTCTCGCTCTGCAGTGGGAATGTGTAGGTGAGCGTTCTGTGGAAGACTTTCCTGTAGAATTGAAACGTGCTGACAGGCAAAGAAAAAGCTGTACTGTTACGTCAGAGTTGGGAAGTTTGGCAAGATTTTTTCTACAGTATGGAAAGCCAGATGGGCCACAGGTTCCTACCAGAAGTGGTGGGGGATATTTTTTTTTTGTTAGTTCTGTTGTGGCTATTGGTCTCAGCTTTTGATCACTAAGTAATAAGGATATAAAGAAAGTCCCAAAGAACTTTTGGTGTTACTAGCTTTGGAGGTTGAGGTGGTTTTGTTTGTTTGTTTTATTATTTAAACTAAAAATCTACTCAAAGATCTACTTAGTTCTCTGGTAGTTTTTGAAAGGGTATGCATGTGTCATACATGTGTGAACTCCTATAGTAATGGCATGATGTACAAATGAGAAAAGGATGAGAACTGAGAATTGAGACAAGCTGTCCAGGCAGCTACAGCCTAGTAGCTGTATTCATTTTGCTTGTAGTTGGACCTTGATCTTAGACTGTTTCTATGGTAAGATGTGCAAATGGCTGACAGGACTTAATGTGAGTTTCATCACATTCTCTGTTTTTCACATTTTCATTTATTTTAAAAGAAGTTTGCCAATTTATTAATTATATTTTTTTCATAGAGGTGGTTTGAGTGCAGTTGAGAATTACAGGGTCTGGGGCTGTCACAGGGATTGAGAGACATTTGCAAGGACTGGCCTAAATAGGCAAGTTTTGTGGATTCTGGTGGGTTTGGTGCTTGAGATTTCAGCAGTTTGGGAAAGCAGTGAAGTCAATGTTGGCAAGCAGCACATTTTTTCTGCACTTCTCTATAACAAAAAAAGGTCATGAATGAGGAAGCTCTGGCTGAACAGGACAGCTTGAATCTGGGAAATTTATGTTCTCAGGACATTTGGCTGTTTGTCCTGTTCAGATACAGGCTTTGAAAACTGGTTGTGCATTTCATGGGTTTCACTTTTACCAGAAGGAATTTTATTTAGAAAATAGGTGTTTACAAAAATAAGTTTCGTATCTTTTACTTAGGAGATTGCATTGGTTTAGATTTTTTGAAGTGTGGTCCTTGGAATTCCTACAGCCATGCTATGCTGTTGTCTTTCATGGAAATGTTGCTCTCTGTAGTTGTACAGTCTGTATGTTTATGGTAATTCTGCTTTGGGAGAAAATAAAGTGAATCAATAATGTTTTATGTAGCTTCCTTAGACAAACCACCATGCATGTCAAAGACTAGAACAAGTTCTTTTTCTAGGAAAATTAAATATGTTGGATAAGAAAAATGAACTCTAGGCAGCAGTAGTCAAAATAGTATCTTGACCTCAATAGCTGATACTTTAAAGCATCCTTTTCCTTTTTTGGTATTGTATTGTTTTCCCAAAACCATCTTGCAATTTTTTTTTTTTTAAACTCAGTTAAACAGCTCAAATTAATCTCTCTGGTGAAAACTGAAACATTCTAGGTTCTGTCTGAGCATAAGAAAACACTTCTTTACTGTGAGGGTGACTGAGCACAGGCAGTGGTTACACAAGGGAGTTGTGAGGTCTCCTCCCAAAGAGAGGCCCTTTCTGGTTTTACCTGTGATGTTTGTCACTGACTAGCAGCAACATGAAATGAGCAGTTTTGACTTTTGCTATCTGATAATTTCCAAATAGCAGGAAAGGAATGCTTTGAACAGCAAAGTGAAATATTTCAGGGTATAGTGAAGCAGTTTTTAAGCCTAGAGTGTATGTCCTTTATTAAACCCAAGGGCTAGTTTGAAACAAGTCTGAACTGAGTTCCTTTATGAGTGCAGTTAAAACTTGAGTATTTCATGTCTTCAGAGGGCCTGAATTGTAACAGAAGTCACACATGAAGAGTGATAAATATTAAATAGACAAAGCTAGGAAACACAGAGATGACATAATTTTAAGTCGGCCTCTGCAGAGCTGGCTGTGTTTTGTTTGCTGCTGTCAGTCTTCTAGCAGCATTTTGGGTGCGAGTACATTGAATTAGGGGAAAAGGAATTTAGAGGCTTTGCATCCCAATTTTATATTACTGAAGAAAAATGAAATTTGAACACATCAGTTAAATCTTACCAAATTTTTGTTATGTAGATTATTTTAGTAGTTTTGCATTAGGGTTTTATGTGGTGACCTCTGACTGACAAGAGAAGAATAGGCGAGTGATGTCATGCAGCCAAGAATGACGAGGTTATGGTACAGCTTGTGTGGTGTGCTCTAAATCTCTTAAATATAGTAGGTATAGGTAATTTCTTTGGAAAACGTGCAGAAGGAACAACTGCTCAAGCTTTTGCCTTAGGAAAACATTCATATTTAGGCTTTAATGGTGATACTCTGGTATCTTGCTATTCTGCAGTAAAAAAAATCCCCATTTATGTACAAAGGGGCATGTTGGGTGATAAAGATGGTAAACTTGGATTACACTGGCATGCTTTAATTCCGCACTAGTTCCTCACTATACTTGAAATAATTTCCATGTCTTTTCCCAAGTAATCTATGCAGTTGAATAACTTGTGTTCTGTCCGTGTGATAGCTTCAGTTCTTGTTCTGTCCCTTGTCCATAGATTTCCACCAGTTGCAGAAATTTTATTTCCTATTGCATCTATGCTGATACATTCATACCTCATTTATTCCCATGCAGTAAATGCTTCCAAATATAATTAAAATTTCTATTTGAGATCTCTCATGTCCGTCTTTTGATTTTATTGCTGCAGTTGGATTATGTTCATTCTCCGGAATAGGGAAGACCATGTAGTAAATCATTTAGTTTATTCAGAAGTTTCTGTTAGCAGTGTAGTGGCTGGGCACAGGTAAAGGTCATGACTTCACACATGAGAAATCCAAATCATGTGGAAACAAACAGCTGAAAAATGGTAGCTTGGTACATTCATATGCAGCTGTCAAAAAAAGTGTAACTCCTGTTTTGGAGCATTTAGCAATAAATATAGCAAGATTTACCTAAATGTCAAACAAAGCTATCAAAGTTGCTGAAAGAAATGCCAGATTTCAGTTGTCTGTGTAGGTTAGGATGATGTGGATGGTGTATCTGTGTGGTGGGTTGGCCTTGGCCAGCAATTTGGCACCCTCCAACCACTCGCTCACTTTCTCCTGCAGTAGGGTGAGAGAAAGAATGGGAATAGCAAGAGCAAGAAAAAGCTTGTAGATTAAGATGAAGGCTGTTGAGGAAATAAAGGGGGAAAGTTTAAAAAAAAAGGTAACACACCCCCCCCACCCCCACCCCCAAAACCAGCCAAATTGCCTAGCAACAAAAAAGCCCAACCAAGTGGTGCAAAGGTAAATGTTTGCCATCACTCTCAGAGGTGCAGTCTGGTGCTCAGTCTCTGAGCCAAGAGCACTACCTTGGAAGAACTACCCCCAGTTTTACATGGCTGAGCATGATGGTTTAAGGCTTGGAATATCCCTTTGTGTTAGCTCCAGCCTTTCTCCCACCCTCAGCCTACCCACTGTGGGGGCAAAGTGAGAAACAGAGAAGGCCTTCATGCTGTGCAGCACTGTTCAGCAATAGCTTAAGCTGTGATGTTAGCAGCATTGTTTTAGTCACAAATTTGAAGCACAGCACCATATGGGCTGATAGGAAGGAAGTTAACTCTATCCCAGCCAGACAAAGTGCAACCTACTTAGTATCTCACTGGCTGTGATGGAACTGTGAATTTTGTGTCCTCAGAGTTAATTCAGGCTTCTCTGCGGCAGAGGTGCAGCAGTGTGGCTCTGCTGTCTGGACTCTGCTCCTGAAAGGAGTGCATCTGCCTTGTGTTAGCACATGCTAAGTGACTGGCCCCTGGATGTCCATCCCAGTAGTGTGTTCCAGATTAAGTGTTGACCAAAGCATAATAAAAATACCTCATCTTATATGAGTAAATCTTGATTGATTTATGGATTTTTTTGAGAGTTGAGTCCTCCTGCTCTTCCCATTAGGAGTCAGAAGGAATGCCTGCTGTTTTTGTTTAGAGTGCTGAGCTAGATTTAAACTAACCTGTTGCTTTTATGATTGCAGAACTAAGCAAAATGTTTTAATGATTCATTATCATTTGTGTTCTATGAGTTCAAGTGTAGTATGAGGAAATGTCAGTATTGCCATCCCTGTTTTGTTCCCTTGTCCTACCACTTTCTTTTCCACTCATAAATTAGTAAATAGGTTTTGATAGGGTCAGACCCTTTTGTCCCTAGGCTTGCTAGCTGCCATTTAACATAAGTGACAAGTTTTCACCCATGAATTTTACAAGCTTGAGTGTTTATTTGCAATGTCCTTTCAGTTGGATTGGAGGAGGTTATTAGAGATCTAATAAGGCTGTGCTGCATTCACAGCTGAATGAGTCCATCTGCGCCTTGCAGAGAGGGCTGTGGGCTGCCATGAGGCACAGTGCTGCTTACATAAGGAGGGAATGGCTGGGAGTGCTCTAATTCTGTCTTCCTCCTTCCACATTGAGTTGTCATCAGTGGCTTCTAGCAGAGAGCACCTGCTTGCTGACTCAACTCCTGAGGTCAATGGTTGGTGAAGGCTGTATCACAGCTGAATTCACCCAGAGTGATTATGGCTGCTCTGTGAGGGACAATAAATTCAGGAAAGACATTACAGGTTATAACATTAGGAGTATTCAAGTAAGACTCTGTTTAAACTGAAAGTTTGTTATCATTGATAGGTGCTTTGCAAATCAGATTCTTCTATTTTTGGGCACTTTGGACAAACTAAGAATACAGACAAAAATATGTTTGACAGTGCATGTTGACAAAGATGTGTTTGATGGCGCATAATGAGCTAAGTGCTCCCTGTTTATGTTAATTGTATTGATACTTGACTGTCTCTCCCAAGCTGTGAAGGAATAAGGTTGATTTATGCTGCAGCTAGACTAACATGCAAATTGAAAAAAAAAGTAGAAAGTGACAGTAGCTTCTGCACTGTTTCTATGCAGCTAATACTGATAAATGCAAATGTTTGAAACTATCCTTCTGTTCAGCAAGGTTTATCATTCGTTGTAGTGTGTAGACCTGAAAGAATCACTTATTTTTCAGGAGGTTTGTTACTTGAATAGTTACTTTATGTTTTCTCTCTCTGTGTTTGTTTATGGATATTAGTATGAAGCTGCTCTCTAATAAGAGCATGCCAATTTTTTGTGTGATTGTGTTGGTGTTACTTAATTAGTGACTGTCTTCTTGAACTAAAACCTCAGACTTTTAATTCTGTGGTTTTGGCTTGAATGGCATTCTGAATTGCATTAATTAATTTAAAAAGCAGACTTGTGTTCTCATCTGCCCGAGTATACCTGACAATAAAAAGATTGCTTAATTTGTGTTTCTAACACTTATATTTACATATATTACAATATGAGAACATAAGCATCATATTGGCTATTAATGAGATTTCTTGCTAATATGATAAATGATAAATGTGTCCATCAAATGTTGTGTCAGTTATGTCAGTATTTTGATTTTTTTCACTTGGGTACCCAGGGAATGTTTGGAATTGTTGCATTTTTCTTAATAGACAGATTTCTCAGTGGATTTTAAAATTACATGGTTCATGCCCCACTGCTGGCTTCTTGAACTTGCTTTTGTTCTGCATGTTTTTTGGTATTCAAAAGTATTGGTCTTTAAGATAGGTTCAGTATTTTGCAGCATTTGGCTTGTTTGATGATCCAAGCTGATGCACCATAAGCATTTTTTCCCTCTGATATAGGGAAAGATTATTTTATTGCTGATTTATCTGAAATACAGTAGTGTAGGTTATTACTTCGACTTGTTATGAAAGAGGTATCAGTGTAAATAAAGTTTTCATTGGGATACTGATTCTTCTAACAAACAAATTGTGTCAAACTGTTATTTCATTTTGAAATATTTTTTTAATAACATGGAAATGAAAACAGTCCTGAGTCTTATTTCATGAGGCTGTGACACCTGCCTGAAAAGTCAAAATATGGCTCGCTTGTTACTTCTTTAATTGACAGTGTCTTTCCTGTTTTTACTGTCCTCCTAATTCTAAACACAGTGTAACTGTTTAGGCCTTTCTGTTACCCAGTTGGATTTCAGGAGGGATATTTTTCTGAATACTCTCCTTGTTAGTAGAAGAGTAATCTATAAAGTCACTTCCTACATCTTTAAAAAAAAGGAGCTGTGCAATTCTCTGAAATATCCAGTATTTAGTGGGTGATAAAGGATAGGACTGTTTTAGTGACAATACAAGGAAAAAAGACATTGTAGTCTCATTTCTCCCATAGGCTACTTAAGACGTAGTGGTAATGAATAACGAGTTTGTGTTTTAATTTAAACCTGTATTAGGTAGCAGTCCTGCCCTTTGAGAAAAAGTGAAGCAATTGAACTTTCGGAACACTGTAATGTCTAAACTGGACTGTTTTAGTGGACATACTGGCTGTAACTACCTAGAACAGACTTCAGCCTGATCTCCCGTTAGCTGAGCCTTTGAAGACTTCTGGAGTCTAACCTAAGTTGATCTGCTGTGCCTTGTCCTTAAGGATTTCTGCACTGAGAGTCTTCTGCCAAGAGAAGCTGGACTTTGCAGTCCAGTTGGTGATTCTGGAGTCCAGTCCTGATTCCCCAGTGCCTTTCCTTTGCTTTTTAGCAGTATGAAAGAGAGGAACAAAAAACCCTGCAAGATTTGACTTTGGAAAGAGTTACAAAAATTTTCATTGAAAGAGTAATGCTTAAAATGTTACAACTGTAAGCAGTCCATTTGCTGTATGGGTGCCTTCTGTTTCTTCTTCCATGGGATCTGAGTGCCTCTGGGAAGGTGGAACAGCCTGGGGGCAGCTCAGGGTTTATGATCATCCATGAACTAGTCTTGAGAACTTCATGATGCTTTGGCGTGGGATGTGGTATGTTCAACTCCTCATTTTTCTAAGTTCAGGCTGCTTTTCTGTTATTTTCTATGAAATATTTTAAGATTATTCATTTCTTGCCTCTTCCTGTTTATTTTAGCGGTGGTCATTCCTGTCTTTTTACAGAAAAGCTGAATTACTTTCAAGTACTGCATCAGGTGGTCTGATTTTGTAGAATTATAGTAATCAAATTCTGCTGAAATATTACAAGATACTTAATTTTTTGTTTTATAGTTAAACTCCTTTTTAAATTGCAGAAGAAAATTCACAGCCTGTAGATTTATCAGTATTGGTCAATACAGATATGATACACATTTTAATAAAAATGGTACTACATAGGTATATTATTGAACCAAGACCAATACCACTTGGCAGTATTATTCAGAATCTAGTGAGCATGTTGGGATTTTGCTTCAAAGTGTAGAGAAATTAGCACCTTTGATGATGTCACTGCTACATTTTTGCTACTTCAATTGCTTCCACATTGTTTTTGTAAATTGCCCAGTGCCTTTGATCTCAAGAGTGAATGTTTAAAGATAATAATCTCTTTGGTTCAAGGGGAAGGTTTGAAGGCCTTTGGAAAGTCATGGATTGGATGGATCACTTTTCAGTTGTCAATTTAAAGTGAGAGGTCAGGCCTACGTGGGGTTGAACAATTACTCCTTTTTCCAGAGGAAGGAAAGCCTTGTGCATTATGTTTTCACATAGCCCAAGTATAGGAGTAGGTTTTTCTTTCACTTCTCTTGTGATGCCATTATTTACGGAAACTGATTTTGTGTCCTTTTTTCTAATCAGGCATATTTATCACAAGATTGCTTGAAAGTTTGTGTCTTGTAATTAAAGCTGTGGTTTTCAGCTTTTGAAGAAATATGGCCATTTCAGGGTTATTATTGATAGTGTCTGCATACTATGAATTTATAGTCTATTAAAAGGTGCAGTAAGTGTAAGTTTAAACATGATAAAGATAAGTGATGTTTGCATCATTTTCTTACAGAGAAATATTTGATAACTAAACTTTGCAAAGCAAAATTTAGTTGGGTCACTTAGTCCAGGAATGGGAAGTGCAAGTCCCTAGGGCATTGTTTTTTGTTGTGATTTCTTGTCCAGATAAATTGTGCTGAAATGTTTCCTCAACTACAAGCTTTTAAAGTTTGTTTATGAGATTTTTTGGCAGGAAAAAAAAAATGATCAGGACATAAGGTATTGATATTTTCTTTCCCCTTGTAAATGTTGTGCTCAATGAGAGAGGACTTTGAAGTGGGTGCAGTAGAGTGGAAATACTATATGAACTATATAATCTCCAATTTCCTCTGAGGAAATGTAAACAGGATGCTGTAAACTTCTGCTTGTGTTGTTGTTACTTCCTATGCCTAGTTCTTACATACATGAAGAAAAGTACTGACTTAAAGAGAAACATCAGAAACCTTGCATGTCTAGATAATAAAATAAATATTCCCTTCTTTTTGTGTTCTGTTGTTGATGCAGTTATAGTTGTGGTAGTTTGAAACTGAATTCTATAGATTTTCTCCTCTTTCATGACTCTAACCTGCAGTACAAACTGACCCCTCCTGCCAGTCGCTTTTCTTAAAGTTTTCCTTGACTAAAGATAACTTTCCTAGTAATACAGTATCTTCTCAAATGTAAAATGTGTTTAACTTTCTCGGATTAATATTTTCCTTTTGTCATAAATTATTTATAGGATTGACTTCACTCATTTGAGCAGGAGGATGTAGAAGCTTGTGACTTGGTGTATCAAAAGTTACATGACTGTAGGAGTTCAAAAGAAAACTGTATGGGCTTAGACTGGGTCTTTTTCAAGAAAAATACATCTCTTTCCATTGATTGAATCTGTATGCACTTAGACTTGCAGTTTATTGCATCTCTCTCAACTGCTTGAAACATTGGTGTTGGGTTTACAACTCTAAAGGTTTTAAAATAGGTTTTAATAAAGTTTTTGTAATGCCAGAAGGAGAAGAAAGAAAATATTTTTCTTAGGGAAGGAGCGAGCAAGAGAAGGGAGGGAGGGCAGAAAATCTGTGTAGTCAGAACTGCTGACTATGTAGTTTTAAAAAACTTTTTTAGAAATCTGTGATGTAATATTATTAAAAGTAATCCCTGGCAGTCCCTTACTCATACCTAGTGTTTTTTGCAAGGTTTCATTTTGTTTCAGACTTGATGGATGTTTGTGAAGCACAGAAAGAATTTATTTCAAATTACTGGGGAAAGGTGATCATTTATGTCTGTA
This sequence comes from Agelaius phoeniceus, assembly GCF_051311805.1. NCBI lineage: Eukaryota > Metazoa > Chordata > Aves > Passeriformes > Icteridae > Agelaius > Agelaius phoeniceus. The sequence goes on along the minus strand of NC_135265.1, from coordinate 94,694,845 downwards.
GTGACTGGCAGTTTGAGGTATGGACATATTTGGCTGATCCTGTGTCAATGGAAGCAGTGATATTTCAGCCTGAGATCTTCAAGATTCCTTGAAGTTACGCTGTTGGATAAGTCAAAAATCTTAGAAGAATTGAAATAGTTTCTGCTTCAAATTATTCTGGTTTTTACAATAAATTATAAGTAGATAAAATGTGACTTCATACAAATGTTTAATTGCTTGTTTTGTAGATGTTCTGACACCAACTACAGAGAACGGTAATTTTCCCTACCAAGTACCCAACTTCCATAAGTGTGAGATTTGTTTGCTGTCTTTTCCAAGAGAGACCCAGTTCCAGCGCCATATGAGGGATCATGAGCAAAATGACAAGGTATGAGTTGTGCTAGATACAACCAGTGTACATTGATATTTTCATATACTGTCAAGTGAAGCTAACACAGGATGTCTTTTCCATTTCTTTTCAGTCACACCAGTAATAATTATTACTTGGGGACCTCAGAGTTTTGTGACATATCTCTTTTATATTTTCTCATGTTTCCTTTGAAATAGGACCTTCCTTTGATGCCCTTTAATTGGACTGTTGTTTCCAGATCAGTAGTTTTTAATTTTAGCCATTTTCTTTGATTTCTAAAATACCCAGGTGGTTGACAAAATGTATGAGTTTGTTTTCAATAGTTTGCAAAGGGATTCTACACATTAGCAATAAGAAGAAAATAATGCTTATATTTATTGAAAGGATCCTACTTGTAAACTAATTTAGTATGTATGTATTAATCAGTGGATTAATGTCATCACTTTAGCTGCTTACAAATCAAATTTGGGAAAGAATGAGAAGAATACCAATATGTGATTAAGACTGGACTGGCTTTTTAAATGAAGCTTTTGCCACAAGTTGCATCTGTAATATGAAGCATTTAATTTATTTCCCTTGCTTTCTTGTTAACAAAGCTAAAACTACTGACATGTTATAGAAAAATAATTCTATTACTTTTTGAGGTTGCCCTAAATACAGCTTAATTTTCACAAAATGTAGCATAATAATGGAGATAATTCACGTATACAAAAACAGCTTACACAAATTTCAGTGTTGTAAAATTGGTAAGGTTAAGCCCATGCTATTGCACACTTGTGTAAGAGCCTTTACATCCAAAAGTGAAAGTGCTCTTAAAGAATGAAAACTGGTTTTGCAGATACCAAGTGAGGAGCAGTCAGGCCTAGTATAAACCAAGTGTTTTGCTGCTTTGATTATTAGTTTTACTTCAGGAGATTTCATGGAACCTCAGAATATGCTGAGTTGAAAGGACCCACAAGGATCATCAGGGCCAACCCCTGACGCTGTACAGGATGCCCCAAGAGTCACACCATGTGCCTGAGAGCATTGTCTGAATCCTCCTTGAACTCTGTCAGGCCTGGTGCTGTGACCACTTCCCTGGGGAGTCTGTTCCAGCGTCCAGCCACCCTCTGGGTGAATCGTGATCACAGTTAAAATAGGAAAATGTATTTCTGTCTCCTGCTCATTGCTCTCTCCTACTAACTTCACTCTTTTCAGACAGTCTCAGTTTTGAGTCTCTGGTTTCCTTAGTTCCCCTCCTTTCTTTTGTGCTCTTATAATGCTGTATTTGCATTTTCTGTAATGAGATGCAAAGAAGATAAAATAATTAATATTGGTATTTTTAAGCATCATTATGCTATGTAGGTACTTGAATTGTTCTTTTTTAATGTTTAACATTTTGATTTGTATGGTTATATGTGTCACTTAAGGTATATATAGCTTATGGGAGGATTAAATTTTGTCTTTATTTTTGTGATTTTAACGAACAGCCTCACCGGTGTGACCAGTGTCCGATGTCATTTAATGTTGAATTCAACTTGACACTTCACAAATGTACTCACAATGGCGAAGATCCTACGTGTCCTGTGTGCAACAAGAAGTTCTCCAGAGTAGCCAGTCTGAAAGCACATATAATGCTACATGAGAAAGAGGAGGTAATTCATTAAACTTTATAACTTAATTTTGAAAAGACATGTCATAGTGGTTGTATTTAATCCCTTACCTGTATGCTTTAGATTTTGTGTAAATTTAGATTTTGAATAAATGATTTTGTTCTGAAGAAATATAAAACTTTACGTGGGGAGTCTGTTTGAATATTAGTTACAGAAATTAATATCCTGATTATAAATAAGTGTTCCCATTGTGTCTTTACGAACAAAAGGAACTTGAGCATATTTGATACATACCATATCATACTATATATAAACATTGACTGATTGGTTGTTTGCACGTACTTTTATTTTGAAGATACTTCTGTGACTTAATCTATATTGAAAAGCCTACACATAAGAAATAATGTGTGATCATGTTTTATGGCAGATGTTATGGTGAGGCACTCTCACCATTCATAGAAATAGATGAAGCTGTTACCTTATCTACAGCTCCCACCTCTGTTTTTGCGTGGTTGGTTGTTTTGCTTGAGGAGTACTTGTTCCTTCCCCTATCAAAATTTCATTTTTCATTTTGATAGAGTGTTGATTAAATTCTTAGCAGTTAATACATAGTGGTTGTATTTTGCACACTTTATAGTCTTTACTGCATTTCAACAATTGCCAGAGTTGAATGCACTGCCCAAAATACCAAGTTTTTGATGATCTAATTGCCTCTTCCCCCTGTTAAGGCTTTTTTAAAATTGCACTTCGTGTTGGAGAACTGGAGCTGAATCAGGAATGCATTTTTATTGTCCAGCTTCTAATCACAAATGTAACAGTGGTGTGTTTCTCCATGCCAATTGCTGACAGCTTACAGCAGTTTTGACCTGTAAGTTGGGAATAATAGGCCTGTGTGCACTTCTCCCTAAACCAGATGCAGGGCACGCCATCTGTAGAGGTTGTATTCCTTCTTTAATCATTTTAGCTCGTGTTTTGTCATGTACACAGCCAAGTAGGTAGCCAAGTTAAGTGGACTGGAGTCCAATTTTGCTGTATATTAATGTATCTATAATGATAAATGGCTTAGTTGGTATTGTTAAGGAAACTTGATTTATTAATTGCTTGAAACATCAGAATGACACCTGAGGGTGGTTTTTGGTATTTATTTATACCACTAAGTGATTTTTCATGTGCTTCAGCAGTGCTGATTTTTTTGCTTTCGTGCAGATGTCAGAAGAATAGGCTGTGTGATGCCTTTCAATTTAAAATTCCATCTGCAGCTTGAAAATTAAATTTATAAAAATATGAACATATTTCAATTGCTAATGAATGTGTTTCTTATAATACCCAATAGTTTTGTGATAAAACAGAGATGAATGTAGCAATTAATTCACATAAAACTGCAGGAATAACTTTCACAGTAATTATGCACAGGACCTGTAGGAGAGCTGGAATTTGAACTTGAAGCAGAGGGAATTGGTGATGGCACCAGCTGTCATTGAGGGGTTTTCCACAACGTGCAGGTTAACAAGTTGTGGGTGGAGTATGTTCTCCCTCCTGTCTACTCTTCTTCCTTTTGCTGTTAGAAGGGTTACAAGTCTGAAATCAGAGCAAAGGTGCATGTACATTAAGGGACATACATAGAGGGTAAGAAGATTGCTTCACAAAATGAAATTTGGGGAACTTTACCTTTGTGTTGTGCTGCATCAGGCAGCTTTATCTACAGACGAATGCAGATGGGAAAGAACAGAACAGCTCTAGTGAGATTTGGGAGAGTGGGTCTGTCTGTGAAACTTAGATTTTTGTGATTGATTGCTCCATGTGAGAGGTTCTGGAAGGAATTTTCTGAGCTGTTGATACTGAGCTTGCAAGACATTATTTTCTCCTCACATTCTTCAGTGATTTATATGTGATAAACTGGTGTGAGGGAAAAGCTTCATATTTGAAATTCCTCACTAATATAGGGTAGCTTTCTCTTGAGAAGTCACTAAGAATATATCTTGTGTAAATATGATCCATCTTCTTGAAGATTGTTGAACATGTCCATTTCCTCAGTGGAAATGCACAATAGTTTTCATTGCTACATTTTGCCCTGGCAGGATAGAAATGGTGAATAAAAAACTGAAACACAAATTATTTATTGCATTAGAACTGCTATTATGTCTTCTTTTTTCATGAACATGAGTGGCTTTTGGGCTTTAGGAACACCTTAATATGTTGAAAAAGTTAAAACTGATATTTGGTGGATATAAAATGAAAATTCCTTCATTAGAAGATCCTCTTGCTTTGGGTTTTTATATTTTACTTTGTGTGATGTTGGGGTTTTGTTTGTTGGGGTTTTTTTGTTTTTTTTTTAGAAATATCCACTGAATTTGATTTGTACTGTCTAATAATTCGTGAGCAATGATCTTTTGAAAAGTGCTGATTAAAATCCTTTACAGATGCTGGGAGTGATAGATACAAAACAGGTGAAGATCATGAGTTCCAAAGTGTTCTTCAGATGTTGCATCTGGTAAGATAGGGAGAGCTAAAACACGCAGAATCCAATGAGTAGAGCTTCAAAATTTTTTTTTTCTGAGTTTGGGAATTTTGCGTATGACCAACTCCTTTTGTTTGGTGTTAAAACGTGGGTTTAACCATAGTGAGGTTACAGCATTCAAATACTTGCTCTGTGCATGGTGGTGATTTTTTTGTGTGCTTGAGGAGCAAAAAAATACATCTGGTATTGCCTATAGCGGAGTCTGTTTGGTGTGATATATAGGTGGGTTTTCTGTAGTTTTTCTGCTTTACCGTAATCTTGCTTTCCTACAGAAATTTCACAGTACTGAACAGAATAATGAAGGCTTTAATTGTCTCAAATAACTTCATCTTAGGTTATTTTTTTTTTTGTAGAAGTTGTTTAATAGAATATGTGTATTTGCAACTTAACGTGATACATATGCATGTCTGAAAAATGCTGAGAAGTGATTCAAAATCCCTCAGTTTTGAGGTTCGTGAGCTTGGCATAGTAATTGTAGGTTTCACTTCATGAAATTTTCCCCCACTTTTAGAAATCTAAAATCATAAACTAAATTTGTTGTATAAGAGCAGTAGATGCCCATAAGAAATATTCAGATTTGAATGTATGTCCTAGAAAAAAAAATTAGTTATTTGTTGCTCACTCTGTAACTTGAATGCAGTAATAATGGCATCTAGGTTAGGTTAAACAAATAATTTTTGAATTGGTAAATAATTTTGTTAAAGGACTTCAGCTTTTTAAGCTTTTGTCTGGGAATGTGATACTGCAGAATTTTTTTTTCAGACTTAAAGAACAAATTTATTGTCAAAGCAGTCCAAAAATAACCGTGGCATACCTGTGTTCCTCTTGATTAAAACATTCTTGTCAATATCCTTCTTGAAATGAACATGGTTGTTTTCTGCTGTTTGTTTTTACTTTTCTTGTTGATCATTATGAGAGAGGAAAAAAGGGGGGAGGATAAGAAACATTTCAATTTGCAGTGATAATCACAATTACTGAAAACTGAGCTGATAAAAAAACCTTTCTGAAATTATTGGGTTGAAGAGATATCTGTTAGAAACACTGTGTCCTTCTTTATTTCTGTCATCTTTACTGTCAAGAAAGCTTAAAAGTCAGTGAGTGCTAACTCTGGTGGGATTACTGTTTAAAAATAAGATTCAATATAATTTTAACCTGTAAAAGTGTGAAATCCCTGAATCCACAGTTACAATGATTTTGGTTAGAAAATAATTATTTGTTACAGATGTTTCAGTAGACCATGTAGGTGTAGTGGCACTGAGGTGAGCTTCTGTGTGTGTCTTGAACCAGCCCACTGAGGAAATAGGGAGTGGTGAGGATGGTACTGAGCTGCTTGTTTCTGCTGCCATATGAAGTTTTTCAGAACTCAGTTCTACTGGAGTTTCTTAAAATATAAATATTAATATAATCTTGCAGTGATTATTGTACATGATTTATATCACAGGGCTCATAAACTCTTCTTGCTCGTATACTTCCCTTGCTGCTTGCTTCCAGCTGCCAATGTCCATAGAAGGGTAAGTTAATCTGCTTGAACAAAGCTTGTGCACTGCTGTTTTGAAAAATCAGTCTCTATTATATCTTTCAGAATCTTATCTGTTCAGAGTGTGGAGATGAATTCACTTTACAGAGTCAGCTGTCCATACACATGGAAGAACATCGTCAAGAATTGGCAGGCAGTAGAATTCACAGCTGCAAGTCTTGCAAAAAAGAATTTGAAACTTCCTCACAGCTAAAGGAGCATATGAAAACTCACTATAAAATAAGGTGACAATCATGGGTTTATAACAAAATGAGCAGATGTTACTTTTATGGTGATAGCTGGGAAAAGCAGGAGTAGTATTTCCAGTCAGCAAAGTACCATGATTTATGCAGATAATTTCTTTTCTTTGGTATGGTGTTCTAAAATGACACTTTCTTTTTAAAACCTTGCTCAAGTGGGTGGTTATTTTTGGAGGTCTTTTTTCCCCCTGTTTTTGTATTTAGGCACACATACTAAGCATAGTTCATCTGCAAGCTATTTGTAAACATGCATTAAGTTTCTCTGATGCAAAGTGATTTTTGAAGTGTGTTTATGATTTTAAACAGTAATAGCAGTATATTGAAGCAAATGTATATTAATTTTACATAGCATTTATTATAATGACAAAAGTTTTAATGCTTTCATTCTGCAAAGATGTTACTTGTTCTTTGCAGTTTAATCATCTTTCCCCGTTACAGCCTCCCATGAGTTTCTTGTAAATCTGAAAAAGCACAAAATGAAAGGGGGAAAAAGAGCCCTGGTAAATGCTGTTCTTATTTTTAGTGAATATTTGTTCTGTTTTTTCTTTCAGCTCTCTAGTTTAACTTTACTTTGAGGAAGGTGAGAGCTACTTTAAGTTAGAAGGAAGAAAAACTTCTCTTGGTTTACTTTATATATTAAAAAAGCCTGAAGTCTTGACAGCTCATCTCTCTTTTAATTTTCACTGTTTCTGTAAAAAACAGATGAGGAAAATGACTTATTCAAAACCAAGAAATGCTGTCTATTCCCTGTTCTTCTTGCTAGAAGTTAATACAGATTCTACAATCTTAATAGTTGTATTGCAGGAGGTTTAAACAAGTGTTGTAAATTTCAATCTGCAAACAGACATTTAAAGGTTTGAAGTATCAAGGTTTGTATTGAGTTATGTAAATGTATTACCTACTAAAACCATTGTTCTTGTGGACAACTCCTATTTAGAGTTGTTAGGATGAATAAACTAGTTAGTTTGATTTGTAGCTAAATGAATTTTGGGAATTTATATTCTCTGTTTCTGTGGTTCTTTGGAGAATGTGATTTGTATTTAAGGGCCAGTGGGGAATATTTGGGTTGTTAAATTCTTAACTTGTTCTTACTAGACTTCAGCAAGTGCATTTGTACTCCAGTGTGTGAGATTTGTGTGTTCTAGTTCAGAATGAAGGACTTTGCTATATTCAGGCAAAAGAAATAGAGTTGAAGGTTCCCACCAAAATGTTTTTTTTTTTGTGAAGTCACTGTATATTGTTCACTGTTTGTGAAGTCACTGTATATTTCTGGCGTAATTTACCATGAAAATGTCTGAAGAGAGCCTCTAAGATGTATCAGATCTTTACTGCAGAAATAACTAAAAGTCTTGGTGCATGTAGGTACTGAGAAAAGAGCTGTTGGTGTTCTATGAGTATCATTATGGAGTTTGGGTTTTCACTGTTGCAGCTGATACTATGTTGCCATCAAATCAACACTATGTTAAAAATGATGGCGTAAAAGAAGCATACTCAAAGTAATGTTTCTTTTTTTTTTTTTGAATCACAGGGTATCAAATACCAGATCTTACAACAGAAACATTGATAGAAGTGGGTTTACCTATTCCTGTCCTCACTGTGGGAAGACGTTCCAGAAACCGAGTCAATTAACACGGCACGTTAGAATACACACAGGTAAGGCTGTGGAAGTACTTATTTTAATTTGTTTTTGCTTTAAAAATATCAGTTAACCTCTGAAATGCCATGTATTTTTTCTCCCTGTTGCGACCTGAAATATTATTAATACATTTGGCTTATTAGATACAGTTACCTGTTGGTTTAAAATAAACTTTATGTAATTCATTTGCTTAGGAAATTTATATGCTTTTAAATTTTTCAGATTTATGTGATTAGAAGCAGTTTAAAAATGTGAGACAATCTATACATTTCATTTGTTTCCAAATATCAGTTTTGGTACTTAGAGTTTTAATGGGCCCTAAAATCAGAATCTCTTGATAAAGGCCAGTCATCTACTTTAAATTAGATCTTATGTGCTCTAGAAAGCAGGTTCTAAAATGTAGTTGCAAAAAGAGCACAAGTACATGAGAATTAATGATACTAATAAAGTAGTAGTCTTGCATTTTTAAAATTGATTAATTTAAACTTAAGAAGAAGTGGTTTTCTGAGGTGATAAGCCTAGGTTGTAATAATTGAAGAAGTGCAGGTGACTGTTCAAATTTGCAGAATGAGTAGGAAATGGTTTTTGCCACATTTATCATAAATATGTGCATGTTTAAACCATAAGCAGTTGAAATAATTGAAAAATGCCAAGCATAAAATAATACAAAACTTTCGAAGTGTACAGATGACTATAAAAGAATACTTCTTATGTTTTAACCAGGTATACATTATTATAGCAGGAGTTTGGCATTAAACAAAGTCTCCTTTCAGTATGTATTTTTCATACATACTGAATAAATTGCCATTTGTCTAGTTTTTAGTTAATTCAGGTATACATTTGTGTAAGTGTACAATTCTGTTTGTAGTATCAGTGTAATATCACTGTTCAGACAGTGATGTAATGAGTTGCCATTTAAAGGAATGGCCTTGTTTACAAAGAAATAAAAAGACCATTGTGTGACACTTAAGAACCTTTTGAAGTTTTACAGATCTAGTTATAGAAAAATAACACAAGAGGTCACCCTTGTACCTGCTTTAAAACAATTGCTTGAAAGTAATATAAGAAACGTCAGTGAAAATTAACTTCAGTATTTTAGATTCTTGGCTCTATTTAATTCATTAGCTTATTTTAGTCAGAATAAATAAACGAGATTATAGTTGGTTATGGATGCTTTTTTTAAGCTTTGAAAAGTTCAGGGGCATTTATATTTTTTTTTCTGAAGACTGAAAGACATTTGTCTGTTGGGAAACAGAAAATGCAGTCCCAATCTGCACATGATGGGAGGTCATTTTAAGTTCCAATTACCTTGCAAATACTCATGTAATTTGTGAAGTATGTTAGTACTCCAAATCTGCAGACAATCTGTCTGGCATTTGTCTGCTTGAGGTACTGTAGATATGTAGAAAAGAACAACTCTGTTTTAGAGAATTTAGAATGCCCAAGTTTTTAAGTGTTAAAACAGCAGATCTGTGCACAATGGGTGGCATTAGGTTAGTCTCTTAATTGCAGTACTTTTTTTGTTCTAGCTAGTCATTTCAGGCACTTAGACCCTTCTGGGAAAAAAAATCCAGTCTCAGGGACTGCAATTCCCACATTAATAATTGAGTAATGAAGCCCTCGTCCCCTTTCTCAAATCTGTAATTTATTAAGTTGCACTTGAGAAATACAGAAATTTCATGTTTCCACAATAGAGTTAGGATTTCGTTTTTATAATGAGATTTACTTACATAGGCAAACTTAACCTGAAACAATAGTTCCATATGTCCACCAGCAACTCTTACTGGAAGCTAAGCATTTTGCCAATGAAAGCCTAATAGGAATTTTGTATTTCCAGATGTGAATCAGTGTTCTTCATTTTAATCTCTTTTAAAAAAACATACAGTTAAAACCTGCAATCCTTAAGGCACCTTCAAAAACCCTAAGCAGCAGAACAGAAGATATACATTCCTTCAGTGAGTTATATGCTTGAAATCAATTTCAGAAAAATAGCTGCTTTTGTTCTTTTGTTCTGTTTCTTAATTAAGGAATAATAAGTTGAAAGTAGATGTAATTACAGCTATAAAATTATAAATAATATAAAAATATTTATTAAAACTGATTTAATGTGTACATGGTAGGACCTAGTGGTGTAGCAAAGATAGCACCCAGTGGTGCTTATACTGGTCTTGGCTGTGGAAATGTGCAAAGGCAAGGTGTTAAATATTTTCCTAGAGTTACCACAGCTGAACTCTTTCACTAAAAGAAAAAAAAGTAGTAGTACTAGATTCACAGTGGAGGTTTCCAGGAGTTAAGTAGGACACATAGTTGTAAGAAACTGAAATTTATTATTAGTAAGTTTATGTAGCTTTGTTATCTGTTTATTATGTTATATATGTTCTATCACTTAAAGTTTCTATGGGGTTTCTCATGCTTCTCTGGTAACATACAAAAAGTGGAATTATGCACAGCACTGAGGGCACCAAAATTGGGAAATTGTGACAAAGCATTTCTGTAAAAATGTTGGCTAGTTTTTCTTTAAATATTCAGTATGATCAGTTTTAAAAATTATTTTCTGAGCAGAACTGTCTAAAACATTATTTCATTGCATCTTTTCAGTATGTGGTTACAAAGAGTGAATGACTCTTAATATTTATTGTGAATGGGAACCATATACCATCTTATGCAGAGTTGCTGTAAGACTTTCTGATTTTAAATTAGATGAAAGGTTTAATTTTTGACTGTTAGTTGTTTATTACTGTCCATTTAACCCTCTGGGCCTGCTTGTTTCTGTAAAGATATATACATTTTATAGGATTTGGTATAAAACATATGTGGGGTTGTTTTTTCTTTTTCCCTTTGGTCTTTTTTGCTCCAGTGATTTTGCATAGCAGCTTTTAAGATCTTTCAAACCACAAGTTGAGGGAAGGTGCTTTAAATAATTGCTTCATTTAGATATCCTTTATTTTACCTATTTAAACTAATGATCATCAGCTATGTCACAAAACCTTTTTAGCAAGGCTACATTTGCATCAGAGTAGGTGCTGAGGTGTTGAGGTAAACAATTTTATTGTCAAAGCTTCCTAATAACATATCTAATAACGTTTGTATTTTATTTTAATGGATACAATTTTTCATTTAGCTACAGAAAACTGCTGACATTTCCTTAAATCTCCTTACCCTTCCTCTTCCTGCTGCTGTTTCCCTGCAGGTGAAAGACCTTTCAAGTGCAGCGAGTGTGGGAAGGCCTTTAACCAGAAGGGGGCTCTGCAGACCCACATGATCAAGCACACGGGGGAGAAGCCCCACGCCTGTGCCTTTTGTCCCGCCGCCTTTTCCCAGAAAGGCAACCTGCAGTCACACATCCAGAGAGTTCACTCTGAGGTAAAGGCCATTGTTCATCGAGTCCTGGCTGCTAACATGCATATAAACTCCGTTTTGCGATTCCTGTGTGCTCCAACCAGTATGCATTTATTGCTACCGTGTAGATTCTGGTTTGCTGCTTTTACCTCTGAGCTTTCCTTAGCTTGTCTGAATAAATGTATACTCAGGAGAAGTAGCAAAACCTTCATTGGCCAGTGTCTTTTCAGTACACGGGCAGATTAATGAATAGTGGGGTTAGGTGTACAAAAATGTACCTGTGTCTGTCTTGGGAGAACAAGGACTAGAATCAGATGAAAGCCAGAAGTAGCCGAGCAGAAAATGGTGAAAAATTTCATGGCCAAACAGCAACTCACTAATTCTATTGTAGAACATACTTGCCATTTGTCTTTGAAGTATGTTTTGCAGCCTTTTACAGAGTTTTTTTGGTTACAAGTAGAAGAAAATTCCAGAATAAGTTTTACAAAAAGAACGATTCAGACCTCTTTATGTCTGGTTTTTTTTTCTCTTTTTGACAGACAGTTTTTAAGACTCAGAAGGTACTGCTGTGATAAAGTAATACAATCTTCTTAGCAATATGATCTATGCAACTTTGTTCAGTAATTTCCTTCCAGACTTCAGTGAGTTGTGGTTGGAAATACCCATAGAAAGAGACCTAGTTTAGGTTTGAAATTATGAAGTGACAGAGGTAGTGCTTTTTGCTTCTTTTATTTCCTGTGTGCACAATATCATCTTTGTTCTCACTCTTCCCCTAACTGAGATTCACAGTGTTGTTTTTCATTTTTGTGTTACAATGGTAGATATTATTAAGGATCCTTTTAGCATGTTAGCTTCTTACTTTTAGGATATGCCTTAGTGTATGAATATGTCTTATGTGATACACTTAATTATGTTAAGTCATATAACTTGAAGTATTGTATTCACTTTGGGACACTCAGTTCAGGAAGGACATTGAGGTCCTGGACATGTCCAGAGAAAGGCAATGAAGCTGGTGAGGAGTCTGGAGCACTCTATGAGGAGTGGCTGAAGGAGCTGGGGATGTTTAGCCTGGAGAAGAGGAGACTCTGGGGTAACCTTATCACTCTTTACAGCTCTCTGGAGGGAGGCTGTGGCCAGGTGGGGATTGGCCTCTTCTCCCAAGCCACCAGCAACAGGACAAGAGGACACAGTCCTAAGCTGTGCCAGGGGAGGTTTAGGTTGGACATCAGGAGGAATTCCTTCATGAACCTGTGATTAGACATTAGAATGGGCTGCCCAGGGAAGTGGTGGAGTCACCATCCATGGACATAAATTTTTATGACTGGACTTGGCACTCAGTGCCATGGTCTAGGTGACATGGTAGTGTTTGGTCATAGGTTTGGACTTGAGGACTTCAGAGGTGTTTTCCAACCTAATTGATTCTGTGATTCTCTGGTGTGATTGGTCATCCTCAAGGTTCACAACTCTCTATGTGTGACAGCTTATGCTACATGAAAAAATGAACCAACATTGTTTTAAGAATTTAAATTGACTTTTTTCAATATTAGTTAACTTTTTACTTTTCTCTCTGTTACTCTGTTTTTCTGTAAGAAGAAAACAAGCTGTGGGATAAGATACTTTAAATAAATGCTCTTGATCACATCCTATGCTGTGTTTTGCAGTCCTGAGCCTGCATTTGAGTTACTGCTTTGGTTAACTTACTGATTTTTTTTTTCTTTCTTTCTGTTGCTGTGTTTTCATCAAGTCTGTGTGGAACTCTCTGAATTCTTTGTTTTATTCTGAGACAGTTACAGAATAACATCGCAGCTGATAATGAATTATGGGTTGATTCTCACTTCCTAAAGCACTGTTTAGTTGTAGCATATTTTATTACTTGATACCTCTTCTTGAAAGTCTTGTTGGCAGTTTAATGTCACAAAAGATGAAATACCAATAATATATTGCAAGTGTGTTTTCTCCAATAATATATTGCAGTGTATTTTCTTTTAAATACCTGCACATTGCAAGTATGACACTGGATGTTATTGATGTGTGATGGACTGAGGAGGGAAGGTGAGGATGGTTGGAATCTGCAAATTTAACTGCTTTAATTACCTTAACCCATTGGTCTGAAAGTCTCAAAAAAGTGGCTGCTGATCACTTTCTTGTTCTGTGTGTTCAAATTCAGTTCAAACTAGACATTAAACTTCCATGCTCTTCACGGTGTTGGTTTTGTCTGTGTTTTTTCATCTCATACTTCCAAACTTCCATTTGTATTATGTATGATGTTTCCTCTTCAGGCATATCTTAATTGGAAAGTTGCATTTCAGTTTTGATTTTTAAGTGTGAAATGGTAGGAGATGGTAAAGAGGTCTGAGGCCTCTTTTGCCACAGAACATGAGTTTTGCTGTCTGCTGCTTCACAATGTTGTCAAGTGGTAGTAAGCAATTGTAGTCATGCATATAGATTATATGTGATTATATGAATCTGCATATATCCAAGAGGTACCAGCCTGATTCCATAACTGCATATTGGTAACTTGAAAAATAAACCATTGTAGCTCTCATAATCCCATAGTTACTTGTTATATAGAAAAATAATGAAAAAACATGATATTTGGTAGGTGTAGGGAAAATTTACTTTTTTTTTTTTTAAGGTGAAGAATGGCCCTACGTACAACTGTACAGAATGTAGCTGTGTCTTCAAAAGCTTGGGTAGTTTAAATACACATATCAGCAAGATGCACATGGGTGGTCCACAGAATTCTGCAAGTGCTTCAACAGATGTATCTCATGTTACAGCGGTAAGCTTTGTTGATCCAAATGAAATGAAAATGCCTTTGAGAGTTTAATTAGGTCTATATCTTAATTCCAGTAATTCTTCAGATAGGTAAGAACTCCTAAACTTGTAGCTGTCTTTTATCTTTTTCAAGTTTTGTGTGATTTTTGGTATTAATTTGCAGGATTAAATATTGGGAAAATGTAAATTGGCCAACTGTATGCAAAAAGTGTTTACAATTCGACACTTTGGTTGAAAATGTAGCAGTTTAATTCTGCAACTAAGTAAAGTATAATTCTTGTTCTTACAGATTATGTTAGCCTCCTCTGATAAAATAAAAATTATGGGGAAGTTTTAGAACTATTGAAAAAATGTATTAGTTTCAACTCATTTTCAGAAATTGTTTGTATAATTCTAGTCTATATAAACACATGGTGGATTCTTCTGTGTATATCTGATAACTTTTTTTAAATGCTAGTTTCTTATTAGGCAGATTATAAAGGGAAAAATATAGCTTTATTGGAAGTAGTGGATGTTTTTTTTTTCTTTACCAAGATAGCAAAAAGAGCTAAATTTCAGAAAATGTCTCTGTTTTCATAAGACTACAGTATTTTTTGAGCCAGTGCATATTTAATTTATCATAGTACTCTTCTTTGTTTCTTTATTAGAACAATCTTTTCTACTTCTAGTCCCTTCTGCTTTGCTTTATCTCCAACTCATGCTTTAATGTTCAATGGGTGATGAGTAATACCTGTCTTTGAAAGAAGAAGGTTAACATTTGAAGTCTGAACTTCATTTTGCAGCTGTGTCTTCTTGAAATAACCTGTCTAGTAATGGTGTTTGGAAAAGCTTTTTTTTTTACATTTTCTGAAGTTGTTTTATAGGCCAGATGCTATTTGTTTCTCCATGTTAATTCATAAAAAGAAAGACTAATGTGTCTTATTTATTTGCAAGTGCATATATTCACTATGTCTTTTTTTACATTTCTACATTCTCAAGCCTAATCCTAAAAGCAGGATGGAAAAGAATTCCTTCATTACTACCTCATGTGTTTTTTTCCCTGGCCAGCTCTGGTTTTTTTTGTTTTGTTTTTTTGTTTACTAAAATATTTTGGATTTACTTAGCATATTTTTATTACAGCAGTGTGGTATTATCTCTGCTTGCATGAATACTTTGCTGCTTGCATGCAAGAGTGGACTAGCAAAAAATGCCATACAGTAGTATAAACAAAGAGAGAGGAGGGAGAAAAAGATTCTTTCTAAAAATAGATGCCAATAAGTTTAGCAAGGTGGAGCAGAGATACAAACTGACATCAATTGCAAATTAGAGGGGATTATGCTTTTTATTTGTAATTTTATGTCTGAATCTGCATATATTTAATTATTTTTATTTTTTAAATTGCATTAGAAACTTAGTACATTATTAGATTAGCACTAGCATTCTTACATTAGAACTTTCCTTCATTCTGCTGAAAACTTGCAGAACTGCTTTAACAACAAATCTCCAGTATAATAATTCTATTCTGAAGTTTGCCGTCAGTCTCTGTCATCCCTTGGTACATACCTGGGGATAAGCAAGGATTATATCCTTATTAAGTACCCATTCCAAAAGCTGAAGTTTCCTGAAGTGCTGTGCTACCAAAGAATGTACTCTTGTGTGATATATGAGAATATTGCTAAATTATAGTGACTGTAAGGCTGTCATTTGCTGCATTAGTATTTGTAGCTAAAATGATTTAGTGTACTTCTGTTTCTCTCACACTATCTGATTTTTCTGTGCTACTTTTCTGCCATGTTTTGTATCAGCCATGTTTTTCTTCTTTTTGATTAAGATTTAAATTATTTTGATTTCTTTGTAGGACTCTGTCACCCAGCCTTTAACGACATCCCCTACTAATCTTTTGCAACCTGTTGATAATAAATGGAAGAATGTAAGTGTGAAGTTTTGGTCATATTTTTGTGTCAAGACTATAAATGGGAGAAACCTTACATAATTTTGTAAATTTTCATTTACCTAGTGAAAAAGGGTATGCTGTGATACTTTGTGATAAGTTGGATCAGCTAATATGTGAAGGGAAGCTCCTTGGTGAATGCAGCTGGTTATTTAGAGGTGGAACAGATCTTGAATGTTATGTTCGCTTCATTTGCCATTATGTTGCCTCATTTGTTTGCACACTCATGATTTTGCATGTAAGTCTCTTCAGTAGCTCTTCAAAATGGAGGTAAATACTTTTCTGTATAAGAAGACCAGAGAGTAAGGATTCTTAAAAATCCTGGATTGCTCTACCCTTCTGCCTTTATTTTCCAGGGATTACCATGGTTTGGTTGGAGAGGGAAGGAGCTGTGTTCATACAGGTTGAGTTGATTGGAAGTTTTTGATAGCAGAGGAGGAACTGTGGGGCTCAGGAGGAGCTGGGGAAGGATGATGCAGGGCTGACTTTCTAGAACTCCATAGCAAACAGTTGTGGTGTACAGGAAGGTCTGTATGTGCCTGTTCCCTGGGAATTCTGGCAGGTTTTGTTGCAGCTATACAGCATCTTGTTTGTCAGCTGTATGTTGCAGCGTGGTATCTTAGGGACAGACCATCTGACTTACAGTCTCCTGACTTCAGCTACTGATTATTTTGTGTTGTACTCACAAAACCAAGATCTGGGAAATGTGGCAGTACATCTTTAAAGTCTCCATAAACAGCTCATCCACGTCTCAGACATGTGGTGTGACTCTTGGTGTCCTGCATAAGGCCAGGAGTTGGACTCGGTGATCCTGATGAGTCCCTTCCAAAGTATTCTGTGATAAAGTGATGAAGAGTGCCAGGTTTTTCCTAGTGAGAGGTATGAGTTGAGAGCAATGGATCCCATTGCCTTCTCCTCCCAGAACTGCCTCAAACTGCCGGGCAGTTTTGCAGCCACTTTGCCCCCAGGCTGCAGCTCTGCCTGGGGTTTGTGTGACCTAAGTGCAGGACCCAGCACTTGGCCTTGTTGAACCTCATATAACTGAACTGTTAACACAGTCTCTCCAGATCCAGGGTTGTATCTGGTCTGTATTTCATTCTGGCAATTTTTAGGGTTTTTTCAGTTGTCTGTTTATAGTGTTCACTATTCATGAACTGTAATCAATGATACAGGAGGAATCAGAGCTATCAGAATCCTTAAAATGTGTTGTGCTGTGATGTGTTTATTAGTGAAGAGACTCAAGGTGTGTTAGCTGCCTTGTCCATCAGATGAAATACTTAGACATGATTTCATGTTATGTTTTGAAGAAGAGGGAGAAGTCTGTCTTCTTAATAGAGGAGTGGAAAAAAGTTCGAGGGTCATAGCTAGGCAAATTGACACTTAGAAATAAAGTATGAAATTTTAGTGAAGATAATTTACTCTTGGAGCCACATATTGAAGTTGGATGGCAACAGAAAAAGTTAATCACAATAAACTACTTGATTTAAAGAACTGCTCTAATTTTTTAGAGTTGCTGTGACTTGAAGGAGTAATTCACTCAGAGCAAGCACACTGTCTGTGTTACACAGCAGATCAGACAAACCAAGGGTCATCACAAGGTCTACTGTTCTAGTTCAACAACAGCGGAATTACAAAGCAGTAATAAAACACTTCATTCTCCGTGTTCTCTTTAAAATCAGATGTTCAACTAAGACCTAGAAAGAGACCTGAAACATGTTATAATTAACAATTATAAATTTTAACAATTATAAATGTTTATAAATGTTCCAGATCTCTGAAACGTTTTATAATTAACTCTAGAACTAAGAGTATCTTAAGAGTAATGGTAACAAACGTCATATATGTGCATGTGTGTACATTATTGTTCAAAAAAGATAACTGCTGTATAACTGCTGTATATAAACTGCTGTATAATATACAGGACATACTGGCTAAATTCACATAATGCTGTAATTTTCATATCAAAGATGATATTGAGAAGTTCCTTCATTAACAATAATATTAATTTTAATTAAGAATAATTAATTAATAATAGCATCAATTTTTCTCTTGCTAAAGCCTGAGGGAATTTCACACACTTTTAGTATAAGCATCCTGCTCTACTTAAAAGCCTCCTTACATTCTGTTTCCAGCAGAGGAATTGTGTCTATGAAGAGCTGTTACATTCTTCAGCAAACTGCTTTGCTTCTGTTGAAGTTTGCTTCCTGTTAATGCCATTCTCACTGCAATATAGTGTGTCACCCATATTGAAATGTTTATAGCACTTTTGCTAAATTGGAATCTGAAGAGATATGGAGTCTTTTTGTGTCTCGCTAGTGAGGTCAAAAAGAACTGATGGTTAAATCAGCAAAGGATCAAGTGATGTTCTTGCATGCAAGAGAAGCAAGATAAGGATTTGGTTTTTATCTTCTCATGAGAAGGCATAAGAATACTTCATCAAATACACAGGACATAATCCGAGTCAAGCTAATGTTCCTTAATATAATTCTTTGTAGCCATCCTTTCTTTACTATAGTGAGTGTCATCTTAACTGTCTAGTGTAAAGTGTTAGTATAAAGAAAATCTCAGGGAAGTTTTCAGATTAGAAGGAAATAGTACAGATGTGAAGCCTAAGATTATTGTTTGCTAAAAATAATCTGAAAGAAGATAGCCTTTTATAACTGCATGTGGTTGCATATGCACCTTGAAGTGGTTCTTTTTAGGGAACAGAAGTGAATATTAGAAGTAAATAACCAGTATGTTCTAGGATACCCAGCTATGGGGCTAGCCATTGTACAAATACATATTTCTATTTTCTGCAATAAAAAAAATATTGAAAGCAGTTGTTTCAGTAATTTTATACTTATGCAGTCTATTTGTCATAAGAAGAGAAGTTTATAAATGTAGGCAAACAGGAGTCTTTATTTCTGATTTAATTTAAATTAAATACCAAGGCTCTTTATCACTTTTTTCCTTCATATTTGTTACTGAGGTAGTCTAAGATACACAGTTTCAAATTAAAGATTGGGACATTAGTTTTTTAACTTCAAATTTTTTTAGTATTTCGACAGAGCCTGATGTGCATGAAGAGATTGCTCTTGAACTAAGTGGTTTCAAGGGTTCCAAATTGAAGGGGAAAAATTAGTTGTTTGTTCTGAAAGGTTTTGATACAGCAACACAGATAATTTAGTTTGAAAAAAAACTCTAATGGAAGGTTGTTTTTTACGAAGGACCTACTTGAGATAAATGTGAACTTTAAAAAGATAGCCATGTCGTTTTTTTTCTTTTGGGAATTACTTTTCATGTGGCTTTTACATGTGGAGTTTTGTAGTTGATCCCTCCCTGTGTTTTCTAAATTGGTAGAAGGTTCAGTAGTGAACAGTAAATTTAATCCAAGCTGTAAGCTTACAATTTCAAGCTTGGGAAGAACTGAAAAAAAAGGGGATGTACAAAAGCAATTCTATAATGGAGCATGCAAACTTTGAATGAGGCTCTGTAAAATCATCATGTCTTGTATAAGTAGCCATCCATCTAGTGCACAGTTACCAGACATTTCAGGTAAAGGAGCTGGACAGGTGAGTTCATAACATGTACTTTTGATCTTCCTTGACAAACGTACCACTATATTTCAGGCCACACATTTTCGGTCTCCACTTCTTCAACAGACAGAAAACCAGGTGTCTCCAGCTGCTGCTCATCAGGGTCAGCAGACTGTCACTGATGTCATTCAGCAGCTCCTTGAGTTATCAGAACCAGGTCCTGTAGAAAATAACCAGCCTCAACAACCTGGTCAACAACTCAACATTGCAGTGGGGATCAGTAGAGATATTTTGCAGGTAAGAGCTCTATGTGAGAACAACTTTACATTTCAGTGTTTCCTTTCTCATTCTTTCTTATATTTTAATGAAATTCGTTCTCAGTATTTTCAGTTATAGCATTCCTTATGGATTTCTAAACAATCCATTAATCAAGACAGAATTGTGAAGATTTATTGAATGGGTATAGGCTGCACCAAGACATCTTTGTATGGCTTTAAGTGTACCTCGTATGTGGATATTTTTACTGATACCTTGAGCCTTCTTTTTTGCTGTTGGCTGGAAGCAGCTTGTGGTGTGTCCTCAGGGTATGCAGTACTTAAAATGTGATATCATTCAAGAGGGGAAAAATATTTTATCTGGTTAAAAAATGAGAATATATACCTGGCCTTTACCCTGTTGTAATTAATAAGGACTATTTGAATATTTCCTATTTGAGCAAGAATTTTTTTCCAAGGTCAGCCAGTGTTTTTCCTAAAAAAGGTTCTATATTTGGTCTTCGATAATGGCAGAAGGTGATGCAGTGTAACAGAAGAAATGTAGGGTGATTTAATTACTTTCTGTGCTTACTCTGCATCCTGTGCCCCAGAAGGATACAAACAGGATGGAGCAGGGCAGAGAATAATATTCTTTAGTGTTACTGGTAGCCTGCTAACCTGTCAGGCACATTTTCATCTCTAGACTTTTAAATACCATTTAAATTTGTGTTTGGAAGACCCAAATGTTTTATGCAGCTATGGGCAGGTTCACCGTGTTGTTACCTGTGCTGAGTTCTCTGGTGTCTGGGATGTGATGGGGAATTGGAAAGAGTAACAACGTGATACGTAATTATTACCCTGATGGCTATTAAAAAAAAAAAAAAAAAAAAAAAAAAAGTTGTTGTTCCGTAAAGGGCAGCTGTAAATGCAGAAAATCCAGCCTAAAATTTCACAGACAATCAGAAATCAATGTTGTGTAGTAGTGTGTTTGTAGATTTGAAATACAGCTGAAGTTTTCTGAGAAAGAGATGCTTATTTCATTTAATTATACTTTCATTGTATCTTCCAAGTGCTTGTGTGAGAAAAGTTGGGGATAACTGTGGAATGTTTCTTCCTTGATCTAGAAGTTTTTTTGTTCTTTTTTTTTAGCAAGCATTAGAGAACAGTGGGTTGTCATCAATTCCTGTCTCTGCACATTCTACTGACTGCAGCCAGGCTAAGGCTGCTGGGGCCCAGGATCAGAACCCAGATGTCCCGAGCCTCTCAAATCATCAGGCTGATTCTAATAGTGCTGAACAAGACAAGGAGCAAGAGAGTACAGATAAACTAGATAAAAAAGAAAAAAAGTTCATTAAGAAAAAATCACCGTTTTTGCCTGGTAATACTGCCTCTGCTTTCTACTTCTTGTGCTGTAAAGACTGGGTGTGGGTGTGTTTATGGCTTTATAAAGGGATTTCCCAAAATGTGTTGTGGATTAGTTATGAACAGTATTTGTTCTTATCTAAAATACAGTGTAAGGTATGCTTAATAATATTTATAATTTTTATTATAAAATATATTTTCATTAAAAAGCCATGTCAGGATGGCATGAATTGAAATTATACTTCTGAATCTTTTGGATTAAATCAGTGGAGTTACAAGAAAAGGACAAAGTATATGAATGTATTATTCTCTCCTGTCATCCTTCTCTGACAAGGACTGGGTTTTCATTGTGTGTCCCAGAGTAGAGTTCTTGCAAGAACTATTCTTCCCCTTTGGAAGTGAGGCCTTACAGAGACATAAGGGCAGGATTGCAGATCATGACTGATTCATGTAGGGAAGGACACAGGCTGGCATTATGAATAATTCTTCATGTCACCTGTCTCTGGAATTGCAGTACTGATATGATATTGTCACCATAAATACATGTTGTTATTCTGCCTCTGTACTGTGCTGTGTGTATACAAGCCTGCATTTTGTTTCTGTGTGCTTAAATGCAACTTCAGTTTCAAGGTTGCTTGAGCTTTATGGCTGCCAGAAGTTGTTTGTTCCATGTAAAGTCTTCATACTTTAGCAGCCATCCTGGTATATACAGTGCTTTAATGCAGCCTTTGATCTCTGGCTGTAGTATCTGCATAGGTACACTGATGTTGCTTTTTCTTTTGCAAGGAGAAATTGATCTAAAGTAAAAACCTGTCTTCTGCAGTATAGCTGTGATAAAAATTAACATTAAATTTTTCCTCTGGTGTATAATTATTTTGTTACTTGTGTTTAACAGCAACAACTCTCTAGCTGTTACTGCACATAAAAATAAAAGGTCACTGCTGTAAAGTCAAACACAACCACTTTTGTTTTTGATAAAGCAACATGACTTCAGTGTGTTGACAGGGAAAAAACCACTAGGTTTACTGATTGAAATGAGCAAAAAATTTGATATTTAACAACATATCTGGACAAAAAGCTTGGATAGGTTTTAGAAGGGTTTCTTTCATTTTTTGTTGGGGAAAAAGTGTCCTGTTGCCTTAGGACAGACTTTAGGGTTCTTGGATCATAAACCAACTTTTATAAAAAAAGTAGCCTTAAATTGTTAACCTGAGAAAGACTTGTGCAGTTTTTCTTCCTTTACAAGTTTACAAACTGTAATTTAAATCTGATTTGAAAAAGAGAGGGTCAAGCAAGGTATCCCCTCCAGTTAGGTAAGTGTTAAGTACGTAAAATAATCTGGTGTGGTTGAGGATTTACAGTCATTGTTGGATAATTTTGTGTTAGATATGTTATTTATAAGTTAACTGGTATATGATATTGCATTTACAACTGCATTCTACATTTCTAAGTGGTATAGAAATTGTGTTATTTGAATTTCAACAGGATTCTCTTGGGTTTTTTTTTCAGCCCATCACCATTTTCATAAAGTAGAATATGTCTGATAGAGAAGTTAATCTTCTATGAAGTGTGTTGTGATGGCATCTATTTCACAAAGTGTTTTTGTGACCTGATTGTTTCGTACAATAGCATCAATGTAGTGGGAGTTTTCAAGAATTGTTAGAAGGTTTAAAAAGCATTCATTTTGATATTCTTTGTTTCAGGTTCTATACGTGAAGAAAATGGAATCAGGTGGCATGTTTGTCCATATTGCTCTAAAGAATTTAAAAAACCAAGCGATTTAGTGCGCCACATTCGCATTCACACCCACGAGAAGCCATACAAGTGTCCCCAGTGCTTCCGCGCCTTTGCCGTGAAGAGCACTCTAACAGCACACATAAAAACACACACTGGCATTAAAGCTTTCAAGTGCCAATTTTGTATGAAAAGCTTTTCCACCTCAGGGAGTTTAAAAGTTCACATTCGCCTGCATACAGGTAAGGCCTTGAGATGGCTCTGTGTATTCTATGACGTGGGTGGGACCTTGAATGAGTAAAGACTGTGAAATGTGTAAGTCGTAGACATGTCTGCCACGTCATTGTTAATATCAATCAGAGAATGTATCATTTTAGTGTTGTACATGATGAGTGTCATTTTTTGTCATAACTTTCTAGTGTTTCATGGCTTTGAAACTTTGGGCTCTTACAAAAAACATAGACATTTAATTTTCTGATTATGAGTCAGCTGTTGTTCCTTTCTAGTATCACTATTCTGTATTGTGCTTTCTGAAGAGTCATACTCTTGCAATTTGAGTTCTGATTTTACTTATCCCCAGTCATCTCTAATATTTGCTCTTGATCTTCCCTCCTCTCCACACTTTTTTATAATTTTACTGTAACACTCAGGGCTGGTTACTTCCCATTTTATCTTCTACATTACAGTTTGCATCATGTTTTCACCAGCTTACCTGTTTTCAGCATCTTACAGTGACTATCCTAGAACTCCTCAGATCATATGGTCTTTGTTTACATATGATGTCTTCAAAATGTTTTTATGTGATTGAACTATCCTTTCCATAAAAAGCAATGAAATTTCTGCTTTTGGTAGGTTACCTGGTTGTTTTCCAAGTCCTTTCTTTGTTCGTTCAGGTAAATAAAGTTTCAGCAAGATAAATGTGCTGCTCTTCCCTTTAGTGCCTGTTTATATAATTGCCTTCTGCAAAAGTATCATTTATTGGCTTAGGTGCATTTGGGATCCAACATGTTTTATAGTTTGATGTATTTCATCCATGAAATATCAATGTTGGTTCATCTGCAGAAAGTCTTCCACTTTTTTTGTTTTGTAAACTTGTAAACCAGTATTTTTTTTCTGTTAAAGTCAGGCTTACTTCATACAAGCATTCAGATTAATTCAGAGTGGCAGAAGCACGAGGTGGCTTGGAAAACAGGTAGTCCAGTGTTTATGGAGCTGCTCTGTACTTTCAGATAATGTTTCATTTATTGCTTTGTGAAGAATGGCTCATTCTTCTACATTTTTTCTGCCTGTGATTGAACTTGATAAAAGCTGTCTTCATAATACCCAGTCGTGTTTCCTAGCCTTTAAAGTCCAAGATTTCCCCTTGAACGAAACCAGAAAGTTGTTCAGCTTTGCCTGTCTTTTACTTACCAAGTTCTCTAGGAAATCTCTCTCAAGGAGATATTTCTACTGGATTTTGCATTAAAAAAGTCTTTAATGCTTTTGTTGGCATGCCTTTTTGACTGCCATCAAACAGAGTTGATGTTTTCAGAGACGGATCTAGAATTTTTTTACTTTGTTACATCCCTGTTCCCTCTCTTTCATCCTGTTATATAACATACTTGTCTGTGTTTGCTGATTCCTTTTTCTCACAGTTTTTTAAAATTTTGTTTTGGAAGGACTTTAACCTGCCATGTGCAATTCTTAGGACAGCTTCTGAAGCACTTGAAATTTGCTGTCACTTTTGCATCATCCAGTTTCTTGATAAGAAACTTGCTTCAAGTGATGTGTTTCAGTCAATTAGCCGTTCAGCAGATTAGTTGTTATTTTCATTGAATTTTATGCATCTGTTTTGAAAACCTGTGTTACAATAAACACTATGGAGAAAGCAAAAAGAAAATTACAGGAGAGAGCATCAGTATTCTAAAGCTGCATTTCTAGGTTGATGGAAATAAAATTTTAAGCCAATCTTTTTTATCTTTTGCAGGTGTTAGGCCTTTTGCTTGTCCTCACTGTGACAAGAAGTTTAGAACATCGGGCCATCGGAAAACTCATATCACTTCACATTTCAAGCACACAGAGCTAAGAAAGCTGCGACATCAACGTAAACCCACAAAAGTTCGAGTAGGAAAGTCAAGTGGTCCAGTACCAGACATCCCTTTGCAAGAGCCCATACTCATAACTGATTTAGGTAAAGAGCGACTAAATCCATGCTCTCTTGAACTTTGGGTTTCAATGGAATATAAATGCTGCATTTTAATCAATCAAAAGCATTCAGAGCTCACTTGTAAAGATGCTTGTTGAAATAAGTCATCAAAAACTTCAGCAAAGTGCCATATTGTATAGTTTGCTTGCAATAGAATCAATAAGAAGGGTATTTTTTATTTACAGTTAAACTGTATAATCCCTACCAGTAAGAAGCTATGTGCATTTTTATATTAGGAGTTTAATTTGAATATTGTTAGACTGTTGGTATAGAGGAGATGACAGTTCATGACCAAAAGTCTTCTCAAGATGATCATGTCTCAATCAACATTTGTAATAAAGATTACAGATAATAATGAGTCAGTCTGTTACATGTTTTTAAAGTATTTGCTTTCATTATGATCTCAACTGAATTAATAGTAATCATTCGTGGTCATATCTCAGAAAAAGGCAGCTTTAATTCTGGAGCCTGCTTGGGAGAACTCATCCAGTTATTATAGTTCTGTTGTATAAATATTGTCACAAGATTAAGTTAAACCACTTTTTGGAAGAAGTTGTACAAAGCAATATGTAGTTTTCCAGTAGAGGTCAGTGTAGTCGGTGAGGTGTTTACTCTTTGTTGTTTGATTGAACAGTCTGCTAACCCCTGACTTGTCTGTTTGGAGTCATTTTTATGGTGGAATCTTACACTGGAAATACCTTTATCTTGTATCGATAAAATTTTTTATCACTCTTTAAACATCCTTTTGCTTTCACTGCATCCAGGAGTTACTGAAAGCAAGAGTAGGGGTTATTTTCATATCATATGGAAGAAACTTAAATTTTTGGGGTGCAAACAAAACTTAGCTGACAGCTTCAGACAGATCACGCAGTATTTTTCTTGAGTGAACCCCAGAAACAAGTAGAATCCCATTTCTCAATTCTGAAGAGAACCTCCACTTCAACACAATTAAGATCTGCACCATCAAAGTCACTGATTTTTGGAAAAAGATTAATATTAACAAGAAATACTGTAGAAGTTGTTTCCTATGGATGCTGATAACACATGAACTCTGCTGGTATTACAATGTTCAATGTAAAAATAAGTTCTACTGTTTATCTAGAAGGTGTGTCATGTTTTTTACACCCCCTGACAATATTTCCACATTTTTACTCCTTCCCCCCCCAAAAAAGAATCATAGTTCTTTTAGAGGTGTCAAGAATGTAATAATGTTACTTTGTAATAGTGTTAATCTTTGAGTGGCACTTCTGTTGGTACATATTTTGCTTTCTATAATAATCTCAATTTTTCTAAAAGTCTATTAAAAAAACTCTGCAAATTGTTCTCTATCTGTTTCAATGCTTTTCCCAAAAAGTGTATTAAATATTTGTCAAGTGTATACCTGATATTACTTGATATAAATGGATTAAATATCATTTGCTAAGGTCGAGGTTGGAAGGAGAAGATATTATTGGATCAGCAATGAATTCATAACTGTCAACTTTAGGAAAAGTTAATGCTTATTTTAGACAAGGCTGCTACTGTAGTGAGGTGGACCTGTGGATAGAAGAAGAACCTACCATTAAAATACCACGTACAGTATAATATCTGTAATGCTGTATGTATGCATAATTTTAAGTAAGTGCTGAAAACATGCACATTTTCTTCATATTTTTGGATACTACAAAAAATAGTTTAGTCATACTTTCTTTTCAAATACTAGCTCTTCAGACTATTGCATCTTTGGAATAACTTTACCAATCAATTTTTCCTGTTTGTGTGTTTATGTATGCAGGTCTTATCCAGCCAATCCCGAGGAATAGCCAGGTCTTCCAAAACTATTTTAACAATAATTTTGTGAATAATGCAGAGAGACCATACAAATGCTACTATTGCCATCGAGCCTATAAAAAATCCTGTCATCTTAAACAACACATCAGGTAAAATAAACACAATCAAGAAAGGAAATATATGCCATAACAAATCTGTGGAAAGACATTAAATTTATATAGTATTCACTGAAAAAACTTTTTTACCATCTCTTAAACACTGAACCAGTGATAATTGATTTTTTTTTCTTGTTGAGTTGGAGGAGACTTTGGACTAACTCTTGGCTCTTTGCAGTTCTAGCAGTGTAAGTGGTTGTGTTCAATGTGCAGTTTAGTTTACTGACACTTGGATTCTTTCTTCCAAAACTGTGTATAGAAAATAAAAAGCATTGTTTGTGAATTCTTGTGGTAATTTTGTAATTGCATGCTCCAGATTGCCTGCTTTGTATGTAACTCCTATTTTTTGAGACAGAAATTTGCCTTTTGTTCTGTATAGAAAACCTAAAAGAATTGGAGCTTAAGCTTACATTGTAATTGAGTAAATATTGCTGGGGATCATTTTGTTCCTTGAGGCTCAGTTCAAGGTCTGTGTAGTCAGTGCTTGTTAGAACCACAGTCATGGAGTCACAGAAGAATTTAGGTTGTAGAAGAACCAGTGGAGGTAACTAATCCAGAGTAGCTTCAAAGTTAAATCGGGTTGTGTTTTTACAGGCAATTAGATTTAACATTTAGTCAAGGTATGAAACAGTGCTCTCTGACTTACAAACTATAAACAACTAGAAGAAGAAATATGAAAAATCCCACCAAAGATGGTTACTGGAATTTAAGGGAAGAGTCCATACAAGCAGGTGGCAATCTGCTTGTTTCTGCAGTGTAAACTCTATACTGCTTTCTCACTCTCTCTAGCTCAGATCACAGTGAGCTCCTCATACTCTCTTTAAAAATTAACTTCTGTATTTTTAAGTTCTCACATTGCCTGGAAACAGTTCTTGGGTTTTATATGCTGTCTTAACAGGAGGAAGGGAAGCTTTACACTATCCCATCTTTTCTTTTGTAATATCCTTCCTAGATTTCTCATTGTCTTCTGTAGACACATTCCAGATGGATTGATTTAAATGAAAATAATTTTGAATTATACTGAAAATGTAAAAATAGGATGTGGATACTAATCACCTGCTGCTGTGTTTCTTTGATCTTTCAACTGAGTACTGAGTGAAGCCTGGCTTTGTTTAAGAGTTGTGGAGGAATTAGAAACTTTTTCTTGTCACATGTTTGCTCTTTGTAAATTGGCATTGCTGTTATTAAATTGCTTTGCTTGATAATTTTGTAGACAGTGTGTCCTCATGGAGTAGTGCTGATCATTGCTTACAAAGCTTGTTTTCCCCTCTGAAAAAGAGGGAAACTTGTAGTAGGGGTATTTTCAGTAGAGCAGTGATTGTGAATAGTGTGTCAAATAATCCCCCAGGCACACCAAGGAAGGTTAGGATACCCTACTGCTAATTATTATCGTGTGTGTTCATAGCAAAAGAGTAATCTTAATGTCTGTTATATACTTCGTTATGGTCTCTGATGTGGTGGTTACAGACTTCGAAGGTTACTGTAATCATAAGCTATCCCTTACTTTTCCTGATTTTATTGAGCCTTGCTTCTTTTATCTTCTATTTCCTAACATTTCCATTGCCTTCTTTCTAGCTCTCTCTTGGGATGCTGTAGTTGTAACCCTTAAAATTCTTGTTTCATTCCATTTCATTTCCTAATTTTCCTTCCATCTGTTTTGTATCTCAGTGTAGTCCTAAAGGGAAACTCCTCTAGCACCTTTGGGAGGAAGGATGTAGTGAGTGCTATGTACTTTGATAAACGAGAAGCTTTCCCCACTTGAATATTTTTTTCATATAGCATTATGAGAGACAGGTTTTGCCTTGTTTGGGAGGTATTCGGGATGGACACAGTTCTTTTCCCAAGAGTTTTGTTGTTAAGTGTAGTGGTAGTATGTATAAGGAGAACCATGTCTTTTCCTCCAAACTTCTGTGGACAGTTTGTTAGCTGAATTGAGGAAAATACATGTGAGTGATAATATACTAGTCTCAAGAACTACTGCACCATCTGGAATGGATAAATTAAACCCAAATATTGTGATGGAGACAAAGTACGATCAGAAAAGGAGATTGGACTGTACAACATAACTAAAAGTACTCAGATAGTATTGTTTTTAGCCCTGCCAGGTTGTTTATAACTTAATAAACTTCAATTTCTGGCTTTTCCTAGTTGGGGCCTCTTCCATCCATACAGCTGTCACGTTAGTTTGGTTTATTTCACTCATTTTAAAATTGAGTCCTTTAATAACTTTGTAAATCAAACGTTTAAATCTATTTTAACTTCTGCTTTCTCTTAAAAAGGTCTCATACAGGTGAAAAGCCATTTAAGTGCTCTCAGTGTGGAAGAGGTTTTGTGTCAGCTGGAGTTCTGAAAGCACATATTAGAACACACACTGGATTGAAAGCTTTCAAGTGTGTTGTGTGCAACGGGGCCTTCACTACTGGTGGCAGCCTCAGGCGACACATGGGGATCCATAATGACCTTCGACCATATATGTGTCCCTACTGTCAAAAAACATTCAAAACATCACTCAACTGTAAAAAACACATGAAGACTCATAGGTATGCTTGCAATTTTTGTATAAGTCTTCCAGTGTAATTCAGCAGCCATTCCTTAAAGATGCTTGGAAAGGCAGCTTTGCTGTGTAGCAGCTGTATATGTTTGAATAAGGTTTTTTATTTATGGGTAGCAAAAGTTAGGTACCTTTGCAGGTATAGTAAATTGTGGTGTACAGTAAAAATAAAAAATTGTTCATATAAATAGGATAAATGTTAACTGAAACCGTAAAGACTTTCTCACCTTACTTTGTAGATATGAACTTGCGCAGCAACTTCAGCAGAATCAGCAGTCTTCTTCAATAGATGATTCTACAGTACATCAGGAGAGCATTCATGTTTCTACACAAATGCAGGTGGAGATTCAAAGTGATGAGCTACAGCAGTCAGAAACTGTTGCAACAGATCAGCAGGCTATTTTAGAGTTAGACCAGCAGCCAGTAGTAGGCACAGAAGAAACAGCACTAGAACAAGAATTGGCTGATCAGCCTTTAGAGCAAGATGAGGGTGAGTATTTGAAATATGATAAGGTTTATAATGAGGTAAGTTTACAATTTCTCAAATATTTGCTTCTTGACAGGAACTACAAAAATACATGAACTAAAGGCTACTTACTGTATACTTAAAATATATAGTACAGTTTCGTTCATTGGTGTTTACATTTACTATTAAAGTATAAAAAAATTAGGATTTGCACTCTTTAGTTTTTGCAAGCAAAACTACTAAATAAATATAGGAAAAAATGATCCATCCACAAAACCTTACCGTGTCAGTTCTCTGACTATTAAAAAGCACTGCCTTATAGTCTACTTAGAAAGTAATAGCTGTGGTTTGAGGTGAACATTCCATGTTCTAATAGTGGAATAAAGTATCTTAGTTTTGCTTTGCTCTTTTTCATGGTGCAATGAGTTATCAGGTACAACAGGAGAATATTAATAAAATGTACTAAACAAATATTTAAATACCTGTTTAGCTAATAATTGTTTGGTTTCTTTTTAATGTGACTATTTGGATGACTGTAAAATATGGGGGTGTTGAAACAACTGAAATATACATTTAATTACATCTTTTTTTCTTGATATTTTTCCCTTTTCTTTCCCCCTTTTCCCTCTCCTTCCTTTCCCCATTTCAGATAGATTTGTGACATCCCAGCATGCTTTACAGGAAAACATCACTCAGTTTGAACAACAGACTATAACACAGCAGCCATTTGATCAACAGAGCTTATCACAAGGTTAGTAATAAATAAAGGAGGTAAAAAGTAGTTTTATAAATCTGGCTTGACAGCATAGCTATGATAAACATTTTTAAAGTGGGCGTCTGCAGTTCAAGTAACTGCAATGCAGAGAACTTGGAAAAAAATTACCATTCTGAAGCTATACTTGGTAGAATATTATGAATACTTAATTTTTTTTTTTGCCTTTATGAGCCGATGTCTAGTCATTACAGTATGGGTTTTATAGTCAAGCATATATAATATTCTTTCCTTGATTGTGTTTGAACTTGCTGTGGCAGTAGGCAGTTTGCACAGGTTTCTCCCTTGGTATACATGCTCATAACCTGAGATGATCAGAAACACGGTCTTAAGATTTGAGTGAGTAGCTACTGGGATTCATTTTGGAAAAAGACAATGCAATATATAGTCACATAAAAAACATACTTTCACCTATGCACAATGGTTTCTTTTTATATTATATAGAGCAATGAAACTAGCAAACTAAGAGATTGTAAGCACTTGGAAACTATTTTTTTCCCCCTAAAATACAGAGAAATATGTGTAAGTGTGTGTAGCCTGCAAATAGTAAAGAAATGACTGTCTTTTTTGCTTTTCACAGCTGGATTTCTTGAATTGTTACATAATATGGAGCTACTAATTTTGTTTTGGGGTTTTCTTGGTGGTTATTTTGGGTTTTCTGGCAGGGGGGCTGTCGCTGAGGTAGGGAATGTTCAAGGGGTTTTCATTTGTTTTCATTTGGAAACATCGCTGGCTTATCCTTGATCTCGTTGTTTCTGACTCCAGGAAATAACTTTCTGTAGTTGATAACCAGTAATTGGTATTCTATGTGCACAAACTTC
This sequence comes from Agelaius phoeniceus, assembly GCF_051311805.1. Taxonomy (NCBI): domain Eukaryota; kingdom Metazoa; phylum Chordata; class Aves; order Passeriformes; family Icteridae; genus Agelaius; species Agelaius phoeniceus. The sequence continues at coordinate 94,663,339 of NC_135265.1, read as the reverse complement.
TCTGTTCTTAGTTTCATTCCTTTTTAATTGTATAGTATCATTTGTAAAAACTTAATTGACTGTGGTAAGTTGTATCACACTGTGAAGAAATAGTATAATTTGCCAATTTTAATTCTCTAGGTTGTGCTGCTTTGCGTGTAAGGAAAAGAAAATTAAAGTCTCCACCTTTATTAAACAAGACTGATCCAGATCCTCTTAAAATACTATGATTATTTTCATTGGTTGACTTTTACAGTTTTTCAAACTCTCTGAATGAGAAGACACTATGGAAAAAAGGCAGCCTTTTGTTCTACATTATTCTGAAGCGTGGTGGTGGTTTTTATTTGGTATTTTTTAATGGCTCCTTAGAATTTATAAACCCAATAAGTGACTCTTGTTTTATCATCTTATTTAAGCTTCAGTTTCTGTGTATGTGTATCTTCTGTGTTATGTAACTATCAAATGATTTCTTGGGGAGGGGAAAGACTCCTAGAACCCACAAACCAATTCTTTCATCATCAGAAATCTAGATTGATCATCAATATGGTGTAAATTTGGTTCAGAGAAGCAGAACATTTGTGGTGTGGGTATTTTAAAGTCTCATTTGTATAAGACGTCTCCTATTCTACTTGGAATCTCATCCACAGATTCCCAACTCTTTGAAGTTTCCTTGAAGATCCTGGAGCCCTTCAAAATTTTTGAATTTCAGGTAGGTAAGCATTTGCGCGGATGCATGCGTTAAATTGGTCGACCCTCTCCCTATGTCTGCATCTGTGCTTCATGCTCCTAATTCCTTTTTCCTATCAGCTAGGCAAAACATTCAAGCTTAAAACACTGTCTTTTTTTATTCGTTATATTTATAGGCTGTATTCTTGATTAAATATTTTGATTCAGTGTTTATTAATAAAATTATGTAGGAGTTTAAAAAAAAGTCTTTGAAAGGTTGCTTGATTTTTCTTTTTCCTTTTTTGAGGGAGAAACCCCAACTTTGCATTTTAGACAGATGAGGGTAATCTCTAGGTCTGCATAGATCTGGCAGAACTTATTTCTTCTTTCAGGTTTGTTCGTAATACTTCTGTTGAATTTCTTGTTTATTCAGATAGGTTATTTTCTTCATATGTTCAGACTTGTAAAGAAGTGCAGATCCTATGAGGGTGCTACAGTATCAAATGATTAATTTGAGCTAGATTTGGAGGCTGAGGAAAAGGACTTAAGTTCTTTGTAGTGTATTCATCTTCATTTGAAGACTTTTAAGTGAATTCAGAACAAAAAATGTGTCTTTCATCTGAAACTGTCTTTGGGTTACCTGTCAGCAAATGTGTTTTCATATAAATGATATCACCTTTACTTCCTTTAAAAGTGTCCCAGTAAGCATGGTTGAATGATAATTCAAATAGTGGTGATAGGCAAATGATCTTGAAAAACCAGTAGTCCAAATGCTGTTAGTTCTATAGCCCATAGAAACATATCCTTACCACCAGAATGCTATTTGCTTTCCTAAGAAGCTGATCTGCAATCTCAGACTTAAAATACTGATCTTTCAGTAACTGTTTACACATATTTGCAGTCAGTACTGTCCAGCTGGTTGCCTTTGCATAAGAAGCAAACCTGCAGAACAAGTAATTGATAGTCACTGATCCCTGCTGAGATGCACATGTTCATGTCAATGTTTATAGTGTTAGAGTTTAGATCTGTTAGTAAAGGTGTGAAATTTCTTCTGAATTAAATATTGTATTTACTACAAACTATCATAGTGTTGTTTTCTCATTCTCACATGCAAGACACATCTTTCTATGAGTAAAATGATTTCCAGAGTATTCTGTTTTTTGCTGTGTTTTGTTAATATTGAAGATAAAAGGTTGGATGATGTCCTAAAGCCGAAAAAATCCCAAGCTACACAAATGATTACTTGTACTGAAAACTACCCAATCCAGTTCCAAGTTTAGAAGACTTTGTAGTAAGAGGCTGCCCTTACACAGAGCTTAAGGTACTCTCTGTTCCTTTAAGATTGATCAAAAGCTTCTGTGAAACAACAGTGATGAAAAGAAGAGCAGAAAATAAAGGCTGTGAAATTTCTTTCTCAGACTGAATGTCTGGGTTCTGGTGCTTGGTGGTGTGGGGTTTTTTTAATGCTGTTCTGTAGAAATAGTATGGCAGTAGCAAATGCTTTTAGAATGCTCAAAACTGTCAGATCTTTATTAAATTTTGAGAGGAAATTGGCCCTTATGCTAGGAATTGAGCAAAATGGGGATGCATCGTGTATATTCTTGTTACAGCTTTGGTTTGTATTTATTCCCAAACTACTTTCAGAAGTAGCATTTCTTTCTTCAGTTTGTTCTCAAATCTCAAGTACCTCTACATTCAGTGCTCTTCTTGGGCATTTTTTATGATCCTGGGAAATTTTTCAGAATCTCAGTAATTCATTCAAACATTGTGAAATGAAATAGGTCATAGGACAGTAACTTCTTTTTTCCTTCTTAGCTACTAAAATACACCTACTGATTAAAAAAGAAATTTCAGGTTTTTACATAGTATATTTAGTAGTTGTTTTTTTTTAATATAGGTCATGTAAGTAACATCACTTTGCTTTAGTTTCTTGAGTCTTGTTTTTTTGTATTTTCATCCTATGTAATGGGAACGTCATTTTTCTATAAAGACACTTCAAAAATTAATTTGAGAAGTAGAAATTAGCAGCCCTCTTATCAATGCAGAAGTTTTCATTGCTTTCTTCTGGCTACTTTTTTGTCATTTTACAAAAGCCAGTTGAGGTACAAGGTCCAGCTTTTAGGATCTTTTTTTCTTGTACTCTTGTGGTACTTCTAAGAGAGAGAATAATATGCGTGTTTCAGCATTAAGTTTGGTGACTTGTTATGGCCTGATTAATAATGCTTTCAAGATTTACTTACATTTGTGAGTTTTCATTCTATGATGGAAGCAGTAGCATACAAATAGGGATTTTTTTCTCTACTGATTACAATATTCTTCTGCTGTGGAAAGTGTCTTTTGGGAACATTTCTGCTTAAACTCAACAGATCCAGGTTTTTGTTTTACTGTTGCTCAAAAGCATTCTTTAAGCATTGCTTTTTGGCCTTTGATGCTGTGATCATCTGATGTGGGTTTGTTTCTACCCTGTGTTCATAATCTTCACCCTTTTTGTCCACTAAAGGCAAACTGCACAGAAGTACTGAAATTCTTGCCCATACATTAATTACTGATACTTGTGGTTTAATTTTTTTCCACATGATATTATGGGTTATTTTTTTAATACTGGAAGTATTAAGATTTAAAAAGGTTGGTAAAAGGACATCTCTAATAGCATCAAAAACCACTGTAATTTGAGCTGTATTTCCCTGGCTCTCAATAATTGGTGCTATCATGTCATTCATTGATTTAGAAAAGATGATTAAGACCTGCTATTTCAGGAGAACAAACCAAATAAAAATTTCAAGGTTTTATACCAGAAATGTGAATAAAAATGTGTTTATTTTTTTACTTTGCAGTTTGCCTTTGAGAGGCTCTACTTTACTATTATCTAAAGAGTGGGGATATGTGGAGGAGATCCAAAGTAGGAGAAAATGGGGTTACTTTATCAGAAACTGGAGTTCTCCTATTGGGTCATCTCCTCCACTCACCCGCCATCCTCCCCACTGAGCTTTGCATCCTTGTGATCGGCTTCCAGTGTAGTTAAGGGAGCGTGGTACCAACGTGGATAAAGGGAGATGGGTCAACCTGTTTGACACATGCATGCTTACATACAAGAAATTCAAAATTTCAATGGCTCTAAGGTAATTGTGGCACCCTGAAGGAACTTCAAACTGTTTTTCTGTGGAGGAGATTTTCCAATAGAATTCCAGCTAACGGTAAGTAACCCTGTTATGCCTATTATGTAGATGCCAGAAACTTGTGTGTGTTTTGATGCTCAACAGTGAAGAGTACAACTGTTACTATATGGTAATGCTACTTATTCTCTTTTGAAGGTAGTCTTCAGAAAAGTGTGGTGTTATTCAAAGTCCAAATCAGTGTATTTTACACGTTTATGACTGTTTAATTTCTGGCAGGTTTTACTGTGAATGACAGCTACAATCAACAGAGTCAATTTCCAGCTGTACAACAGCTGCAGGATTCAAGCACACTTGAATCTCAGGCTCTTTCAACGAGTTATCATCCACCAGCCCTTCTTCAGGTTCCAAATACAGACACTATTAATGTAGTAAGTACTACTTGAAGGCAGGATTAATTTTTCTGTGTTCGGTTGTGACTTCCTTGCACTGTTTCATTGGGTTATTAGGTAAAACAAGAAGTCAGAAAAGTTTTGCTTATTGCTTAAAGCGTAAGCTAGATTGCTTATGGTTAACAACTGGAAATTGGAAACGTGAGGAGAGGATAAGTGCTTCGACTACAGTTCTGAAAAGGAAGTGCATGTTTTGATGCTCTAGACTTAAAAAAATACTATAACATTGGATTGTGACTTTAAAACTAAGGAGAGGATATAATGTTATGAAATAATTTAACATTATTTCATTATATTCTCTTCTAATTATTAAATCTATATGTTTATAGACACATATGACCAAGCAATAAAAAAAGCATTACAAGTCTTTAAGTCATCATTCATGGAGCTTGCATAATGCAGTGTATGATGTTTTTGCATGCTTCTCATTTAGTTAAATTTTTAAAAGGGCTCAATTGCTAAAAATACAGTTTAACTATAACTTTTATGACATTAGAAGTACCTAGCATGAAGACAATCTGTTGTAATGTATTTACCAAGATGACTTCTAGGAATTGCTGTCCCTTGAAGCTTGTTTGCAAAGTGCAGATGTTGTCAGAGAACTGATGTGGATTTTAGGATCTGGAAGAGTTTGAGTCATTTCAGCCTACAGGCTTTGGAATTTCTTTGTCTTCAATTTTGAAATTTCTTGCTCTCAAGGATTATTCTCTTGTGCCTTTTACTTACAGGAATGTTCAGAAAGCAGTGAAATTTGTCAGCAGCACTGTGTTTTGATGCTTACTCAGTATTTAAAATGGCTGGTCTAGTTTTAAATTTAACTCCTCAAACACTAGAAAATGTAGACAATTTAGATACATTTTTGTGGAGATTCAGGGAAGTGTAAGTGTGCTATGTTGTCTGTTTATTCCAGTTCAGTAGCTGAACATTTTTATGCTTTCCTTCTCATTATGGAAGAGTGAAGTATTACATTGCATTCTTAATTTCCTTTCAAAATGCATGAAAGCATAAATTTAATTACTTGTGTTGACTGTAAATGCTGTAATTTTTTTCTTGCCTATTTGTGAAACTATATTTAAATGATGTGTTACTGAAATTCACTTGAGGCTTTGATTTTTAGACCACTCGCTTGATGCAAGACCAGTCACCACAGGAAGAACTTGAATTGCACACACAAAGGCCTCATTTTCTTGAGGATAATGAAGATCAAAGTAGGCGTTCGTATAGGTATGTTACACTTCTAGCTTTTGTCACAGAATTTCCTGAATGGCTAATTATTACATGTAATTATTATGTAATTATTATACCTAATAATTACATGAAACTAACGAAAACTATTTTCTTCTAATAGATGTGAATATTGCAACAAGGGTTTTAAGAAATCCAGCCATTTGAAGCAACATGTACGATCACATACTGGTGAGAAACCTTATAAATGCCAACTCTGTGGCCGTGGTTTTGTTTCCTCGGGAGTTCTTAAGTCACATGAGAAGACTCATACAGGTAAACAGAGTATACCAGCTCTATATTGGCTTAACCCATGTTTGGGTTTTGTAAATGTCCTGTGTGAGTAAACTTAAACAAATAGCATGCTACTTATTTGTTTCTGTTACTTTAAGGAGTTAAAGCATTCAGCTGTAGCATTTGCAATACTTCCTTCACAACTAATGGCAGCCTTACGAGGCACATGGCAACTCACATGAGCATGAAGCCTTACAAGTGCCCATTCTGTGATGAAAGCTTTCGAACAACTGTTCACTGCAAAAAACATATGAAAAAACATCAGGCAGTCTCCTCAGCTGTAGCAGCAGCTACAGATGCAGGAGGAGGAGGTAAATGATTTCATTTTTACTTTTACAGTCCTTACTACATAAGAAATACAGATATTATGGTGTATTACATGAATGCTATAACAGGAATGGTACAAAATAACCTTCCAGCATAGATTATGTCTGCTGTTTAGAGCTGCTGAAATCTCTCTGTTATCTGAATTGTTTAAATAAACTAGTTTCCAGGATCTGTTCAGCACAGTAAAGGTATTGTATGTAACATAGCTATTTTACTAAAGTAGATCTTTTGTTCTGTATTACTTAACCTGTGTTAGTTATTATAAAGATGAGAATTATAAATCCAGCTTTTTTTTTAAAATGAAGTACAGACATGAGTAGTTAGACCTCTAAAAGAGATTAAAGTCCATAATAGTGCAAGTCCAAGCACAAAATGTAGTGGCTGTGTGTTTAATAATGCACTCTTCTATTTTTTGTAATTTCAGCTGACAGATTAAACTGAACAGAAGTGTGATTTTTATTTTGGTTTGATTTTTTGTTTGTTTGTTTTTGTTTGGTTTTGGTTTTTTTTTTACTTAATAGTTGCATGTGTTGAAGATGATGATGAAAGCTCTGAAAGAACTTCCAGAAAATCTCGTCCTGGTGTCATAACCTTTACAGAAGAAGAGACAGCAGAACTGGCAAAGATTAGGCCTCAAGAAAGTGCCACTGTTTCAGAAAAAGTTCTTGTCCAGTCAGCTGCAGAGAAAGACAGAATTAGTGAGATGAAAGATAAGCAAGCAGAACTGGAAGCAGAGCCCAAATATGCCAACTGTTGCAGCTATTGTCCCAAAAGCTTTAAAAAACCCAGTGATTTAGTCAGGTGAGGAATGAAATATGTTCATATGTTTTTAATTTGCTGAATAGGAAACTTTAGGAATTACAGTTTCGTATAACTCTTTATGCCCAAGTTGAAATTTGACTAATATTTACATAAATTTTTCTTTTTCACAGTGGTTCAAAAATGTGTCAAAATGTTACATATTCTGAATATGACTAATCCAGTTCTTTGATATTTATTTGCCTAGAGTATGGAAGTTATTTTTATTATTATTATGAAGTTTTAGAATAAATTAGGTTTTTTTTCTCTAATACTTGCATATAAAAACATGTAAAAATCTTTTCAAGAAATTTCAAATACTTTAATCTTCTTGTTCTGCCTAGTCTGCCTAGTGTAATGCTAGTATAAGTATTTAATTTATTAATAAAGTTAATAAGATAGAAGATAAATATTTGTACAAACTGACGTAAAAGTAGAATTTCACTTGTACATGTATCCTGGAATTATTAGGCATGTTCGTATCCATACTGGAGAGAAGCCGTACAAGTGCGATGAATGTGGGAAGAGTTTCACTGTAAAATCCACTCTGGATTGTCATGTTAAAACACACACAGGTCAGTAAGGTTTTGCATGTCTTGTTTAGAAGCTGTTTGCTTTCTTGACCAGCTGTTTAAGTACAGATTTTGCAGAGAATGTTATGTTTCACTGTGATCTAGTATTTGGAGCTGTGGATGGTGATGCTAGGGGAAATTTGGTACTTGTGACACCATCGAATGAATTACATCAGAACATTCTGAATAAACCATGTTATTACAGCCTTCTGTAGGCTTCTAAAGCACAATCTTAGCTCATGCTAAAAAACTGTGTATGTAAGTGTCCTGAATATGTTCATGTCAGATCTTCTGCAGCATTTCAATGATAAATGATTTTCCTGAGTAAGAAGGTAAGAGTTGAGGCAACCTTATATAATTTAGAGGTTAAAAAAAAAAACCCTATAAACATTAATGTTTGCACTGCAACATAAACTGGAAAATAAGAGTATAAAAATTTTGAGCATTCAGCTGTTTGAATCTTGCAAGTTGAATGTAAGCCTAAATATTTGTAATATTTAGATTTTTAGGGTAGATTGTTTGTATTCCTGAGAGAGGTCTGATTTTGATAGTAGTAGCTTTCAACTACAATTTTGTGTGAAGTAAAAAAAGCCTTTTCCAGTCTTTCATACTTGTTTTCTTCTTAGCATTGAACTTCTGTAATAAACCCGGTCCTGAACTAATTATTTTCTAAAACTGTCTACAGTTTTGTTACGTTTCATTATGATCTGTTTTCAAAAACAATAAAAAACAAGATAGAAAGCTTTTAATGCTGTAATGCATTATTATTTTGCTCATTGAAGCTCCTTTTTCATTTTACTGTATTTGTACTTTCTACTGTTGTTTAGTAAGAAATAGTACTTATGTTACATGAAATTGTGTAGGTCAGGACAGACAGTAGCAGATAGTAAGTATAATGAAAGGAACAAAGCAGGGATTGTGTCATGTTACACCTCCTGGTTCAAGCAGTTTACAAATTGTGGGTCTCTGAATAAGAGATTGCATCTCTTTGCTTGCTAGCTTTAATGGAATATTTTACATTAGTTTTATCCAGTTGTTTTCTGAATGCAGAAAAACTGGGTAAAAAGGAATGGCCTTCAGTACAGTCAGTAGTAGTAAGTTCCTGGATTCAAGTTTGATTTTCAGTTTGCTGTCTTGCTAATTTTGTTCATAAGCCCACTAGATTTTTGTTTGAGAAATAAATTGTTTCCTCTTCTTAATTTCTTAGCTCTTTGTGGTTGTACAGACATTTTGATAATATATAATGGAGCTTTGTAAATTTTATTTTAACATCCCTAAACAGACTTTCCCAACCTGCTATTCATTCTCTTTCATAATACATATAGTCCAATTTTGATGGTTTGAGTCCTTGCTCAGGTGCTTAAGAGCTCTTCTGCTGACTTACAGCCTTTTGAAAATTGTCCATGAAAGCCATTTGTGTTCAGTCTTAGAACTGGTTTTCTTTAGTTCATGGAAGGACTCTTTCCTTTCATCCTGTGACAGCATTTTTATTAAGATCTTTTCGTATAAAACCAACGTAGAATTCCAAAAATCCAGATACACTGGAAATCTGATCTTCTTCAAAGAGCACTCACAGATTTTTGAGGTGTCATTTTCCCTGCAAAAGCCACATCCTTTTCCCTATTGTAATTCATTTTATCTTATGGAAGTTTTTTTCCATGTTTTTTTATACTTGGGCCAGCTTGTGCTGGATGAAGTTTAGCTAATGTGCAGTTTTCTGCATTTGAGCCTAGATTTCTTTCTGGAGTGCTGTCTTCATCTGTGGGCAATACCTACACTTGCTAGTTCATTGGTTTTATATTGAGAGATACATAATTTATTTAAATGAATAATTAAAAAAATTACAGTATTAATATCTGTAACTCCCCTAAAAATAGTTCTGTTTGAAAAGCTACTCTATTCCTCAACTGTAAATCAAAGTTGCCTGGATAGGAACCTACCTGATACCATCTGTAACCAGCATTGATCCAGAGAATTAGTTTGCGGCTTCACTGGAAGATTGGAAGTTTCTCAGAGAGGTATATGGTTCTTTGTCTGAACTGTTAGCTCCTGCATCCTGATGTAGCATGAAGTGGGATAACTGAAGTCACACACTATTGCATTTCTGTCTTCATTGCTTTTCCAGTTTCCTGATTACAGTTCTTTCAGATATATTGTTTCAGATAACAGCTCTTGTTAACTTGTTAGTTGTATAGCCAGTAGTGTGGTGTGTCAGTGGCATAAAACACATTTAATTTTTGCTATATTTGGAAGCAGGGCCAATTTAGTGTTCACCATTCCTTGATGACTTCTCATCTGAATTTGTGATCATCTTCCCTCCAAGTTTCTCTTGTCGACTTTACCTCGAAACTACTAAACTAGTGAAAACAGTTCAACCATCTTTCTTTTCTCTTTTAGATTCCTAATATTTACACAAAAGGCCCAGGAGTCAGCTCACAATCTCATTGCATATTTAAATAACAGGACTTCAGATGTTATGTTTGTTCTTTCCTGCCCTTTTTTTTTTGTTGTTGGCTTTCTTCTCTCTCTCTCTCGCTCTCTTATTTTTTCACCCCCCTTTCTCCCAATGGGTGGGGATTTTTTATTTAGTGGGAAAAGACTGCTGGATGGCTTCCTTTGTGGCACTGTGAATGTGGTAGATGACTTTGCTGCAGCCCAGATTCCCATTGTTTCACTGGTTCATGTTATTGGGCTCTTTCTTCTCCATTTTTTTGAAACAAAATATTGTCAGAGATTTACTTAGTTTTGTTTAGCAGGAAGTGACAACAGTGCGCCAGGGTTTTGTAATTTGAAGTAGTTTGAATTGTAGTTCAGGAAATGGATGAGAGATTCTTCTGTGTAAATGAAAACTAGAACTCAATAGCAGGACTTAGAGGCACACATTGCTCTTGTGGTATCTTTTTACCAAATGCATTGGTTTCTTTCCCTTGTTTAGCTAGGAACCAATATTGTGCTGGAAGGCCTAGGAATTCCAGGAGTTATAGTGGGTTTTCAGCTGCAGTGGCATGTTTTCTGCCAGATAGTTACATTATGCTTTTTGTGAATTGTGTAGCTGTGTATATGGTTCAAGGAATAAACTCTGTAGTTTGCTTTTATTTGTAGTACATTAAAAATTCTGTTTGAGACCAAGGATATTTTTCCGATGTTATGCACTCCGAAAGGAGAGACAAAGAGGTCTGTGTATAGACCAGACAAAGAGGTCTGTGTATAGACCAGATTTCTGTACTTCTGGATTACTTTGTGGGGTTGATATATTGTTTTGAATGTTATCTCACTTAATTTTAATAATTTCTTACTTCTAATCTGTTAATACTGATTAGTTAGGGCAGCATTGAAACAGAAGAATAAAGCTGCTGGAATTAAAAAGGAAATGAGTGGCTAATTAAGTAGGAGCCAAATGCTGAAGAGGTCAAGATGAAACTTTTAGTTTTCCAGTTTGTGGTCTGTGTAGTTCAAACAACTGGATTAGTCAGGAAGATGAGATGAGGAGGATGACAGAGGCATGAAGGTGACCAAATAAGATTCTGCATGAAAGCTTTAAAAGCATATGGGGTTTTAGTAAAAGGAAAAAGTTAATATACTCTTCATTGAGAACCTTAATTCATCTGAAAAGCAGCCACATGACAAAGTCCAATTACTTCTAATTTATTATGTTCAAATTAGTTTAGAATCTATTATGGGGTTTGTTTAATGAATGATTTAGTCCTCTCAATCTTTTTAGGGGTTTAATCACTTATCTTTCTGGTTTTGAAACTTTTCTAGGCCAGAAGCTCTTCTGTTGTCACGTGTGCAGTAATTCTTTCTCCACAAAAGGCAGTCTAAAAGTCCACATGCGCCTGCATACGGGAGCAAAGCCCTTCAAATGCCCACACTGTGATTTGCGGTTTCGTACTTCAGGGCGCAGAAAAACCCACATACAGTGTCATTATAAACCGGATGCAAAGAAAGTTAGGAAGCCTGTTGCCCGGACTTCAACTGAGGCATTACAACCAGTCAGTCTTCTTAATTCATCCTCAACAGACCCTAATGTTTTCATCATGAATAACTCTGTTTTGACGAGTCAGTTTGATCAAAATTTACTTCAACAAGGACTTGTGGGCCAGGCTATCCTGCCTGCTTCAGTGTCAGGTAAAAATGGATGGGGATGGGGGTGGAGGTGCTGGTGTGGTGATCAAGTTAGGAATTTTGCTTTCTATTAGAGTTTGGAAAGTTTTACCAAACACTGCTTGCCAAACAGGTAAGAGTTTTACTGAATTCATGGTATGATGCACAGTGGTGACGTGAACAGAAATTTACCTATTTAAGAATGAAAGAAAAATATATACAGTTCACCTAGAAGTCTCTTCAGTTCTCCTGTAGTATTGCACTGCAGAGTGGAAGAAAATGCAGATAACAAATAGCTGGAGTACTTGTATTCTTTGTGGTAATACTTTCTTGGTTTTATTTAAAAAGAAAAGAAGTAAAACAGTTACTCTGTTTGTCTACACTACTTATTTATGTGAATAATGAAGAATGTTTTTCAAGTGCACATCCTCTGTGGTACATGTGTAGTTATTTCTCCAAAATAAAAAAAAACACCCACATCAAAAGAAAACCAACCAAAAGACCCCCAACCTCAACACAAAGCAAGAAAACTCTTTAACAATGCAAAAAACTAGTAGTGTAGGTACGTATGTTAGATAAGTGAGTTCCTAAGATATGAAGTCTCATCAATTGACAGTGACTAAAGCTGCATTAGCACATTAAATGTGCCACAGGCCATTCTTTGACCAACTGGCACAGAATACCCAACATGCTTCATGTTGCAAGAAGGTGACCTTTTGAGAATGATCCTTGCTAATTTCTAAATTTTTTTCAGGTATTTTTTGTGTAGGTGCTCACTGACCCAATGTTTGTGTAAGTGCTCAAGTAAACTTGGGACAGGGACGATTTTAAAAGCAGAATAGTGTTAAGGTGTCTGGAGACGTCCCTTGGTACTCTTAAGTGCACTACTTAGATTGTGGGTCTTGGACTGTCTGTCATTTCTGAAAGTGAGACTTTGATTTTATGTGCTTTGGCATTTTTTTCAGTCCATGTCTATGATTTAGCAGGTATGCCCACAAATCCAGAGTATTATATCAGTCTCATATTTAACTGTAGCCATTCTAGCTTATCTGAATTGATCTAAACTGTTGTCCAAAATGAATAAATTGTTGATGTTCAGAAGATACTGATGTTATTTGACAGGTACAGTGAGTGATAAAGTTGGTATGAGAAATTGTTTGCTTGCATTTTTGAGCATATTAAGGTGGTGTATTTAGCTTGTTCAGATGTCCTAAAAAGAGACCTTCTTAAATTGAGACTAGTTATGTGTGTTTGGCCAGAGCAGGTATTTTTTGGGTGCAATGTAAACCAGATTTATTATACTTAAGAATTCTGAAGAGGGAAGTGTAGATGTTTTTGAAGCATCAACCAACACTCTCCAAGGTTGGTCACACTCAGGGTGTTTGGAGAAGAAGGTACGTCAAACACAAGATGACTTTTTCCATATATTCTCTGAAGACCTTTTATAGAGATGGCCTATTCAACTTTTGAGATTAGAACCTTTTCAAGGTCTAAAGACTTTTGGATTTCAATTGCTAATGCACCTTTATATTCATCCATGTAAGTACAGAGGATGAACTTTGACAGTTTGATACTGAACCATGTCTGTGCTGTGCAAAATGTGGCAATAACTTTCTTGTGTATGTTCAGAGTCGGAATATAAATACCCTATGTCTGTGCTGCTTTGTTTAGGTGCAGCACACTCTCCAAGGAAACCTAAACCAAATTTTTCCAGATTTCTAATGCTACTCTGGAGGGATTCTTGTTTTGTAAGCCACTAGCTAGTGCCTAAATAGCAATCCTTAAATCACACGGAATTTATGAAGCTTTAAAACAGGCAGTCAAATTACTTTATAATCAAATTATACACTTCAAATTATCTTTCTTGTCATAAATAAATGTGTGTGTGTATGTAGCTTTTATATTGATTTAATTTATAAAAATAAGCATGCTGAAAGAGGTAGTCAGTAATAGTAAATAAAAACATTACAATATAACTGTTTTCTTTGCTAGCTGGAGGTGACTTAACTGTGTCCTTGACAGATGGTAGCTTGGCCACTCTTGAAGGAATACAGTTACAGCTTGCTACTAATCTGGTTGGACAAAATGTTCAGATTTCTGGAATAGATGCCACTGGTATTAACAACATAACGTTACAGGTAAGTTGCTCTACAGCTTTTAATTCTGTAGAGTCACTTTGAGGGCTGAAGAAAGTTTAAGGAGCCTACATAATTCTGGAAGAGTTCTTGAGTTGGGTGAGCTAGTAACATATTGTATCACTTGTACAGTGTTAGAAGACTTAAAAAATAGCTGCACAATGGGATATGTTTCTGGTTTGGTTTCTTTCATTTTCATTTTTTTTCAGGATTTTTTACCTCTCAGATTTTGACAGACTGCTTTAAAATATGTATTTTTTTCTTTTAATTGTGTTTTGTCTTTAAACTTCACAAGTACTTTCGCTCCTTCCCACTCCCAAAACAAACCCAAATTATTGCACAGAGTGTTCTTTTCTAAGCATAAGGCATTGTGTTACTTCGAAAGCTTTTAATGATTGAATTCACAATTTAAATTCCCACTGAGCTTATAAAAAGAATGACAGAAAGAGATGAGATTATTGTATTTAAAAGTTCTTGAGATGTGTGAAACAATGATTTTCTTGAACGTGGTTGTGTTTGATCAGTTGACAGAATTATTGTTGTTGGAGGAGCCCTCTGGAGGTCACCAGGTACAACCCCAAGGTCAGGGAAGGGACATCTGCAGAGTTGCATTGAGTTGCTCATAGTTCAAGGAGTTCTTAGCATAAAATGGGGACATTTTCATTTTGTTTTTTCTACTGCTAAATATCTCTGAAGAGGAAAATGTCTTATCTTTAAGTATAGAGAGCAGTTGTTGGCTTGTGAAATGAGACCTTAATGACTCCTAGGAGCTGAAAAATTAAATAATTTCTTGTATCAGTCTTCCCTCTGCTCCATGCCTTTTCACTTTCAAAGGCTTGGAGACTGTGATAAGCACTACATGCACTAATAGGACAGTACAGAATACCAGCAGTGTGTTTACCTGGGGCTGGGCATGCTGATATGTAACTGATCATGATTCCCCAAACATTTTGCTGAAGGAAGAGAGGGAAAGTGAATCTGAATAGATTGGTTACATAGTCACTTTGGAGACTGGCTAGATACAGACACATAAATCTAAATTTAGATTTTAAATTGTTAATTATTAATTTTAAGTACTGTATATACTCTGTAAGCAGTAAATATGTATTCTGGACTTATGTTAAGAATATTCATTTAACCCAGTTTGTTAACTTCAGATTGATTGCTGAAAACTTGTTTTTCAGATCGATCCAAGTATCCTACAGCAGACATTACAGCAGAGTAATTTACTTACTCAGCAGCTGACTGGAGATCCCACCATGGCTCCACAGAATCCCTCCCTCCAGGCAACAGAAAATGCAGTGCCAGCTAACGTGGTTATTCAGCCCATATCAGGCTTGTCTTTGCAGCCCACAGTAACATCATCTGCTAACATGGCAATAGGGTCCCTGTCTGAGCAGGAGTCTGTGCTGACAACCAGCGCTAATGGTAAGCACTGTCACCGGTTTTATTGTGCGTTCAATTTTTTAATTTTACTCAGGGTATTACTCACAGTGAGAAAATGTCAACCCCTGCCTTCCCCCACTCCCACCAGACGTCTCATTTTAATAAAATAAACTTGCAGTTCTTGCTTGAGCATCTTCAGCAAATTTTACAGCTTTGCGTTACCCTTTCTTAATATGATTTTTTTCAGAAGGTGAATTAGAGAGTAGGTTTAGATTAGCTAATAGGAAGAAATTCTTTACTGTGAAGGTAGTGAGGCACTGGAACAAGTTGCCCATAGAAGCTGTAGATGCCCCATCCCTGGAAGCGTTCAAGGCCAGATTGAATGAGGTTTTGAGCAGGTTAATGTAGTGGAAGTCATCCCTGCCCATGACATGGGAGTTGAAACAATGTAATCTTTAGGGTTCCTTCCAACCCAGGCCATTCTATGATTCTATAAAATAGAAAAATATAGAAAATACTTAAGAACTTCGATAGTTTTGAGCAAAATACAAAAATCTTCATTCTGAAAATCTTAACTGTAGAAGAACAAATAGGATGTGAAAAGAGTTTTTACTTTCTGCTGCAAGTTCTAGCATCTCCCCTTGGCTGCATCATTTATAGTATCTGAGAAAATAATGTATAAATTGCTCTAAAAAGTTTTGTCAAAAATTCTACCAAAGGATATTCATGGATTTTTTTTGTTGTTCTACCACTTTAATTTAGGTGCACAAGACATTACTCAAGTCATGACTTCACAGGGCATGGTGTCATCTACAAGTGGACAACATGAGATAATGTTGACCATAAATAATTCCAGTTTGAGTCAAGTTCTAGCTCATGCTTCGGGTTCTACTACTGCGACCTCATCAGGAAGTCCTCAAGAAATCACTCTTACAATATCTGGTTTGTGTTTTTAAAAATCTTTAATGATACCAGATCTCTATTTCATAAAGTACCTATACAGTAGCATACAAGGATTTTCACAGTCCACAGTTTTCCCATGGCGTATTTTCCTTATATTCATCAGCTTTAAAAGATACTTCCCAAATCCGCATTTGAAACCCAAACTCGTTTGCCTTGAGAATACTTAAGATTCACTCACTGTTTTATTCATAACCTCAGTTAGCTGGATTTTTATAGGTTGATCAAGTTGGTGCTTTGAATCTAGAGAAGTAAGATCCATATTTGTCTAAATATTACTAATCTCAGATGTTTCTGTACATGTTAGCATCTGGATTTGCATAATCACATCTGTATTAAAAACTTGCCAAACCGCTGCATAAAAATCTGTATGGAAGTTAATTATGTGTTTTGGTTGTATTTTCTACTTTTATTATTTTATGATCTATTGCAAGAACAGTAGCAGAACAATGCTGAGACGATTCTAGTTACAGTAGGACTTATTTCTATTCAGGCCAAGATCTTATTCAGCATAATTCTGGAAGCACTGATCTGAACACTGGCTTAAGGCTGACAGCACCAACCATCAGCAGTCAGACTACAGGTGCTACATTAACTATAAGCAATGACCAGCTTCTTTCTCAGGGCCCTTCACTAAATGCTCCAGGTACGCATACAACGTTTTTTCTAATTGAAAATAGTACTTAGTTTAAAAAGTAAATACTAGAATTAATGGAATAATCTTGCATGTCATGATTCAAGAACTTTGAGTGTTTTGTGTGTTTTCTCACAAGCTTTAAATTGTTATGTCAGTTTATGTTGCGGTGAGGGAAACTTGGACGCTCAGTATGAGTGTTTAGCAAGCTTCATTTATTGAAGAGAGCATCAGACTTTTATGCACAACAAGTAATAAGCTCATACATATTCTGCAAGATTAAGCAATCTATTGGCTATTCTACAATACCAGCTCTTCCTCATACCTTAGGGGTATCTTTCTTTTCTCATGTCTCTCACTACTTGTTATTGTACTACAGCTATGCTCAAGGACACGGTGTTTTGCAGGTGCAGGGACCCAGATTAGCTGCATCCTCCCAATTCTTGGTCCAAAACGTGGCCCTTGTCACGTAGCCATTCTTCCACAATTCCCCTGTTTTCTTTTTGTACAAGCAATGTTTGATTAAATGCAGCAGATATCATCCTTTGCACCATATTTTGTAAGCATATGCAAAAGCAAGGCAAAACTAATGCTACCAATAAAGCTATAATGCCTGCTATTATGCCAGCCTTAACAATAGAGCATAGCCATGATCCCAGGCCTAAAGATTTGAGCTATCCATCAATACCAAAGCCCGATTCTACCTGTAGGTTTCTGGTTAACCTCCGCAACTCAGAGAGCTGGGAGTGGATGGACTGCGAATGGTCAGAAAGGTTCATGCAACACATGCCTTCAAATTCTTCACAACCATGGCCTTGTGCAAGGAAAAGAAAATCAATTGCAGCTCTATTTTGAAGCGTTGCATGGCGAATAGAATCAACATCAAGCAAAAGGCTAGAAAGCGCCATAGAAGTGGCATTGGTTTGCTTCACAAGCCAGCATCCCAACTTATTTAGGGTGGCATGGGTGCCTGCTGCTGCCACCCCTGGAGCAAGAAAGCTACCGTCTGAGCTATCCAGGCTGCAGGGCTCCCATACTATGCATCTGATCATTGACAGCATGTAGATCATGCAGGAGCCAATATTTGCCAGATTTCTTTTGGATCACAAAAATAGGAGTATTCCAAGGACTAACAGATAACCAGAGATGTCCTTGGTCAAACTGCTCCTGGACCAGCTTGTGTACCTGAATGAAACTTTCGCCTTTTAAAGGCCATTGCTCAACCCACACCGGGTCCTCTGTTTTCCATCGGAGTGGGATCGGGAAAGTCCATGCAATGGCCGTCCCTATAAAGGGAGATCTGTGGCAAGGACCATTCCCAACTGTGCCAACACATCGCGGCCCAGCAAGGTGTGGACACCCTCAGGGAGCAGTATTACAGAAACTGTACAGGTGACAGTCTTTCCCTCTATAAAAATTTTCAGCAGAGGGGATTTCCGTGCAAGTGTGAGTCCTCCTACTCCTGCGACTGTGGCATTTGCTGCATGGGTGGGCCACTGGGGTGGCCATTTCTGCGTCCCTATGATGCTGATGTCTGCACTGGTGTCTAGGAGCGCAACCAGGGTGATGGTTTGACCCTGATACGGGACGTCAATATGTTTTTTAGGACGATGCTTTAAGTCCACTGTTAAAAATGCCATTGTTCCTGTGAAACCAAAACTACCTTCACCACGTCGCTGCTTGCCAAGTGGTACAGTTCCTCTGGTTAATTGAGGCAAGGGGATTAATTGAGCAATTCGCGATCCAGCTGGAATAAACAATGGTGGGAATAGTGTTTGTGCCGTTATTTGGATTTCACCTGTATAATCAGCATCAATTCGTCCAACAAGAATAGTAAGTCCTGACATGCTGGCAGACGAGCGTTCAATCAACAAAGCTCCCATGGTTTGTCCACCAGCTGTAACAGGGCCCTTAATCCCCATTGGGATACGCTGCAGTTTGCAGTCCATTAAGATGCAGTCTATTGAGGTTGCCAGGTCCAAACCGAGGCTTCCGCTGGTTGCGGGGCAGAGGGAGAAGGTGCTTGTGCTGGGAAGGCGCTTGGGCTTTGGGCCGCCACTTGTGTCGGAGCGGGGCGACCCCTCCCGCTGGGCTTCCCGTTTCCCAAGACATACCGGCAGGCTGACTCATTGTGTGTGTTGGACTTGCAGCACCGGCACCACACAGCTCCCATTGTACAATCCCGTCGCATATGGCCAGCAGTTCTGCAGCAGAAGCATCGGAATTGTGATGGTCCTTTTCTTTGAAGCCAATTTACCGACGCTTGCAAGGGGGCAAGGGCAGCCAACACCTGACTCTGCGTCGCCTGTGCCTGCTCCCTGAAACTACTTCCCAAATCTCTTACTGCTTCCGCTAACATAGCCTGCGGCCCCACTGGCACCTGAGCCATTTGTTCTAAAGCCTCCTCAACAGTCCAGGTACCAGGGAGTGTGACAAGTATACTCCTAGTGGTGGGATTGCAATTCTGTAGGGCACATTGCTTTAGTAGTGCTCCATGCATCTATTCAGGGACCCCTGCTGTCTGAATAGCATTCACCACTCTGTCAATAAACAACCCAAATGGCTCTTCTCTTCCTTGTTTAATTCCCATGTATGAGGGAATACCCCCTGGGTATTTCACCCTATTGAGCCCCACCCGGGCTAATCTCATAGCCTCCCTCAGCTTCTCGGGCCGATTAGTGCTTGCGCCCTCCGTCCTTAGGTATGCCCCTATCCCCATAAGTTCCTCTAAAGTAACTCCATATAGCGGACCTCCTGGCTGTCTCAGGGTAGCCACAGACTCTTGGCACGCAGCCTGCCAGTGAGCATTAAACAACAACTGTTGATGCTGGGTAAGCACTAGCCTCATGAGGCCTTTAATATCCGATGGCAACAGTATGTATCCTCCCCACAAATAATTGAGCATCTGACGAGTTGGTTCTCCGTGAATACCACACTCACTTACAGTGGCACGGAGCTGTGCCAACCATTTCCAATCTAAGGTAGTGATAGTTGCTTGCAAGCCTCCGGCAGGATTTGGTGCATAAACCACCGGACAAGCCACCTCAAGCAAGGCATCAGCAGCCGCTCGGTCGCCTGCAACTATTGCCTCTCCTGTAATCTCTCGCCATGCCTTACACCTTTCATTAGCAATTTGCACTGCCTCGGGGTCAAGCATTTCCTTTGTTCTTTCCCTGCCATCCTTTCCAGCTGGAGGGGGGGGGCAATCCCTCGCTGCCAGCGGAGGTGCAGAAGGAGCGGCTCGGGCGGCTGGCACGGAGGCCATCCCCGCCGGCAGATACACCACGGTAGTTGCTGGGGGCAGAGGGTAAGATGATGTAGATGCTGAGGCCCTGCTATTCTCACTAGGAACAGGCATTCCCAATCGGGCAGAGGCTGCCTGAACAGCCTTCTGCTCTGCCTCGTACTGTTTTAGTGCATTAGCAACTATCCGCCAAGTTTTAGACATCTTTTTTGCAGTTTTACACTCATCTAACACAGCTTCCCACAACTTATCCCCAAACCTACGCCACTCTAACTCCTCAAAGACCTGATTGGGATCTGCAAAGCACCCTTTTGCAACTCCAGATGCAAGCAGTCCCAGGAGTTCTTTTCCCAGGTCGATACCCTGTAATCCCCGCTTTTATAAAAAGCATTTAAAAAGGTCATATGCCGCTTGTCTCTCCATTACCTTCTAATTTAGTAGTCAGCACTGTTGCAGCCCTTGCAAGACATTGGCAGCGCTTAGTCGGCCGAGACCCTTCTCTAAGGTCGCTTGGGGCATGGAGCCCGCTCTTTCGCCGGCCGAGACCCTTCTCTAAGGCCACTCGGGGATGCGGAGCCCACTCTTTAGCTGGCCGAGACCCTTCTCTAAGGCCACTCGGGGCATGGAGCCCGCTCTTTTGCCAGCCGAGACCCTTCCCTAAGGTCGCTCGGGGCATGGAGCCCGCTCTTTCGCTGGCCGAGACCCTTCTCTAAGGTCGCTCGGGGCATGGAGCCCGCTCTTTCACCTCCCGTGCTGTGTCGGGACCGACACAGAATACTGCACCGGACCGTGGCTCGCAGGTTCAAGCCCTCTGTAGGGTCCCTGTTCGGGCGCCATATGTCGTGGTGAGGGAAACTTGGACGCTCAATATGAGTGTTTAGCCAGCTTCGTTTATTGAAGAGAGCATCAGACTTTTATGCACAACAAGTAATAAGCTCATACATATTCTGCAAGCTAAGCAATCTATTGGCTATTCTACAATATCAGCTCTTCCTCATACCTTAGGGGTTACATCTTTCTTTTCTCATGTCTCTCACTACTTGTTATTGTACTACAGCTATGCTCAAGGACACGGTGTTTTGCAGGTGCAGGGACCCAGATTAGCTGCATCCTCCCGATTCTTGGTCCAAAACATGGCCCCTGTCATGTAGCCATTCTTCCACAAGTTTAAATTAACTTTATTCCACACAATAGTAGAAAAATGAAAACAAGAAGACATGTCTTAAATTAGTACTTTGAGGCAGTTACAGGAGTACTGAAGAACTGTATCTCTAAACTGGAGGATGACAAAATCTGGTGCCTTCACTGCAGAAGTGCTAAAATAACACATTTGCTCTAATACTCAAATTTTGAGATTTTAAGTATGTTTATGAATTTCTACCTATATATGTTTATATATGCATGTGACCACCTGTGAGTGCAGTACTGTGTTCATGAAGCTACACTTAAATGTAATTTTTCTAATTTTATCATCTGACTGACAACTTTAGGTTCTTGACTAGCAGTTTAACTGATTTTGTTGATTCCACAATAGAAAATCCCAGCAATGGGAAACAGAAATTACTAGGTTCACTTAAAATAAATTTGTAGTTTAGTGTTCATGTATGTAACAGATTTTTTTTTTAACATTTTGCATCTGTTCTAGAACTTAATACAACGGGGGGAACAAACCTTCCTCCAGCAACACCCATATCTCAGTCTGCAGTTTCTGCACAGAATTTGGTAATGTCTTCATCAGGAGTTGGAGGAGACGGAAGTGTCACTTTGACTCTTGCTGACACTCAGGGAATGTTGTCAGGTGGTCTTGATGCAGTTACACTTAATATCACTTCGCAGGTAAGATGCTTTTCTGAACTGACAGATAAATTTGTGTTTCTGTCTTACAGAACATAATTTCTCTTGCTTAGAAAATAATTTTGTCCTGTAAATACATCATATTTGATATCTTAGTTAATTTTCCTTCTCCCTGCCAACCGTGTGAGTTTGGCATCTAGAAAAATGAACTGTTCGAACAGAAGTGCCAATAGATTTTGCAAAGTTGTTTGTTTTTTTTAAATTAACATATAGATTCTACTGTTTCAAACATGGTTTGAGATCAGTTTTTGGTGTTAGACCAAATACTTTATTATCACTATTCAGTAATACAGCTTAGTACTCCTATTATATTATTTCATTTGGTAAATTTTTCTTTTCCTACTTGTGAATGGGAGAGTTGAACAGCAGTTGTGACAGTTCTTTTCACAGCAAGTAACAGGACAGAATTTAATTGGCTATCTATAATAACAGGTGGCATTATAAGAAATCTTATAAAAATGGTGCTGTATGCACTGTCATCTCTCTAGTAACCTTACTATTAGTTTCATTTATAGCTTAACTTAAGAATTTTGTGGTGTCATCAAGAGCCAAAGGCACATTTGGCAAATAGAATCTACAGAGTGGGGAGATAAAAAATAATATTGAAAGACTACAAAGTGAAAAGGTTTTCAATGTATGGTTGACATTTCAGTGTAGATTTTACATGTGAAAACTTGAGCTGTTTCTTCTATTTTCTTGGCTTAACTAGGTTTAGATTGATTTTTATTTACTTTTTGACCTGAGTTAGTGTGTAAATGTATACAAATTAAATACTATTTATCTTGCATGTGCTGTGATTAAAACTGGTGAAGCAAAGTTGTATGCTTTCCTCTGCAGTTTTGCTCCAGGGAAGGGAAGAAAAGATTTCTTAAATAATTCGTATGATATGTTTGTGATTTCTGGTTTCACAGAATAACAAAGCAGAACATGGTTTCATTTCAGGCTTTGTAATAATTTCAGTGATAACATTTGGCAGTGTTGGTGTTTATGAATAAGATCCCATGCCTACTGTTAAGGCAAACATAAATAAAATTGAAACATTGAAGAATAATAATAGCTGTGCAAACACAGTTGATGTTGCAAGAAATCATGGTGAATAGCTAGGTAGTATGTAAAAGAACTGTGTTTCCTGTTGAAGTCATTAAAAGTAGTGTAGAAGTAGAAGTAGTAAGATACTAGTAATCATATATCCTAAGTAGTGATTTTGTATCATGATTTCATAGGGTTTGGAAGTCTGCTTAATCAAGAGGTTTGAATAAAGATACTGCGGGAAGGCCATGCAGGAGAGCAGAATACAGGAGTTAAAGAAAGGCAGTGGAAGGCTAAAACATTCAGCATTTCATGCAAGGCTGATAAAAATTGATCAGAACTGAATCTAGTCTTACAAACTTCCAGCTGTTGTTACCCTTAAATGGTTAGATATAAATGTAAAGGAGAAAAGAAAGGAAAACGTTTGCATTTGCTCAAATAGGGTTCTGAAATGTTTCTTTCTAAAGGAAAAAATGAAGTACTGTTTAGATATGAAAACTTACATTACTCCAGTCAGCTGTTTAAATGCAGATTTTTAAGTTACTCTTACTCTTTTAAGTATAGTTACTCTTCTATTTTTTTGCTCCCCTGTCTGACAGGGTCAGCAGTTCCCTGCTATACTCACAGATTCCAGTATTGCTAGCCAAAGTGCATCAGGATCACAGCAAGTAATACTGGTGAGCCATACACCCCATTCAGCACCTGCAAACTCTGATGAAATAACATATCAGGTAGATACTATACATTTCTGTATCTTTTGTGGTAAAGGACTTCTATTTAATCAAAATACTGTAACAATGTCTTTTTAACTTGAATCATGAAGCCTGATGTCATTCCCAAACGACTTTTGGGAAGAGGTTCTCTGTAACTTCCTAATCACACAGATACTGTTTTAAGTTTTGAATTAAAAACCTTTTTCATATATATGTACATGCACACAAGAAAGAAATGTAATTTATAATGTGGTTCTTTCTCCAAATCACATAATCATGTGCTCAACACAGACTGCTCCAAAAATTTCCAAGTAAGTTGGTATTTATAAAATAAAAATAAATAAATTTTGGAGATGTGGGGAAAAATAGCACCCATTGGTACACTTTTTCCATTCTCTTTCTGAATCCAAGTTGTTTCAGTGATGGTGCAACATAAAGTCTTTGCAACTTCTTATGCCTTTGAATCACAATAGAAACTCTTACATAAGTAATACAGTTTTGGTATTCGAAAAAGTGGTTCAGACTTCTTTTCTTGAAGAAGAATGAATGAATGAATGAATGAAAGAATGAATGTTTTCCACCAGCCTGGCTGGGCAAGCTCTAATATAGGAGAAATGAGAGAGGCGGATTGTGACTTGATTTGTTGCTTTCTATGTTACTGTATTTAGGATTCCTCTGTATGTATAAAGTTGAATTTGGTATTAAAAAAGAATTTGGTATTAAATTATCTGCAGAAAGTAGTTTTTCCAGGCAGTTCTCACTAATTAAAACAATAATGCATCACACCACCATCCAAGTCTATCAATTTTTCATTGTGTTTCAGTACTTCTGGAGGTAGACCTTTACTTCCTTATGAAAATAGAATCCCCAGTCAAGAAGTTAAATAAATAGAAAATATTCTTCTTCTCTACAGAATCAGAGATAACTTTTTTCCTGTCTGGAATGCTTTTGGCTTTGAATTTTATTTGGTAGCAGATTGAGGATCATCTGGGTTGTTCAGGAGCATAAAACTGAATGTAGACAAGTACGAATCCACACACACACGCATTCTATTTATGATGTATTAAGTCAATTTGATTGTAGTTATTAATGTTGTTTTCTTAAAATACATGTGTCATTCTTTAGAGCAATGAAATAGAAGTTCATATTTACATATAACTGACTTCTTTTGTGTCTTCTAAGTTGCTTGCAGATGCTCTCCAAAAATTTGTCACGTTGAGGTAGATTTTAAAAATAAACCAATGTGGATGTGCTTATGAAATTACCTGATAGTGTATTTGTAAATTGTTACAGGTGACAGAAGTTACCCCTAATGTGAGTAAAAGCAGTCAAACAGAAAAAGAAACTCGTGGGCACCAGTGTTTTGAGTGTAGCCAAACCTTTTATTCCATCACCATGCTGACACACCACTGCAAAGAGGTTCATGGCAAGGAGCGAATACATGTTTGCCAGATCTGCAATAAGGCCTTTAAGAGGGCAACACATCTCAAGGTATTTGGTAATAACAGTTGATAGTTCTCTAAACTCCTTTTGTTTTGGACTTTCTGTGATATTAACAAAAGGTACCTATTAGCCCTTTGTCTTTGCTTTCCCTTTACAGTGTCAGAGGTGTGCATCTGAGAGAGGGAATCTAAGTGATAATGTATGCACAGATAGAGAACTCTCTTCTGGAGCATGGAGAGGATTTTAATGCATATGTTGACTACAGAATGAAAATGTTAATGCCTGTCATGCAAGTAGTAGTGTCAGGAAAATATTTCACTTATTTTATTTGCATATGAATATCATCAATGCTAATCCTGATTTCCAGATAATCTTTTGCTATCTCAGGAAGTTACCTGCTTTACAGTCTTACCATTTCATTTGTAGATGCTCTGTCATGTGAGTACAAGTGATAGAGGGAGCATTTATTTTAAAATGTCTTTATATTATTGCTCTTGTCTAGTGATATTTTCTCTGTTTTCTCTAGATTATGAGCAACCTAGTACTTCCAAGTCTTTTAAAAAAATTAGTGATGTATCTAAGTTCTTAACTGTATTATAGAATGTTCTTGTTAGGAATATTAG
This sequence comes from Agelaius phoeniceus, assembly GCF_051311805.1. NCBI lineage: Eukaryota > Metazoa > Chordata > Aves > Passeriformes > Icteridae > Agelaius > Agelaius phoeniceus. The sequence goes on along the minus strand of NC_135265.1, from coordinate 94,637,789 downwards.
GAATATTGGGCTGTATTAGACTAGTGCTTTGTTCAGGCCAGTATCTTACCTCTGGGAGATACTTAAAGGAAGTAATTTGAAGAGCTTTAAGAAAGGAGTAAACATATAAGTTGCCCAGAATCTTGCCAGCTTCCCAGAATTTATAGCAAGAAATTTTTGGAGCCAAAGGCAATGTATTTATATTTATTTATATTTATATTATCTTTTAGGACACCTCTTCAATAGATTTCATTTCACTTTGATATAATATTATAATGAAATATACTCTCTTTGTGAAGTTCACCCTCTTGGAGTGATCAAGTCTGTCAACTAGACTATTGGAAACTATCATAAAATGTATTGTTGTGAAACTCTTAACCTCTGAATTAGAAGAAATTTTCCAGGAAAAAAACCCAAAGGAGTCTTGATACTTGTTTTCCTTAAGTAATGATAACAAACTCCAAAAATCAGTCTCTCTTCAGTTTGTTTTCTTAAAACTGGGCCCATGTTAAAGATATGACAAGATAACTTCTTACCCTAGTATGTCCCTTGGATTATTATCCATAACTGATTTTTCAGGAAGGCAGCGATTGAAGTTGCAATAAGAAGTTCAAGGGCAGTCACAAGAGACTTGAGGGCCTTGGGACAACTTGTTAAGGGATCAGAAGCACAAGTAATCTTCTCCTCTGTCCTTCCAGTTGCAGGGTGTGGTGTAGGAAGAGCTGGCAGATCAGTAGCTGTCTCTGAGACTGCAGAATTTAGGGGTTTTTGACCATGGATTGGTCTACACAGCAGCAGGTCTGCTGCAGATGGGCTACACTTGTCTCAAAGGGGGAAAAAGATCTTTGCTGAGGAGTCAGCAGGGCTCGTTGAGAGAGATCATCTGAACTAGGTTTGTAGGGAAGAAGGGATAAAACCAGACTTGCTGGAGATGAGCTTGAGGGCAGCACACCAGTGTTTGAGGGTTCATGTGCCAGTGAGACCTTTCAAGCTCCACCCCACTGTGCTGAGGACACTGGAGCACGTTTGAAATGTCCCACTGCTGGTGCGTGCAGCACTGTAGTCATCTCAGTGGAGGTAGGGGAAATAGTCAGTGACCTGCCACACCACTTCAACATGCACAATTTGTCTATAGCACTGGATGGAATCCACCCAAGGGTACCAAGGGGCCTTTCAGAAGAGCTTGCCAAACCACTTTTATGATGAGCAGTGCTGGCTAACCAGGGAGGTCCCAGTTGACTGGATCTTAGCACCTGTGATGCCCATCTACAAGGGCTGGAAATAGGATCTGGGAAACTACAGGCCTTTCAGCCTGATCTCAGTGCCAGGAAAGGTTATGGAGCAGCTCATCTTGTGTGCCACCATGTGGGACATGCAGGACAGCCAGGAGATCAGGCACAATCAGTGTGGGTTTATGAAAAGCAGGTCCTGCTCGAGTAACATGATTTTCTGTGACAAAGTGACTTGCTCATGGAGGAGGGAAGGGCTGTGGATGTTGTCTACCTGGACTTAAGCAAAGCCTTTGACACTGCTTCCCACAGCATTCTTCTGGAGAAACTCACCTCCATGGCTTGGATGGGCTCACTGTTTGCTGGGAAAAAATTGGCTGTATGTCCAGGCTCAGAGTGATGGTGAATGGAGTTACATCCAGCTGATGGCTGCTCACCAGTGGTGTTCTCCAGGGCTCAGTACTGGGGCTGGTTCTGTTTAATATCTTTATCAAAGATCTGAACAAGAGGATTGAGTGCACTCTCAGTCATTCTGCAGACAACACTGAGCTAGCCAGGAGTGTTGATCTGCTGGAGGGCAGGAAGGCTCTTCGGAGGGATCTGGACAGGCTGGATCAATGGGTTGGGGCCATTTTGTGAGGTTCAACAAGGCCAAGTGTCGGATCCTGCTCTTGGGTCATGAAAAACCCCAGGCAGCACTACAGGCTGGGGGCAGAGTGGCTGGAAAGCTGCTGGTGGAAAAGGACCTGGGAGTGCTGAGTGACAGTGGCTGAACGAGAGCCAGAGTGGGCCCAGGTGGCCAAGGAGGCCAATGGGTTCCTGGCCTGTGTGGGGAATAGTGTTGCCAGCAGGAGCAGGGCAGTGGCTGTCCCTCTTTACTCTGTGCTGGCAAGGCTGCATCTCAAATCCCGTGTTAGTTTTGAGCTCTCAGTTCAAGAAGGACATTGAGGTTCTGGAGTGTGTCCAGAGAAAGGCAGCAGAGCTGGTGAAAGGTGTGGAGCACAACTCTTAGGAGGAGCAGTTGAGGGAAGCTGGGGTTGTTTAGCCTGGAGAAAAGGAGCCTGAGGGTCACTTAACACTCTCTGCAAGAAGAGTTTAGCCAGGTGGGGGTTGGCCTTTACTGGATAATGAGCAATAGGACAAGAGATAATTACCTCAGTTATGTTAGGAGAGATTTAGATTGGTTATTAGGGAAAATTTCTTCATTGAAAGGCTTGTCAGGCACTGGCACAGCCTATAAAAGGAAGTTGTTGAGTCACCAACTCTGCAGGTATTTAGAAGATGTGTAGATGTGGCACTATGGACAGTGTCTTAGCAGACATGGTTTAGTGGTAGACTTGTCAGTGCTGGTTAACAGTTGGCTTTGATCTTAAAGGTCTTAAAGGACAATTTCATTTACCACTGGACCATCAGGTACTAAAACAAATTCCACCCCTCATCAGACTCTTTATCAAGGTGTTAATAGCAGCTTCAGTTGTGAGCAGCCTATAATTGCAAATTCAAAGATAAATGTTGGGGGTTGGCTTAGGATTTTGGGAAGAGTTCAGTGATCTGTTACTCGTGGTCTTCATTTTATACTGGTGGAATTCTGGAGATCACCAGAAACATTAAGGGCACTACCAAACCTCAGGCTTTTCAGAAAAATCCAGTAAGAGGTAAGGGTATCAGTGTTTAGATCCCAGTACTTAACTGTAGGTGTTTTTTCCAAAGATGCCAGTAGCAGCATTTTCATAATTATACACAAGAAAATGCTCTTTAGAGATCATTTTCACAAACATCTCCACCCCCCACCCCCAGTGTTAAGGCTTTTCAGTTAAGTGACTCAGACTCCCCTTCTGATGTGGGTTACTGTCCTGTTTTACAGCTTCAGAGAGGAGAACCTTAAGACATGCACAGTGACTAAACTGTCCAGTTTTATATGAATATGTAGTGGAAGTATCTGGAAGTTGACTGTCGATAGTAAATAAGGCAAAGACATGATTCCAAGTTAAAAGGAAAAAGGCCTTATCATCTTATTAAAACAATGGAATGAAACAAACTTTTTATTGCCACACGTTGAGAGGTGGTTACAATTAATGTTTCAGGAGTGATGGGGTATAGGAGTGGCGTACTAATGCAATGAGCCATTTCAAAGAAGGTTTCCTGGTCTTATTTTTTTAATTAGATAATGCTTGTTTGCTACCCCAAGATAATTACTCTCTGAAGAATATAAGAATTGCGCAAGTAATGTTGTAAAATATCACAAAATCAGTGAAATACTAACTATGAAGATAAAGAGATGATTACACTTCATGAATGTTGCATTTCCATGAACTATTTTCAAAAGAATATTTATTTTACAGGAAAAGTATGAGAGGTGCACAGATCAGTGGAACAGAATTGCATCACAAACTGTTTCTTCAGAGAAAGTTGGCAGAAAGTTTTACAGGGCTATCTGGATATGTTGTTTGCATTGAAGTAGAAGATGGGGTGGGAGTCATTGGGATTTGGAGGTTTGGTTTTTTGTTTGGGTTTTATGGTGAAAGAAAGAAGCACCTGGTTTCAGATAATTTTTTTGAAGTAGGTTATATTATGCTTCCACCATTTCAATGCTTGAGGGGGTTATGAACAAGATAAAACCTAAAGATTTTGTTTATTTCCACCTAAGCAGGGGTTTTAAGATACCTAATTTTTCTCAGAAGACCTTATATTATTTCCCTATAATACTCTATTATGATAAGTACTGTGATAATAATATTCATCCATGTAACTGTCTCGCTGATTTTCCAGTGTAAACAAACTCTGCAGACACAGTTTGCTTCAGTTCGTGGAGTGAGGAATAGGACTTCATAGACATCAAGAAGGCTTATTGTTTAGGTATAGTAAAGACTAATTAATAGTTTAGTCTGTAATTAAATAGACTAGAAAAGAATATCCACACACATTTTAGAAAGTGGACAAGTATTTGCAGTACTGTTTCACAGACAGTTCTTGATTAGATTTTTTTAGTTATATATATTTTTATTTATTTTCTTTTGTAATTCGAATTTTAACTTGGTATTAATAAAAAAATGAAAAATGAAAAAATTAATAGATAACATAAATACTCTTCTAAGTTTGAAAAACATCTGGGCGTAGCATCAGTGTATTAAAAACACTGAAATTAGAGCTGTTATTGATGCTTCTTCATGAAGGTAAAACATCCTGCTATCTTACCGTTAAGAACCTTTGTGATTTAAGTTTCTGGGGTTTTTTTTCAATTAAGAGTCCATTGTGAAGTGGTTCTGTTTGCATCTTGCCATTGTGCAGCTGTGTGTGTGTATGTTGTGATAGTTGCCTCTTTGAGGCCTGTGCAGTTTGGCAGTGTTACCAATTCAGGTGCTGAGGAATGCCCACATATCAGACAAGGAGGGAGATGGATGCTGTAGAGGAGAGGGGGGGAAAAATCCTATGTTTGTTTACAATGCAAAGTTGTCAAAATACCTCTTTGTAGATGCACAGAGCATTTAAAGAACTCTGGTTTGGTTTTCTGTATTTTATTTTGCTTCAGATAATTAGTAAAGAGACTAACGTATGCCAAAAAAAGAAAGACATACAGTTACTTACGGAGTTTTTCAGAAGTGTGAAGACTGATGGTTAGAGAGAGTTAATACGCAAAAATAATCTCTAATCTAAAAGAAAAAAAACAATGCACTCTTCCATTTTCTTCCAGCTTGTCTGCTGATGACTAAGATCCTCTGCTTTTGTCTTCCAGGTGTGAATATATTTTTATGTTAAGTACTGAAATCTTTTTAAAGAGTCTGAAATCTACTTTTTTTCCCTATGCTGGCTTAGGAACACATGCAAACCCATCAGGGTGGACCTTCACTGAGTTCCCAGAAGCCTAGAGTGTTTAAGTGTGATACTTGTGAAAAAGCTTTTGCTAAGCCAAGTCAGCTGGAGAGACACAGTCGCATCCACACAGGTGACAGCAGAAATTGTTTTTATCTTGAGAGGTTTTCTTAGCAATGTTTGGATGTTATGTTTGGAGCCCTTGCTTATGCTTTCAGCTAACTGCATTTAAATATCAACTTAAGCTTAAAAAACCAAGTAAATGTCTTTCTTCAAATGTATGGAAATTAAAAGGAGGAACAGCAAACTTGAAAACTCATGTGCTTCACTAAGCTGATCTGTATTTTGGGACTGGCAGTACTGCAGTGATAATGTGAGTGCATGAACTTGTGTCTAAAAGTTTGTCAGCCTTTAAAAGAGATTAATAAAATCATATTTTAAAGTATTGTTTGAAGTGATTTAAAAACACTGGTTATGATCATCCTCAATCATATAGAAGAATGTGCAAATGAGGAGTGTGCTCAGTGATGTTAAACAAGAGATAGGTTTGACTGCTAATGTTGACTGCTGTATGCAGTGCTTCATTGTCACTGAGCTACATGCACATGTCATTTGTTTCTAATGCCAGTGCTTTTAATTTGTTGTGTTCTTTTCCACGTACTCCACTTGTATTATTTCCTTCAACAGTTAATCCATAAAAAGTCCATTCTGACTTCTCTTAGGGAGCACTCACTTTCTATGATGTAAGTGAAATGCTTTTCAGGTTGCAGCTTCTGCCCTACTATAAGTTGAAGGCTGTACATAGGATGATAGCCCAGCTGCCCTCCCTGTCACCTTCTGTGCCTGACAAACATTCTTTCTTTTCCCTACCACTGCTACCAATAAATAGCTGTCATGGTTGCTAAATGTAAACAGGACAGGGGAAAGTTACCTGTGTTGCTACTAAACTGGAGAGTACCAATGAATTTGGCTGGATGTGCTGTAGAATAAGAAGATTCCCTCAGAAGGGTAAAACTCTCTCTTAGAATGAGTCAACCAGAGTTTTCTCTTTTCCCAGCATCAAGCTGCTTTGTGGTTACTGCATTAGAAAGAACATTCTGGTTCTACTGTGGCTAGGAAAAGAGAAGCAGGAGTTAAAATCCAAAGAAATTAAAATACCCTCAGTAATTTGCTTTTTGCAAAACTGACTTAAATAACACAGACTCTTGAAAAGGTTATTGTCTCCTAGTTTAAGGGTTCCACAGAATATACAGGAAGCAGAAAAGATGACCAGTTGTCATTTTCCATGCTTAGTTTAATTTCACGCTGCTGCCCCTCTGTAATAGGCACGGAGCAGTTCAGGGAGGCTGAGAACAGAGCAGAGTCCCTTTATTGATCTGTTTCTCATAAATCTTCCCCATCATAGGATGAGTTCTTTCTGTTTTGGAATGAGTTGTAATTCACTCAGGAAATCCTTAAATCCTTAGATATTTTTGGGTTTCTTGTACTAGGAGGCTCATGTGCTAGACTGTAACAGACCTTGCTAAATTCATGTTTATTTTTGTGTTTCAACAATGTCAGGCAACAGTAGGTCAATCTATAGGATTGTAATTCTTTCAAAAGGTAATGTTCTTTTGGAAATCACTTGAGACCAAAAGAGTGAAAATCCTGTTTATGTGCTGCACAGAAGTGTTTAGATGGATGCATTTACATAAACTATGCTAGGAAAGGTTAATCTAAACCTAAACTGACTTATTTCCATAAAGGTACTGTCCTTGTTTGTGAGAAAGTGTTTGTGATTTCTATCTTGACTAAACATTTATAACCATTTCTAATGGGTAATATCTACTGAATCAATGACCAGAAGGAAAACGCATTATTTCTCTGAATAGCTCTAGATATCTTGCTATTTAGGATTTATCAGTGAAGAGTGGTTTGCTGAAATGTTGAAATCAGAGGGAAGCACTTGCTTCCAGTTCTACCAAAAACTGTGTAGTAATCCATTACGCCAAAAAGGCTGCCCACCTTCACTGAATTTAAAAAATGGAATCAAAAGAATTTCAGTAAGCCTGGATTTCTCTTCAAACTAAAGAAAAAGTTGTTAACAAAAATAGAAGGAAAATATCTGTGCTTTGAAGGACCTTCTGAAGTTGGATTTGGCATGCATGTGGGAACACTAACATAATGAAGGGAGAGACATATTTATCCTGTAAGAAAGAATTTGGAAAAATGTTTTTACTCCTTCTTGTGCTTTATTGTGCTAACAAATAGCAAGGAGTATCTTAGAAAGTGCTTTTAGTAGTCCTTAATGACATACAGTGTGTTTACATCAGAGGTTATGGTGTTGAGTGTTAGTGTTGAAGTAAAAGTCTGGTCTTGCAAAGTAGGTATTTTTAAATTTTAAAATATTTTTAAGTTAATATGTTCTTGTGTTTATAGCTAGAAATCAGTAGTATTCTAGCAGAATTGGAACAATAAGCCTCTTTTGGTGAGATATGGGAATCACTAGTTGGCATAGGAAGCCACAAGTTCCATGCAGAATTACCAGAACACTTTTTTTGTTAACATATTGGACTTTTCAGTTTCTTAAAGGCATCAGCTTTGTTAATTCTAGTACATTGCTTTATCTGCATTACTCTTCATGATGCAAAAAAGGTGATGGTTTCTTTGAGTATAGAAAAGTCAAATTGGTAAATAGATTTTTTTTTGTACCTCTGTTAAATAACTTACCTAGGTTATAAATTGGATAGGAAGGATAAATCAGTGATTTAGTTCTTATGTAACTATTCTGACATTTAATTTGAGATTTTTGCTGACAATGGGGAACTATAGCCCTGTTTGGAGAAAGTCTCAAGGAAAATGATGATGTCTATTTCATTTCTAGATAATTTTGTTAATTTTTACAGAATTTCAAACTGTATTTTAATCTTAAAAGGAAAAAATACAAAGTGTGTTTTTCTTTCTCATAAAGGGGAACGGCCATTTCAGTGTACACTGTGTGAAAAGGCATTTAACCAGAAGAGTGCTCTTAAAGTCCACATGAAAAGGCACACAGGAGAGAGACCTTATAAATGTGACTACTGTGCAATGGGATTTACACAGAAAAGCAATATGAAGCTGCATATGAAACGGGCTCATGGTTACACTGGTACGTAGCATGGTGGTAGCACTGCTGAGGGCAGGACTCCATGTACTTTGTTAGGAGAGCACAGAGCACTTCACTTAAGCTATTGAGGAATCAAGCACTGATAGCTGAAGACCACAGTTGATGAGGTAATAGTTGCACATGCAACCCAAAAATTAGGTTGAAACAGCAATTCGTTGCTTTTTGTGGTTCCTCGTTTTTGATGTGGAGCTCTGTGTACAGAAATCAGAGTTGAAAAATTATTCCAGGAAAGCAGTATATTGTATTAGATTTTTTTAAAAAATTTCCAAGACCATCTAATGAATTTACAGTATCTGAAGTAATTGTATAATACTGTTCCTATCATGGTTCCTTTATTCCCAAGTGCATTATTTGCCTTTTTCTTACACCATATGTAAAATCATACTCAATTGCCTTTTCGCTTGTACCTTGGTAGGTCCTGTACAAGAGCCTGCAAGTCACCAAGAACAAGAAGGGGAAGACATCAGTCGTGCTCTGAATTTAGAGGAAGTGGTACAAGAATCTTCAAATGAATGGCAAAGTATAGGCAATGTTTTTCGATAACACCTTGAAATTTGACAAGAAAAAATATTTCTGGGACTCGAACTTTACAGTAAAAGCTTCAAGCATTGAAGATACTAACAATAGAATAATATATTAGAGGTTTTTTTAATTATTTACAAAAGATACCTAAAAGATGAATTCTTTTTTTTAAGCTTGTAGAAGAATATTGGGAAAACTTCATTTAATCTGTGCTAAGTTGTCTGTGAATCAATGAACTCAGGTAATAATGTATACAGTTTCGTCTTTGAATTCACAGCCAGTATATCTATTTAAAAATAAACTGGAACTTTATATCAGAATAGAATGATTCCCATTTTTAATGGAGATGAAGAATGACTTCACAGGAAAATCATGAAACTGTCAGTTAACTTTTTTAAAATGTGTTTTAAGAAATAATTGAGATTGGAAACAAAGTGTTGCAGTTGATGATGCATGCAGTATAAAACAGTGGAGTTTTGCCTTTTTTTTTTTTTTTACAAGGCACAGGAAAAGGCTGTATTTCTTTTGAAAGCTTTCTTTTTTAGTGCATTTGAGAATTTGTTGAAAAAAAATAAAATACTGCAAGCTCATGGCTTTTCTTGAGATAAACTCTTGAGAGGGAGCATGTTCATTTTCATTCCAACCACAGAGGCCGATAGATGTTAGTTTTTACAGTAAAAGTCTTGAGGTTTTTGACTTGGCAATAATTACTTCATAAGAATCCAAATGGAAAAGGGTTCCAGTAAAAACCTCTGTTGCTGTTTGCTGTACTGGGTCAGCAGGTACATATCTCGGTATCTGTGGAAAACAGCCATATAGTAAATCTGTGAGGTAAACGAATACCATTTTGTGGTAGCAGTGAGAAAATTAGGTGCACAATAAGTCACCTATACTATACAATGTTCCCCAGTGCTGTAAACAGTTATCATTTTGAATCTGTAAATTCCTTATTATTTTCTTTGTGGATTTTGGAAATATGTTACATTTATTTGTTGTTTAAGTCATTGTTTTAGCAAAACTACCTAGCTGACTGAATATTGCTTTCAAAGGTGCCACTTGTTAAGTATGTACTTTTCATAGCAGAGAAACACTGGAGTAAAAGCATAGTTGTCTTTTAGACATTCCAAAGACAGAAGCTGTTTTCTTATTTTTGCCTTGTTCTTTTGAATTTTATTTATATGTTACATATATATAGATATATATATGTGTGCTTATATATGTATATATATATATATATTTAAAGTCTACGAGCCTCTGTGTGGCCGATCAGTATATTTTGTAAATATTAATCCCAGTTGCAAGGAGTTCATCTGTTTGGTTGCCACAAGTACTTCTAGATCAGTGGTGGATATGTTGTACTATAATACAGACCTGGAATTGAATTTTCCTTCTAAAAGATAATTGTTCTCAGATCCAAAAAGCTCTTTTCTGTAAATATTGTCTATACTGTGTCTGTGATACAAACTAGTTATTTCAGATTGCTGAAGCAAGAAATCACTGTTGGTTTTGATAGGGCATCTCTTAATTCTTTTGTTAACTGTTCAGCATATGTATATAAGTAATATAGTTGGTGACATGAAAATAACACTTTTGTTATGTGGAATATTTAATTGAAAAACATGCTAAATAATATTACTTTTTTCCAAATTCTGTTTCGTGTATTTTTTAAGCATGTGATTCTGGATTCTAGGAGATTGGAAAAACTGTTTACAGAAGCACATGTTTGAATATTAGATGTGAAGAATAAAGTCCTTCCATCAGTGCCTTCCCTTCCAGGCAGCCTGTGAATGTTTCAGCTGTTAAAGAAAGACATTATATTTTACAGTTGTCGGGCCTCATGGCATAGCACGCTGTTTATCTGTAATAATAGAGCAAAATGTGCTGTATTGTATGTTCCATGTATGAAATTTTTTCCCTGTCATTTCAGGGAATACTGTATAAATGCACAGAGGGCTTGGAACTAGGTGATCTTTAAGGTCCATTGCAACCCAGACCATTTAATGAGTTTGTGATACTTGGTACACGGAACCTAAAAGCTGATCTCATGGGTAAAAAGATAGCATTTTTAAAGGGTCACTTCTCAAAGTGTTATTATGCCTTGGTTAGAGGCAGTGAGTCTGTTCTGCCAGCCTTGGAAGTGTTAGCAGTATGAGTTATGGAGTCAGATGACATTTTTCCTGAATTCAGTTTGCTACTCTTCCAGCACTTGGAAATCCTGTCAGCTACAGTAATAGACTTTTAAAAAAAAATCTTTTTAACACTGTATATGATTTGCTTCCCTGCATCCTCTTCACCTGTGATTAACAGAGGTTTTTATAGCCTTGGTAGGATTGAGTAGGAGGTTTTCAGAGCAGTGTATGTGTTGATGTTCAGAGCAAATACACTGTAACCAGTATGTTGATATTTTCAAAAGCTGTGTTAACGCAGATGCATTATGTAAGGAAGCAGAAGAACTCTTGTTCTGAGGAGTGCTTGATGTGTCACATTGCACAGTGGGTAAGTGGACAGCCCTTGTTCTTTCTGGTTTAATGCAGTAGTAGGTTTGTGCTAGCCTTGGGGTTTTTGGCTCGTGTCTGCTCACAATTTATTTTGGTTTATGTCCATTCCTTCAGAACATTAAATTACACACTCGTGGTATTGGCTGTGCATTCTTGTTTCAGGAAAAATCTTTTGCTTACAAGTCAAATGGCCATTTAAACTGCTGGTTTTCATCAAAACTACTAGTGTTTAACAAATAAATTTCAGGCTAAGTTTTAATCTCTCTTCATATTGGTAAAGCAATGCTTTCAAGTACTGTACCTATTCCTCTAGAAGAAGTAAATCCAAAAAGCCACTTCAACCCTCTGGCAAAGATGACTGAGGGGAAAGAAGAGTGATGAAGGCAAGGAAGAGGTTTTGGTTAAATTCTGTTACTCTACTGTGTAGTGTATTGAAAGATGTATTTCTCTGGGCTTTTTACCTTAAATAATCTTTCACATTTTTCAGGGCTGTTTGTGCCACAATTGTTCATGAAGGGGACTGTTTTTTATTTCCTGTTCATAGACATTTATGCCTTGCAATATCCCTCTGGCCTGTTGCTGTCACTCCTTAAGACACTGGCATTCCATAATTCTTGTGTCCTGTTGTCAACCTTCTGGGCCATGCAATGTCACTAGAAGCCTGTGTGCAGGGTCCCAAGGTGTCATTGTGTTATTTTCTAGTATCTGAACATTATTCATAAACTCTGGGGGATGGTGGAGGGGGCAATAAATCAAACAGACCTAAATATATAAATATATATAAGTATGTATAAGTGTATATATATATATATATATATATCCTTTTCCTTTGTAAAAAAACAAAACTGGCCCAAGTTTCATTTCAAGTTGATTACTTTATTTCAATAGTGACTATTTTTAAAAGCTGTGTTCCTCTAAGAACAATACGTGTTCAAATTAAATCAACTATTACGTTGCAGAGTATACATCTGAATGAAGCTACAATAGAAAAATACACATAGCAACCAACAAAGGTAATAGATGTAATAGTGTGTGTATGCATAATAATTTTGGCAGTTTTTTTTTTCTTTAGTCTCTATGTATTTTCTATCATCTCATCTTCCATTGCTTCATATTAATGGACACTGATTTAAAGCTACAATAGATCTAGATGTGAAATGTAAATAACATATATTTATAGGTAACTTTTACTGGGTACTTATTAGGAATGCTGTTTCAACCTAGGAAGCACTAGCTGTAATCTACAGTGCATAGGCTAAAACTAAAAAAATAAAATAATTAATCAGACACTTAGATGACAGGTTGAAGAAATTGTAAGTTTAAGTAATAAAACAGTGCAATTCAGAAGAGCCTTTTATTTCCCTAAATGTGGTTGGAAATACCATCTCCACACATTCATTTTAGTAATTTGTGAACAATTCATATCTAAATCTAACTGAACTATAATCTATTTCTAGGAGGCAACTACAATACAACAGTTAAATGTTCACAGTAGTTTACTACGAGTTTGCTTTGGTGCACTGCCCTTAAAAGGCATCCAAGTGTTACTCAGGCAAAAGATGAGCCTATCAAATACAACACTGCTGCAATACCAAGAGAAAGATTTGAAATTCTAATGTGAGATGTGCAGGACTATCTGAGATACCAGTACTGAAGGGCTTTCTTTCAGAAATTAGACTTTTTTTGTTTATATGCTTATTTACTTATTGTACTGCAAAGTTAATGCTATTGCAGCAGAATTTATGTGAAGCACCAGTGACGTCCAGTGGTCACGTGTGCAGTCTTAGATGTTTCTCTGGGAATATCCCTTGTTTTGTAACATTAGTCTAACTCAAATTTGAAATCCTCTTTCTCTCCCTCATCTACTCTTTATTCTCATGGTTTGGATGCAATGAGCAAATCATTGTATGGAAAGAATTTCCTTATTGCTATTGCTCCACGTCATATTGATTCTTCAACATCTGCCCCCTCCCACACTTCACATACCTTGAACTCCCAATGTTTGATAAACCTTTCCATGACTGCCTAATCCTGTTATGAAAATAAATTATTCTGTGAGTGAGAGAAGGAAGATTAAACAAAACAAAAGAAAAAAAACTAAAAAGAAAATTTGGATAAACAGTCCTTACAACTTCTGCACATGTTGGATTTTTTTTTTTTAACAGCAGTGTCTGAAAAATTCATTAACAGCAGTGCTCAGTATCCAAGACATTATAGCTCTTTATTTGTAATTCTGATGTTCACTAAAACGAAACCAGAAGTGTTGAGCTTAAATTAGGTGCTTGGGAGAAATAAAGGAGTCCAGCATACAGTTAGGGCATCCTGAAGAAGAAGGGGTAAAGTCAGAGATCTTGTTACTTCACATAAAATAAGGAAAACATCTAGCAAAGCTACTTTTTGTGTTCCTTTCATTCAACTGTTGCTCAGGGATTGCCAATAGAAATTTGTATCATCTACTGCATGGCATTACTACTAATTGGCATTAAGTAATGGATTGCATCTATCTAGGTAATTGTGGCAGCTGTTACTAATTTTAAGGCAGTTATATTATGAAGCAGAGTACACGATCCTTGGATGGCATCTTGGAGCTTCAGCGCCTAGCAATGGGGGAACCAGACCGCGATCCAGGTCGGGACCCAGAGCCTCCCTGTGGAGGGAAGAACAGAGTTGCATCAATTAGAAATTAATATGTATTTGGGGCTGTGCATTGAAGAACATCAATCTGTTGTAAGTATGACAAAATTTAAAATACTGTCTAATGAAAATAGCCTCCAATTGCCTCTAGTATATCACTAAATATTACTGGGATTTTTCACTTCAAAAATAGGATTTATTTTCATTGATTTTCACCTAGGATTAACTTACTGTCATTAAATCTTCCACAGAAGACTAGACAGTTTCTCATTAACAACTTCTAAGTGCATGTTCTTATTCAGGCCTTCCTAATGAAAACAATTTATTTCCTTGGACAGCATGGAAAATAGCATTTTATTTAATTTCATTTTATGAACCCTGTACTATGTGTATACTTTAAAACAAGTAACAAAACAAAATCTCCAAAACTTGCATACAAGATGTAATAGTTTCACATCTGAAAGAACTGAAATATAATAATTTCATTTTGCAGTAAATTCTCAGTGTTACATCAACAGGAGGTTTATATGGAAAGCTCAGATGCAGATACAGGAGAAAGCTAAGAAAAGATAAAAGGGCTAAAACCTGCCCTATTCTTAGAAATAATAAGAAAGTGTCAAGCTGTGAGGAAAAAACTCTGACAATTCATAAATCTGCACGTGAGAAAAGAAGCATTTTTATAGCAAAGATGATTCAAGCTGAAATTCCAACATTTAATTTTTTTGGAATTTGAGATTAAGCTAACTTGGTATCTGGTTCCTTAGCTTTAGCAACTCTTCTACAGGCAAATCTTGAAAAATGCACTTAAGATCACAAATGTGAGATAGCGTGGTAATTTTTACTGTAATCAGATGATGACTAAACTGTTTACTTTAAAAAAAAAATGTACTTTGGGACTTAATTTTCTTCATTTATGTTCTTATCTTTCAGCACTGCCTCCTTAGTTTTACAGAACTGTTACAGGAAAATTCAGTTTAATTCATTAGGTAATTGGCTTTTTTTGTTCAAAGATACCTTAAAGACTGGATAACTTTTTTATATTACAAGACTATTGAACTATATAAAGAAACAGTAATTAATGCCTCCTGTTGTAAAGAATTGGTCTAAATCAAATAAGCATGAATAAAACTCTTATCAAAGTTGCAGAAATTATAAATGTTATCTAAAAAGTAAAACTGGTGTATGTATCTCTGATATATATATATAAATAAATATATAAATATATATATATATATAAGCTAACATAGCTGTGATTAATATGCAAAAAAGAGAATGTTAAATTTCATGAGAGATCATTAATGCGTATTTTCAGATGTTGAAATTATGAAGTTTTACAAATAATGAGAGTGTATAGCCATGGAATAGTTGATGTACCTGAACCCCACAAAACTACCAAGTGCACAACATGAAAATAAGACTTAAAATGCTTTTGTTTGATTTTTACCTGGGCCTCTGAAGAGATCATTCCTTTTCTTAAATTGCAACATAACAATTCCTACTACTTCCTTGAAGTTTTTGTGCTGTCACTTGGTGTTGCATATATTTGGAAAACAACTGTTCAATGGGAGATAGAAAACCTAAACTGTTCTAGAGACAAAAATGTGGGTTTTGCTGCAAATGAAGGCATTGTTATATCTCCTCTTGAGGAGAGGAATAATAAGAGTCTGAAGTGATCAACTCTGCTAAGGATCTCAGATCTTCTGACTTGAAGCTAAGATGACTGCTGAGGGCATCTTCATGTGCTAATACTGTACTGGGTGATTTGTTATGAGTGAATTCCCTGCCATCATTGCCTTAGAGGGAAAATACAGTCTCTGTTAAAGTATCTGCCAGTGGATATAGTCTGCTTTTCATGTGTCTGTTTCCTGACATAGAATAGGAAAAATCCTCACAACTGACCTTTTTTTCCTGTTCTGTTTTCATTTATTGCCTGTGTTGTTGTGACTGTGCTGTGCTTTGAAATGGGGAATTGAACCAGACTAAAGATAATCTGACCAAATGTTTATTTCTAATATAACAGTTCCTAATTTCTCCCACTCTGTGGTTTCATAACTTTCGATACTGACATATTGTAAGAGTTTTCCCACCTGGGGTGGGAACAAGCAGGGACTGCTGGAATTGTTACTGCATCCAAATATGTGTCCAACACTGCCCTGTACTACCCTTCTGCAGTTTATCAGTTCTCTTTCATTTTCCCTATCCCAAATAATTCAGCAGCAACAAGCTGTGTCATCTCATTTGTCTTCTGTATTTCAGATCATTTTTGCATTCAGTGACAACACTGGTCTGGTGCTGGGACATTGTGGACTTACCTTCTTTCCTGATGACCACTAACTGTGTATTTTTACCTTTGTTTCCTATCATGTAAGTAGTCACTAAGCCACAAAATAGCCTTCTGGTTTATCCATGCAAGTCTAATTCCATCAGAAGCTTTAAGGAAATACACTTGTTTCAAACATGGCAGGTTCTGGAGAGGTTTGGCTTCTCTTTTTCCCAGTTCAATTTTTTTGTACTTAAAGTTCAATTGTACTTTACCAGTTTAAAGATTCTGGAAAGAGTGCCCTGGCCCTCATGATAGGATCCCTTGTGTCCCTTATGAGCAGATTTATGCTCATAGAATTTTCCGCTTCCATATCCTGGCTTGTGTGTTTCACCACCCTGCAAAGAAAGATTTTCATGTATATTGCAAATTGTCACATTCCAATTATCATATGCATGTTGTAGTCTTTATATGTGATCACTGAAATGTAATACTCAAATGAGGAGTTTGGAGGTTGTTGCAATAAAACAATCTTTATGTAATAAACAAGGATGAAGGAAAATGTTAGGAAATTATTTGAATAGATTCAAATCTGGGAAGCATCAATCTGTAAAAAATGAATTTATATTCAAAAATTAAATACTCAGAAGGTTAACCTGTGTGAAAAAACTTAAAATGTTTTAATTTCATGAGTTCTAAGATGTCAAACACATCAGCTAATATGTGGTGTTCTGATAGTGAAAGAAATGCTTAATGGCTTGAAGGCTTTGATATTTTGTCTTAAAATGCCAGTAATTTACATGCCATCTCATATAAAATCAAACCTGTGATAGAAAAGTAGAATTTAATTAGTTGTGAGAGAACTGTGGGAAGAGCTTGTCTAGGAATTGCTTAGGCAGATCACTTCTGACAGGAAAGGTGGAACAAAATACTGAGGTTAGTGGCAGCATTAGTTTTGCAGACTGTGTAAAAGCAGTTGCAAAAGTGGAATAAGCACCTATCTTGTCCCAGCCTTCCCTCCCATTTTTGTCCATCCCAGGAGATGAAAAATGCACCAGATGGGTCTTCCAGGAACCTTTAAAGGAAGAGAGCTTTGCCATGCAGTGGATTTTGCTCCCTTTGTGCTGAAGCAAAAGAAATTATTGCTGTAGGGGCTGTCAAATTGCAGGATAAGAGCAAGCAACACAATTGTCATCTTAAAGTGCTGTGGAGGGAGGAAGGAAAGTAGAACAGGAAAAGCAAAATAGCAAACTTGAGACAAAACAAAATTATCACATTGCTGCAGCAGCTTGAGGCAATGGAGTAAGAGATGCTTTGGCCTGGTAAATAAAAGGGCTGTTACCAAAAGCACGTTTGTCACCTACCCAGCTAAATCTGGTGAGGGATAATCCTCTTCCCTGTACATGCAAGAAATAGAAACAATGACATGGTGATCACTATGGAACACAGCACCTGGGTCTGCCATACACAGAAGATTAAAAGGTAGCCGAGATTATGAAATAATGGCCAGATAATGAGGCAGGCAGGAGTTGAGAACAACAGTCTGTACAGACATTTCATGAAGTAAAAAAAGGCAAAATTGTTAATTGTGATTACTAGAACTGACTTTACTAGCCATGGTTTGTCAGTATCACTTCTTCAAAAGCCAGCTGAGTTCTGTAAATGGAAGGACAGCACCTGGCTGGTGAGGCTTGTTTGAAAGCATTACCTATTGTTAGTTCATTACCTAAAGCAATTACGCCATAATTTGAATATAAAAATCCCTGCAAGTGGCTTCAATTAGTCATGCACAAAGTCAGGAAGTCCGTGAGGAAGAGAACCATGACTTCTGTGTCTTAGGCTCTTGCTTTAAATTGTTCCCAGGGATACCTGTAGACTTTTACTTAGTGCCATTTGGGCCAGTGAATCAGGCTTGCAGTTGAATTAGTGGGAATTAGCCCATAAATGCCTTGAGTCCTTGAAACTGCTTACCTTTGCTTGCATTGGGGGTGGTGTACGGGGTGAGACCTAAAAACCAACACAAAACAGTTGTCAAACGAAGGCAAAAATAAATGCCAGAAATCATCAGGCCTCTTGCACATTACCCATGAGCTAAAAATGGTAATTGCATTAAGAAGCTCTCTGCTGTCTTAGGCTTTCATGGAATACGCTGGATTGATGTCCATCTTGAAGCAGTAATAATTCCTTAATACTGCCAGTGTTAAAGACACAAGGACAAAACCTGTCTATGGAGAAGCTGAATAACTGACATGGTTAGCATTTGGCTATACTAATGGAGGTTCACATGCTTTTTTGGTAGCATTTTAGTATTGTTTGTCTTCTAGGTAAAAATTATTTTTGTATTTGAATTGCATAATGAGCTCAAAGGGCACAGTACAATTTGAGGCTTGAAATAAAGGGTGATGACTGGGGAGTGTTTGTTTACTGATGTATTCTAAAGAAAGTATTTCGTTTTGGTGCATAAGAGGAGGGGAGACTTACAATGTTCTTGAAGAAGTGGACTACAGGGTTGTCATCAACAGGCCGGCCATGCTGAGATCTTGGGGGGATGGACCCGACGTGGTGGCTGACCCTGGCTGCATGTATGTCCTGAAAAGCAGAACAGGCACGTGGCCCAGTGAGCTGGGAAGGACATCTTATCAGCCATGGCATGAAGAATCGTTTTCAGGAGAGAACAGAGGAGGAATATGCCTTGGGAATCTACAGAGATTGCCCCCTACAGTTGTCAGTGCTGTGAAATGGCAAATGCACAGCACATATAGGCACATATGTTGTGCATGTATATGGATGCACATGTTCTTGATGTTACAGCCCAGTGTGGAAATAAGGCTTATTGCAAAGTTCAGGTAATGGAAACCTTGTAATTTTCCTTAAATAGGAAATTTTTCTTAAGTAGGATCATAGACTGTGATTTTAGAAAAGAAACCAAAATGGAAAAAAACCTTTAAATTATGTTGGATCGTTCTGCATGGGAAAGCAGGAATAGATCATGTACCATTTTTAGTTCCCAAAGACTTTGTAACACTCATGAGCTGCAAGAGCAATGTTATTTTCAGAATGAGGGAACCAAGTGAGGCTGAAATTTCTTTCAGTAGGGCTTTCTATTTTCAGAAGGGCTTCCTGAGCAGTAGTCCAAATGAAGTCAGATACTGATTTCTGTTGGAAAAAAACCTAACCAGTGCAGAGAAGTTTGGCTGATTTTTATCAGGGTTGGTTTTTTTTTTCCATGCTGATGATATGTGGGTACTTCATTGTTTTAAAAGCAGGAAAATCTGAATTTTGGATCTGTGAGATCTCCATAGTGTCAGGTTGTCAGTCCTGCTTATAAATCTGCAGCAGTTTCTACTTGGTCGCTAGTTCCAGTGTTGCCAAAATAGCCTCTGCTGTCGTGGTTAGGAAGAGAGAGTCAGTTACTTCAGTCATGGTTTTGTCTTCTTAATCTACATTCAAATCACCCTTTGAAAGCTGCTGACTGCCTTGTCTTTAGGATAAATATCATGGTGCTGCAGATCTGGTGGGCTATGAATGAATTGCCACAGAAATGGAGAGAAACTGGGATAATAAGGTTTTAGAATCTAAACAGGGTTGAGTTTCTTGATTTTGGCGTTCTGACCAGTTATTGGGTGCTAATAACTTGGCTTATTGTGGGTTATTGTGCTACAAGTACAAAGTTTCTTCTGCCTGCAGTGCCAAATGTCATCACAGGCTTCGATTGTCTTCTGTCTTAATGTGTATGAAGCAGTAGCAAATCTGAAGTAATTTTCAGTGACTGTTCTGAGTGAGTTTCTTGGTGTTTAAAATGAAGTGCTTTCCATTCATATTGACATCAGCAAACTTCATCTGTCTTCAGAACTTTTGATATTATTATTTATTTGTGACAGGTAATTTACACATTTCTGCTCAATTCATTGTTGAAATTACTCTTTCACCTCTAGTTTTCTCTTTCAATTTTTGAACTCCTAGGGACAGAAAACAAAATCCAATGGTATTTTTCAGAGACTGCTTTTGTTTATGTAATATCTGTAGGTGTTAAAAGATAAAATCTGATGGATTTGAAATTAAAAGAGAAATCTGATTTATACTGCTATGATGGGCTACTGAGATGGTGTGATATAAGTGGACCTTTTTGAATGAACTCAACGTACCATGTGTTTCATTAATGCATTCAGATCATCACTATTTTCCTTTAAATATGTTTAAAGTGTTTGGTTTTAAATAATATTCATGTTAAAAACCTTACAGGAATAGAGAGGAGCAACTGTGTTTTAGGAAGGGATATAATTTGCTTCTTATTTTTTTTGTGTTACTTGTGTCTTTTGCCCAGGGGCTGCAGTGAATTCTTCCCTTACCTCTTGCAATGTTGTTAAGAATTTCAGTCTTGAGAGCATTGCCAATAAAAGGCATCCTTGGCTTCCATATCGATGTATTTTGAAATGTACTTGCCAAGTATGAGCGTGAATTCAGAGCCCTTGGATATTGGTGGTGAAGTTTAAAATGGAGGAGCCTCTGTTTGTGCACTTAAAGGAAGTTTAAACATACCATAATTCTTCAGTAACTGAACAGAAGAACACTCAGCTTTTCCTGTTCCCAGTTAACATAAATTAAATGTTAGACCTCAGTCAAGGATCTCAACTAAGTCAACTCTGCTGCACCTTCAAAAAAGCCAAAAGGAACCCTAAAGATGAATGATCTTAGTAAGAAAGATTTACCAGTACTAGAAATTTAAACAGTAACTGGGAGATCTGATGACAAAAACATAGTTTTCAACTTCACTGTGAAATCAATAGTTTTAAGGATTAATAATCTAAATAAGAATTCTTTAAAATATACATAAAATACCCGCAGTTATCCTGTAAGGGGAGTGATTTTTTTTTAGAAACATTTTGTGATTTTTTCTGGTGATGCACAGGAAAATAGCATTGTTTTACTGTGTCACCTACCTTGGTAGTATGGTGGTATGTTGGCCACTAAGACAAAAAAAAAAAGAGAGTAACTGTGAATGCAATGCAAAGAAAACATGCAGGTATTTTAAGTTTCAACATTAGCTATACATTGGAATTTCATTCCCTCTGTTAGCCATGTACTTTCACATCAGGCTAATTACATTTACTGGCACAACCTCTATTAGTACCTTGTAAAAGCTGTTAATTAAAAATTATTTAAAATTAATTTGTTAATAAATTAAAATTATTAATTAAAAATTAATAAATTAAAAATTAATAAATTAAAAATTAATAAATAATTGTTAGTTAGTTAACATTAATTAACTAACAATACGGGCTCCATTTGGGGTTTTGTGCAAGGTTATTACATTTCCAGTTGACCTGAAGATACCAAAGTGTGTCTTTGTGTGTGGGTGTGTATGTATTTATGTGTGTGTATATATATATACATGCTCTTTAGTGTTGTGCAACAACTGGCTCTGGGTATAAAATGGATACAGTTAAGCAGTTACAGGCTTTTTTTTTCAGTCATGAATTCCCATGAAATCCATCCCTGACTTTGCTTGCTAGCAACAGGGTATGTCAGATCTTGCAACTCAGATGCATTAGGGGGGACTTTTAAATGCATATTATAATCTCTCTGAGGGCTCTCATCCTCCACAAGAGGATTGCTTACAGCTGAAGATTCCATATGCATGTAAATAGCTCTTAACTCCTCGTCAGTCTGTGATATGCATTTGTGCCAATAACAGTAAGAAGTTACTTTTGGAGCACTTGAATTTACAGCTTTTTACAGTTCCTTTTGGTATCACTATTGTGTGCTTTTATTGCCTACTTTAGAATATGAGATAAAAATCTAAAGTACGTCCCATGTTGTTCCTCTGCTGGCAAAATCCACACATATAAAATATGGAAATAGCTGATTTAAAATGCAGTCAAACCAGTTAAAGATGGAAAACAAAGGGCTTTTTCATGGGTTCAATGGGTTTCATGGTTTCCAAGATTTCATCACAAGATACCTAACAAGTTGCTGTGCATGAATTTAAAAGATATCATACAAAATCCACACATTTCAAATTCACATAGACATGAAAATTGCATTTAGATTGTCTTAGAAAACCAAACTGTTCCAAAAGCTGTAGGTTGTCCATAATGCTTACCACCCCCACTAAGACATTTGGAACTGTACTGGTAGGCTAAAATTATCCTTTAAGCATTATGTGATGAACACTGTGCTGTTCTGTGGGAAGAAAAAGCTGAAAGTTCAACAGGGAATTTGTGAGCCACTCAGCTGATTTTGTGTTAGTCCTTGAAACAGACTCTGAAACCCAAACTCCAATGAAATTCCTATCCAGGTTCAAATGTAGGTAGTCAGTATGGTTTCTAAATATGTATGCCAAACAGGAATTGAGATGCATCCTTTCAATAAATAGATATACTTTTTCTTTCTTATTTTAATAATATGGAAATCTGTGATATAGTTTAATGAGAAATCTGGCAGGCACTTGAACACAGAAATTGCTTCATCTTGGGATTTGGAGGGGCTTTGTCCATGGGGCTTTGTGTTCCTGGGCATGGCTGACACTTCATCAGAACCTTCCAGTGCTGCTTCCCTGGCTCTCACCAGGCAGCGCCAGAATACACAGCCCATGTGGGATGTATTTTTCCATGCTTATTCCAGGAGGAATGTAACTTCTGTGAGCATGCACTGCTAAATCAGAGCTGTGGTGGTGTTGGTTCCAGCTTTGTTCACGTACAACCCAGGCAGCAGTTTGCTCTTGGTGGCAGTGTTTGTCCCAGGCTGTTCATGACTTGCTGATCTGTGACCAAAAGCAATGGGAACGCTGATGTCTT
Source organism: Agelaius phoeniceus (assembly GCF_051311805.1). Lineage (NCBI taxonomy): Eukaryota > Metazoa > Chordata > Aves > Passeriformes > Icteridae > Agelaius > Agelaius phoeniceus. The sequence goes on along the minus strand of NC_135265.1, from coordinate 94,614,915 downwards.
CCCCACTGGCTGATCTGGTGATGACATTACAGTTAATTACCAAATTCAGCAGGCTTTTTAAATCACTTTAGGAAGGATAAGCCATACATCCTTGTAATGGTACTGTTAATTTTTACTAATGTGAAAGTTAAGACAGAAATTAAAGTACTTGCTCAAAGATATAGAGGAGAATTGGCAGGAAGAGGGATGTAGAATGCAGGAGATTCTGCCTTTCAGGGTTGTGCTGAGATCAGTCTTTGTCTAGAAATAGGTGATGAACAAAAAGATGAATTCTTAGCAGAATGACAGGAATAACAAACATGGCAGTGAGTAGAGATGACTGAAAAGTAAGAGACACAAGGAAGAAGGAGACAATGGAGAACACTCCCATCAAGAGAGGTGCCAATCAATAATCCAGAAGCACATTTCTCCATAACCCTGTTACCCTTTAGTGCCTTGATGATTAGTGTTCATAAATTAACAGGAAAAGAATAACTGGGGAAAAAAGAAGAATGGGGGCAGTTTTTCAGGAGAGTTCTGGTTTATGATGGGACTCAAATGCGAGACCAGTGCCATCATGCCTTCTGGGTTTTTTCCCTGTGTCTGGTTTATTCCATTGTTGTGAAACTTGATAAATGGTTTTGGAGACAAAACCCAGTGCTTTAATTTGACTTGGCTTTTTTGAAGCATTTTTTCTGCCTAGCATCAATGATTTTATTCAAATATTCTTCATGACAGAAGTTTTTTATTTGCTTGGACATAGTCTCTGACGCATACTCATTATTGTTCTGTTATTGTTCAAGTTGGTATCAATGACACAGATTAAACCTTATTGAAATGATTCATGGTTTGGGTGGGGGTTTTCCTGACTGGATTTGTTTTGGATTTTGTTTGAGAATCACCACTCCAGAAAAAAAAAAAAAGACTTTGGCTAGTAGGTATTCTCTAAGTAGCTTCTGCTACCATCATACTTCACAGCCTTTAGGACTTTACTGTACATGGGCAAGATATGGAAGGCATCCTGCACTGGTACTCACCATGATCAATTTCTACTGATCACCTGCATATTTGGTGGAGATGCATCTGTTTGCTGGTGTTGCTACAGCAAAACACTGTAACCTTATGGGAGTATGTGTATGGCCATTGGTAAGAAAACAGTCATTTATACAATTTTTAGATGTCCTGTTCCTTGGTGTTTTCATATAGTCATGAAGGTAATACAATAAGCAAGATAGGAATTATTTAGAAAACAAAGCTATAAATACCAGGTGTACACAATCATTTTACAGCTGCTGGCCAGAAAAATGTTACTACAACCTTGATTTCTGGAAATCTCAGATTGCACACACTCAACCACCCACCCACAAGATATTTGATCAGTTCTCATCTTCGAGGGATTGGCCCACTTCTATTTCTTTTCTGCCTTTGATAGGTAAGCAAGTGACAAGCTAAACTCTCATACAGGTTGTTAAAAGTACTATTGCCTGTCTCAGCATAACTTGTACAGACAGTGTAATAGCAAGGAGAGATTACTCTTATGAAATATTTAGACATGGCATGGTTAATAGAATATTTCTTTGAAAGAAATACATGGTAAAATTTCTAATAATACTGTTAGTATAAAGTGGAGAAGATGGACCACTCCAAACCTGAGGCTCATACAGTTTCCAAGGTACATTAATTGTATGATGTATCAAAAGTGGAGAAGTAGATGCATCATGAGAATTAGTTTTTAATTGATTTGTAAAAAATGCAGTAAAATCACCTGAAAATGGCAGTGGGCGATTTCTTGTGCAGGTCAGAAACGAAACTGAGTACCTTGGGAGTGTAATATGTCTTAAATGGAGACCATTTCAGGAACATGGTGAGATATTTTGCATCAGTAAAAAAGGTGAAAGCCAGCAATTGTTACTAATGCTATGTGATGACAGAGGTACAAAACAAGGTCAGAGACAAAAAAGTAGTAACTTTTGCTCTGGTTTTCTATCTAGAAGCATTTACCATTGTGTAATCTGAAAAACAACTGAAGTACAGTAATTTATTTTGGCATTCTAAGATGGAAAGTGCTAAAGCTAATGCAGTTCTTCATTTGCAAGGAATGTGATAGAAAAAACTAATATAGCAGATTTGAATATAAAGCAATTTCTTACATATCAAACTGCTTCATCTGCAGAGAAGTAACCATTAAATTGTTCTTAGGCAGAGAAAATCCTTGTGCTAAATTTTTAATAGCTCTATTAGACCATCTGTATGTACATTTTGGCCATCGGTATGTACATCCCTGCCTGACCCTTGCACTTGTTTAAACAAACACCCCCTCTGATATATTTAAAATTAAATCCAGACCTTACTCTCACCTGGGCTGAGGGGCCACACAGGTGAACAAGAAAGGCATGGCTGAGAACAGCTGAGGCCAATTCCCACCAAAAGATCCCAAAGCGGCCATCACTGCTCCTTCACCAGCTCTGCCATCAGGCTCAGGCCCAGGCAAAGGGCACCACAAGCTTTGAACTTCACCAAGTTCTCAAAAGAATCCTTGGAGCTCTTCTGTATGCAACTTACGCATACTACTGTTATTATATCATATTAGTGGATAGAAGACTCTAGAAATAGTCAAGCAAAGACTGAACTGAAAGATCCTGTTAGAAGTTTAATGAAAGGGGAAAACATTTTTGCTGTGATGTGATTAGAAACAGATCCTTCAAATGCTTTACTTGATTAATTTGTATTTTAGCCTGAACATGTTTCTAATATATATCTGAATGTAAGAGGCACAAGACCATATAAAAACCAGTGAAGCACACAGGCATTCTCCCAGTCATGATCTCCTCTTTAACTTGTAAAACAAATCAGCAAGCCCCAAATACTTCATCCCATTTCTAAACAAACCTTGCCATACAGATGATGTCAGGTGAGCACGAAGCATCACTAATACTGTACCAAAATTTAGTGTTTGCACTTCGAACTACCACTTAAAGAGCATTTAACCTATTCCCAATTCCCAAACTCCTCTAGTACCTTGTAAAAATTATTTCAATTAGTAACTTCCTTGAAAATGCGAGTGCCAGTGCATTAAATAATGTGTTAATTATTAGGCATAAGTAACATGTTTATGGTCATATATGGTCATACAGGTGTTAAATGAACATGTCAAAGTCAATCCCATGATCGTGGCTCTTAGGCGTTTTACTTCTCACATGGTGTATGTACTCACCAGTTGGTCTTGCCTTGTTTTGTGCAGGTGATTTTTTTTAAACCAGGCAGATATAAAGTAGTCTGAGGTTCTACCCCTACACAAGCTAAATGAGCTTCAGACTGGCAGTTCTGTTACACTAATTCATTTTTAGGCTGCTACAAATGAGAGGCCAGATTCAGTGAGAACATCAGATACAGGAGCTTTGGTTATTCAAAGCCCAGCTTTTCCTTCCAGAAGGAAACCTCTCTATTCCCTTCTGTCCAATGCACTGTTCTAACTGAATTTTGCAGAATGACGCGCAGCCTCTTAGTGAACTAAAAACCTGTCACATACAATAGTAGTTTGTTGCAACTTCTGTTAATGGATTAAAGCATTTAAAACAAATTAAATCATTAGTACACTGGCTTTTGTGATGTAAACAGTTTAATGAATACATAAAGCACATAAAAAGCAAAAGATTAAAACAAAATTATTGTTACAACCACTATAAACTCTGTAAAATTTTTTACAAGCATACAGCTTGCACAGCAGGTTTTACAAAACAGTGTATCACAAGCAATACCACTCCCTGAAAAGTAAGACTTGGAAATTAAAATCACAGTAAGTATTTACTTAAATCACATCATATACTAGTCAGACTAGCACTGATTTTACTGCTTTTCAAATTCTTCATGGTGCTGTAGTATACATTAAAGCTTCCACAGGAAATGTGAATAGAGTTCAAGTGCAAAAAAAAAAAAAAAAAAAGAAAAAAGATTCTGATTAACTTATCCCTCCATGGCATTATTTAAAACTGTGGTTCCTAAACTTTTTGCCTTTGCATGGTTATCGCAACCATTTTTGTAGATCCCTACTCTAGCAGCTGCTTAGCTCAGGAGTGGGTTTGGATCTGCTGATTCAGAAATGCTGATCCCAAACCCTGGTTCTGCTCAAGCTGAGAAGAACTTCAGCCCAGTGCTGCTCCTGCCTTGTATCTGTCTGTAGCATGGGGAAGCCCCATCTCTACATTCCACATTTCTTGCACCCAAACACACAGAAGTTGGGAAGGAAATGGAGGAGCAAGGCTTCATTCAGGCAACAGGAGCCAGTTACAAGATTGCATACCAAACTGAAGCAAAATGTTAAAGAGAAATTGATTCAATCTTTCACTAAGTCTTGCCTCACCTATTATTTACTGTCACTCATATATTTTGGTTTGTTTGATCTGTGTCACAAGTGTAGTTTAAAGTTTAGTAAGTTAATGCAAAAAGTTAAACCAGGACAGAAAAGTTCTTGTTTCACAAACCAAACTTAGTAGAAAAAAAAATAAAATCATAAACAAAAGGATTACAAAACAAGTGCATCAAAGAAACAAAATAGCAGTCAGTACATACTGAAGTTGAATACAGGCTCAGAATCTAGGAGGCACAAAGAACATTTGATCGTTTTAACAAACTTGCTTAGACAAATATTCTATAAAGATTAGAAAGGAAATAATTTATTGTTATGCTACTCTCTCTTGCATGCTATTTAAAATGTCTGCACCACAGTTTCTTTCTGTCACCATTTAAAATTCTTTTTTTAATACGATTAAATTTGAGCTGTGCACAACAACAGTTTTGTTTCAAATATTCTACCTTAAAAGTTTTTCTTAAAGGTACAAAATTCAAGCTGGTTTTAATTGAGTTTCAGCTGTCTAAAATCTCAATGGGATTGGGGGGAAAATGGCAAATACACTTGCTGCCCCTTAGAAGAAAAGTATTATTTCTGTACATTCCAGTATTTCTATTTTTAACAACTCCCATGGAACTCTCATGCAATTTAACTTCAGAATTGCAGAGCAGGGGAGAACCTGCTCCACATGAGAAAAGGAGGCCATGAAACAGTCCCAGCATTGTTCCCACCCCACCTTTATGGACACAATAGTGAATATTATTCACTAATGTACTTCTTAGCTATGGATGCAAGAAGAAAATGCCTCCACAAAGAATTTATAATGTGTTTTGCTTGAATGTCAGCCCTAAATCTGTACAAAGAGTAAGTGTTGTCTTTGCATTCCAGTGCTTGCTGGTGTGGGTAGTTGAGATGCTCCCACTGAGGCATGGGCTGGCTGAAAAAAGGAAGACTGCAAGAAGGCAGCTGCAGAATTGCTTTGAAATGCTTCAAAATAAAGAAAGAAAAAAGTGCAAGCAAATTAACAGTGCAGCTCTAGGAACTTTTCAAGCCTTTGAAATTCATCCTTTTAAGGTGCTTTTAGTGGTATCTTATTTATCAAAGACCTGTTTACTTAGTGAAGTCTGGAATACTGCCAAGGGACTTCATTCTATTTCGGCTGGTCCATGAATGCCTTCATCATCTATCAGTGATCCTCTACAAAATTCAGCAAATGGCAACAACTATTTAGGGTTTAAGCACGAATGAGCCATCTAGATTTCCTCTGTCTACTCTTGTATAAATAAATGACACCACAAGCCTTTCTTGATACAAGAAACCAAAAGGCATTGTTTCAGAGGCTAAATAAATAATAACTGAAATGACTGTGCCACTTGCTCAATACTTTCCACACTGAAGCCCTCCCACAAGAGAGTTTCCTAGGAATGTTTCCTAGGATGTACATCAATATTACCATTGTGTGGAAGAGTGCTAGAGATGCTTTGGCACTGCAAGTCCTAATGTGACAGACTTTTGCCAAAATAATTCAACTTCTCTGTGCTTCCAGCTCAGATCTGCAAATCAGGACTCCGTAACTCTACGAGTAGTCATTCTTAAGGGAAAAAAACCCCAAACAACTACTTCTGCTTGGTAAAAAATGTCAGAATTGTCCATAATTCTGTTCTGTTTTGCAGACATTTAAGTTCTTCAAAATAGCATTTTACAGCAGAGATAAAAGACATGATCTCCTGTCCTCTCATACATAATTACATCAAAATCTACAGAGAATCATTGCAATCATGTTCATGCCAAAGGATAAAATACAGACTTTGTACAGTTGGCAGACATTTTTTTAGTCATTACTCCTAAAAACTGAGTTGATTGGTTTGATTTATTGCCACACAGGAATGCACATACCTCTGTATATTCTGTATGCAGAATCTAACTTTTTGGTATTGTCACCTTGGTGTACAAAGAACATTTCATACACTATTTGTCATCGAGTAACACAGTACATGAACAAAACAGCAAGAGTTGAGCTGGCCAACCAGGCCCCAGAAAACAGCAGCTGGGAACAGTCTCTGTTATTTGCAGAAGCAAGAAGAAAAAAGGTTTTCTTCATGCTCACAGCAACTGCTTGTTGCATTTATGAACATTACACACAAGAACATTACACACAGAAATGTTACTAAAGGAAAAATGGCCTGGCTGCTAAATCTTTGTCAATAGCATTACAGGCCCCAGTTGGTAAAGGTGAGAAATAAAAAGAACAAAACACCCAGCTTGCTTAGTACCGCCCACCAAGTGTGAGAAGCTTCTGGTTTTAAGTTTCTAGAGTATTTTTCATCCAGTGGTCTCTACATTACAACAACTCTTCAGGGAAGGGCTATTACACATTGTGCTTCCAGATGTGGAGCTGTGAAGGACACTGACAGCCACAGCTGTGGGACCACCACAGATCAATTTTACACCAGAGGGCAGTTTGTGTCCTGTCCCAGTGCAGCCCTGAGAGACAGCACAGATCACAGGCTGGAACACTGAATAGACCTCAAAGGTTGTCAAAGGATTTTCAAAAATTTAGTCTCAGCCAGCAACTATGAATTCTGCTTTTTGCAACGCACAACTTGAGCAACTACAACAAATTCAGCTAAAAGAAAAATTTCACATCCCTACAGCAGTTCCATTCGAATGCTTATGTAGTGTGTGGACACACAAACACAGGACTCCACTTATCATTTACATGGCAAAAGGTACAGTGAAAACAAACTTCGCCACTTGAATAATAGTGAACTAATATGCCAGCTGCATAATTTGTCAGAGGAGGCAGGTATCCTGGAAAAGGGAAGAACTTAATTAACAGTCTTTCATCAATGCCCTTGGTTTTGAACTGATAGTGTAGAAATGGCTTGTTATGCAATTTCTAATATGAAATGCTTGGAATAAATCTCAAATTGTCAGAATAAAGCAGCTGGATTATTTTGTACGTCTGGGATTCAGGATAGTATCTGTCAAGCCATCTCCATGGCAATGCTGTCAACTGACCTTAAACATACTCTTGCACAAGCAGGCTGAGAATTTGGCCACAATTCCTTTTCTAACATCTATTTCCAAGTTTGCCCCTCAGTTAGTGCCAAGATATATAGAGATCATCTTGCATTTAGTGCTCTCATCCAGCTCCGTTTTGCAAATATTTAAGAACAACACACAAAAGCAGACTGAAGTTTCTCTAAATGGCACAGCATAGAAATGCATACAACGCACCACATTAAATGCTCATAAAAATTCCTCCCAGTAATGTTTCTAGAGCCCCCTGGATTTCTAATACTCCATGTTACTACCCAGAGTAGCTCCTCTTGTTTCCCAGATCTTTGCTTTTTTTGTTGTTGCTGTTTTCAGTTTAAAGCCAAGCATTATATTACAAGTACCATCCCGCTGGCTAGGTCAACTCTTGCCTTATAGCAGTGAGACCCTTCTTTCAGACCCACCCTTCCTCTTTAACTGTACTGTGTTTTGCTGTAGCCTTGCAGTTCTCTATTCCTCAGAGCTCACCTTGCCCGAGCCCCGCCGGGGAACGTGCCTTTCACCTCCAAAGAATCTGCCCAGCGAGTCAAGTAGACCCGAGTCTCTGTGCCGTGGGGATCCATGTCTGGCATGGTCTATAGTGCTCGCAGATGCCAGTTTTGATCCGTGCCGGAAAGAGGAGCGTTTTTGTGAAGCCATCAAATCCGAATTCTCTGAAGCTGCTGCACTGTCCTCTTGGATGGTCTGTAGCTCGTCTGACTCTGAGGGCCGATCTTTGAAGGTGTTGTCTTCTCTTCCTGGGGCATCTCGGGAAAAGAGGCGGATCAAGTGGGGGCGACCAGTCCTGTCAGCTGGGTTGGCCTCGGGCCAGGCATTCTTCGGGTCCACTGTGCCTTTGGAGTCTGTCACCGCTGGGCTCTTCGTGGAGGTCCCATTGTTCTGGTTCACATCTGCCTCTCCTGCAAACAACAAGGATGAGATATGAATACTGGCCTGTGAAAAACAGCCCTGGAACAATGCTGCTTTCTTTCCCTTGCCTTGAGATGCTCATTTCATACAAAACCCTTAATATGTGCAGTTGTAATGAAACTATGTTCTCTTCCAGCCTTAAAGAACATTAAGTTATCTTGGAACTGAAACCAGAGTGATGTTCTCACACAAATTTGCAGTAGTTCTAGGTGATTTTTTGGTGTGCATGTAGGTTTTGGTTTTTTTTTTTCTTTTCTTTTTTTTTTTTTTTAACACATTTATAAATAGATTGATAGATTACTTGAAGTGTAACTGAAACTAACTTTATTCACATGGAAGGCCTGTGGATGAGGAGGCTTTCAGTGAGTGATCAGAATTCCTGTACTTTCCCTTGAGGACTGCAACTCTAATTACGCCATCTTTCTCCAAAACAGGGGGAAAAAATTAGAATTACAGTGACATTGCAGATCTGTGCTTTCACAAGTGACCATTCCCTCTCCACGATGTCAGAGCTTACAGCCTCATATGGAATCCCTCACTGTAACTACAATATGGATCAAACAAACAGTGAGAGGAAGGGGTTTTTTGCCCCACTATTGACATTTTCCTTACTTCAAAAAAGAGAGCACTAAACTGCAACTTCTGCTTGGCCTCTCATGACAGTTTTTGTCCATGTGTGATGATCCTAGTACTCTGGGTACAATGTCCTGGCATTGACGCTGAAGGCCTAAAGCAAAACCATCCAATTTGTATTTAGTGCTTGTGAGAAGCGACAAGAACAATTACCAGCAACTGAAAAGCTTTTTTTTTTAGCCAAGAAAGGTGCCAAGACAGACCCCTGTGGTAAGTGAAATGCCTGCTGCCTTCTCCAGAGTTGTGTTCTGATGCACCCAGTAAAGCCCCTGAGAAGCATCAGCTGCAACACACTTAGCCCTTCCTTCACCTGTAGCAGCTCCTTCTATCAGTGACAGAAAAACTTATGGAGGTTTTGATGGTCTATACCATGACTCCTACTCTTCTGAAGGAAACTGCACCCACTGAAGAATATGCCTTATCTCCAAGGAACACCAAAAGAGTATCAGAAGGTCATTGCTTGAGGAGCAACCTTCAGCACAGACACCTCCCACACACTGTGTCAGAAATGTCTTTTGGAGTTAAGGGGGCTCAGAAATTCAGAAACAAGTCATGTGTTACCTTCAGGGTCTCCTAATTACCTTTTTACATCCTGATTTGATTTGGTCCTTGTTGCCATGGGAGGGATAGGATCTGGCAAATACTGCTGTCTTTTCAAAGTACTTTGGGCTCAAGCACTTTGCTGATTCAGCAGAGCATTTTAGACTTTGTCGACAGTCATTTCATATGGTTTCACCCATCCACAGGGCACTAAAGAAACCTTTTCTCAGGCTGAGAATAATTCTGAAATAATTTTATGGGTAACAATGTAAGACAGAAATGTTGGCTTCTGCAAAACCTGTGTAGGTTACAATTGCGCAATTATGTTACTGCTACAGTTTTTAATATAAAAGTATAAAGTACAGTTTTGCTCTGAATTTTTAAAATTTCTTTTGTGAAAACTAGCTAGAAAATGTTCAAGAAAAAATTCTTAGGTTAAAACATCTTAGAGTCTCTCACAAATACAATCATTTAACCAGTGCCTAACTCTCACTGAAGACCTCATTAGTGGTGAAAATATTTGCTGGCAACTTTGCAATTTGAGTGTTCCTGAAAAGATGCTCTCAAACTTATTAGAAACTAGTAACATACCCAAATGACTTTCTTAATAGAACAAAAGGAAAGTAACTAACTTGGATGTGTGACACATTCTGAAACTGCAAAACATTTTAAACAGCGACCCTAAGCCTAGGTTCTATACCATAATACAAATCCATTCAAGGACAGAAAAAGAAAAGCAAACAAAAGAGTTATTGTATTTAATTAAATGCATTAACAAAACACCAGAGCATCTGCATACTAATATTTTTTACAACAGTTGTTCTTTGTGCCTCTGAATACGGGTATTGGTAAGCAACAAAGAAGGGTATTTGTGCCACAAAAGTAGCTTCTCCCAATGCATACGCAGTGAGCTATAAAGTATAAATCTTTCTGGAGGCTTCATCTCAGCAGTGAAAGCACACATTTAAGTTTGCCTCTAAATTTTCTTCATGCTTATGTCTTCTCTAATATATAAAAACATGTAAGAGAGATACTGTTAATATTGTTCCTAACTAATCAAAGTCTTCCAGTGCATTTGGAGAGACAGATCACTTTAATAATGCCCTAAGGACATCCAGAATTAATGGACTATATAAATGTATGCTTATTTGTTCATTTAAAAACAAATATTCAGACTTTTAATAAAACCTGTTGTAAATGCTGTGTATAGCTACTATTTTTTCAAGTTGTTTTTCTTTGGAAAATGAAGCTCTTTCTTAAAATAGAGCACACAACCTGTACCATAATACTTGTACAAAAGAAAGTTGCCCAGGGAGGAAGAGATCTTAGGCATTTTTTGGCTAATCCTTGTAGAATGAAGTACAGCAGGATGCATTGCCATAGGCATTAACTAGAAGGCTATGAAAGTGTCTTCTATTTATTTGTAAGTGCATAAGGTCCTTGAGAGCTGCACAAATGAGAGCACAAGAAAAGCACCTCCTCACATTAGCCCAAAACCAGCCAGAGGGAACAAGACTCCAAGTGACTTCCAAAAAGAGGAATACAGATGTACAAAAAATTCTTAGCACTCTGTTAATGAAACCAAAGAGAAAGTCCAAAGGTGCTTTCAAAGAGACAAAAATAAATGCAATCCTTCACTGTCCTTAATAGGAGTTAGATCCCATATAAGCATTTTAAAACTACTTGGAGTGGCCTTGGGTGCTTGATTAGACATTGATAGTTTATCCCATTTCTTGAGAATGAAAATAACTCTTTTCCCGAAGCTGCTAATTGGCTGGGACCTCTCAGCCCAATGCTTCCAACAGCTCCTCTCAACAACCACGGAAATTTGTTCTACGCAAAGGACAATTTCCCATCGAGGGACCTCGGATAGAAATATCCTTCCCACGGGTCACTTGGAAGGGCTGCTCTATCACAGCCCCTCCTTGAGTCTGCAGGCTGCTTCCACACAGAGGACAGCCTGGAAAGACATTGTTAAGCTAGGAGTTTTAAAAAAAGATTACAAGTTTTTCATCTCCTCCTACTCCTCTCCAGTCTTGCTTTCTTGCAGATACTTGTAATTCCTCTCACATTCCTACTGCTGCTCCCTCTACAAATGCTGTAAAACAAACGAGGAAGATGAAGCTGATAAAAGCTGAAGTACATTACCTTACTTTGGGTTCTCAAGAGAGGCTAAGATCAACAGTCACAGTGCTTAAATATTTGTATGAAATCTTAAGTATTATTTACACATTACAAATGCCAGAAAGTACATTAACCAACTTTGCAACACCAAATATTTAATACACTTTATCATAAGGACAGGCTGCTGTGATTGATTACACTTCCTTTTTCTCAGCCTTCTTTTCTCAGGGTATGAAGATGGAAATTACTGAACTTCTAAATCAACTTTTCATTTTAGACTAAGTCATCTATATATATATAAAACACTGTTTTTCAGTAAATGAAATATAATCTGTATTTGTCCTTTTCTACCTTTTAGGTCCTCTCTTTTCTATAGATGTCAACTGGATAGTAAAATACAACGCAGTATAGTCCTCAATTCTTAAGTTAATTTCAGTATTTTTACTGAAATGCTGACAACAAAATATTGGTTAAAACATCTGACTTTTTGTAGTGATTCATCTATGTTTAGTCATTTGAACAACAAAATGTAATACCTAGAAATTAATCAACTTTGTCACAGCTGAGATTTAAAGATCTCTGGTAAGCTATAGCAATAAGACAAATGTATTAGTAATAGGTTGCCTTGCATTATTTAAGAGGCTGAGACCACTGTTTTGGAACATGTGGCTTCTAATAACATTTGTGGTAATATCAGGCACTTGAAAGCATAAAAGGCCAAAGAAAAAACATCCATCATCACTACATACATGCTGCAGCTGAGGATATCTGGGTTCCAACTCTGTGCTGAGATAATTCCACAATTCAGCTCCTGGTTTGGACTTTTACTTCAGCACAGCCCACATCAGAACAGCATGTCCCCAGCCATTAGGCTTCACTACAGAAGTATTTGGGGAGACAGAGGAAAGAATTATGTCTCCATTGTTAAATCTGAACTGCAAAAGCTTGATTCATCCCCATTATGCTAAGACACCGCAGACAAAAAATGGCTCTTAGCCTAACTTCTCTAATATGGTTAGAAGGCAATATGCCATCAGACATTTCAATTCACAGACCTAATTACTGGATTTGTCTGATGCTTGTCAAATGGTTGGGAATCAATTTTACACAAATATTTCTGTTTGAAATGGATTGCATGCAGTATAATTGTGAAACAAACACTTGGTCATAGCTCTGAACACAACCAGAACAGATGTGCTGGTGCATTTAGCCTTTACACAAACATTCTCCCCATTTTCTAGCAGAGTGAATTGAGAGAGAAGTGCCCATCTATCTCATGATGCAGATTCACGTGAGTTTAACACTCCTACTGCACTTAGCCAAGAGGTCACTTCCAATACAGCTTGCTCTCCTCCCTCCTTGTGAAAGCTTATCATTTTCAAGAAAAAAAATTCCACCCAAAGGCAAATTTTTTCTATAGCTTCAGCATAACTGAAGGAATGATATTTTTCTGCACAAGAACTTCGGCTTCTTCTATGGGCTAACCAAGCTGCAGACTAAACCACCACAAAAATGAGAAGCCACCTGCTAAGCATAACATGCATTCCTTTGATTTCCCTCCATCACTTCTTTCATTAGACATTTTACAGCATACAAAGCTCTTATCAGACTAGAACAAAAAAGTTGTGAGGGTGTTTCCATTCCACTGATGAGTTGAGCACATTTCTGATCTGCTGAAGCAGTGAAGAAGGGGTCTGCTGTGGCATAGCTTTCCTTACAATAAAACTTGGTATTAAAAATACAGTAAAAGGTGAAAAACCTCACCTGCTCCAGTATTTACTTGTATTGAATTAAATTTGAAAAAGGCCAAGTTTAGTTCTATACTACACCTTGGGTCAATAAGGATCAGTGGCTGAGCCTGCTGAAAGTTATTGCACTGCTGTTGGTAAAAGCACAACATAGGTTTAGACATTGAGACTATATTTTTGTAGCTGGGTGAATGAAAGTTCCACTTAACATTTTACAGGACGTGCCTGACAAATCCTGCTTTTCCTGAATCCCTGGTACCTCATGGAATACTAGTTCTTAGCTGTTCTTTGCAGAAAGCCTTATGCCCCCTAAGAGCTGATGCCAGACCGAAAGTTAATAGGTCAAAAAAGATCTATTAATTGCTAGACCTTTGCTAATACCCAAGTCCTCACACAGCTTCTCTCAGACTCATGAAAGATCTCATTTCTCCAAGCCCTCCCTGGTCCGTTTCTGCTGAAGAGCAGCTTCTGAGGTAGCAGAGTTTGGCCTTACAGCAGAGCTCATATGAAAACACAAAAACATTTGATGAAGAGGGGGAAAATGTAGTTCACATCCTGTTATGGAATCAACTAACTTTGCAGTTGACACTTCAGCTATATTATTTATGCTCATATTTCAAAGAAAAGTACTGAATTCACTCAGATAGAATAGGAATATGTACTTTTTAGCATTAATATAATAGGAATATGTAATTTTTAACATAAAATTATGCTATAGGGAAGAAACTGCAAATTGCATAGGAGAATGTAAATTCAGACACTAACTGCTACAGTATGAAAACATAAGTGTGATTCCTCTCACTTTATTTCTGATACTATCCAAAACATAAAAAAACCCCAAACCCTCAAACATTTGACATACTTTGGCATCAATTCACAAGTATTACCTATTTTACTAGCTAAGAGAGCAAAATCTCTCCTGAAGCGACTCCCAACCTTCTTCCCAAAAGGCCAGTCAATGAAAAACTTGCTGTAGTAGTATAAATAAGTATTAATTTTGCAAGTTCAGTAGGTCAATCAATAGCCTGATTTTTTTTCTTTCCCCTAAATTCTGCTAGACTTCATAATCCCAAAGTGTTTATTATGTAACTGTGAACCACTCCTTGTTACAGGAGTACCCGTTTTATGATAAATACATCCCTAAAGCATTGCTCTGCAGTAAAGCCAACATTTTTGAGAGAAGGATCCCTGTAAGGTGGCACTGGCACAGTGGGGAATTATTGCTGTGGTATCTTTTTTGGTAGGGTAACTATACTGACCTTTTTAACTTACCCAGTAAAACCATAATGCAACCAATCAATGAGTTGGTGAAAATACACAGCAATATGACATCTAGCTGGAATGGGGGCACTCTGGTAATCATGCCTAAATCTTATTTTATGAATCAGCAAATATAATTTTTGGTTCTGCTGACAACTTCATGATTTGAGAGGGCTGGTTCTGTGAAATGACTACAAAATAAAAAGTAGAAATTAAAAATAAGCTGTATATTCATTACAGCTTATGTTCAGCATTACCACTCTGATGAAGGCAATTACATTTCAGGGTATCAGTGTGTAAAAACTAGCAATACTGTCTGAGTCAGAGACTTTTGGTATATCAGGAGTCTTCTTGCTGGAAAGCTTTTCTGTGTTTTCACCAAGGCACACACAGCTCCTAGCATCTACATGTCAGAGATGTGAAAACACTTCCAAGTCTGTGCAGTAATAACCCACAGTCCATGCCCAAAGGCTGGATATTAATGGGAAACATGTGTGGTCACTGTGGGCTGAAATGTGTTACTATCCCATTACCCATTGTGAGGGCTGCACTCCAGGAGCCAGGTCTCAGACTTGATGGAGGAAAAAAAACATCATACCTTCCCCAGATCTGTACACCCTGTATTATTTATGCCTTTAAGCACTCTCTCTCCTCTGTGTTCTTACTGAAGAAATTTAGCCCGTTAGTTCTGCCATGTCAAAGAAAGCGATGAAAGCAAAGCAGTCAGCGAGGCGTTTCCAACCACAGGAATCAGAGCAGCAGTTGAATACCAGCTCCCTGTGTTCTCCTGTTACTGCTGATGCTGAGGCTTAAAACCAGGGGTGCAACAGACCTTTTTTTTGTTCAACCTACTGTGTAGGTCATATTAGATTCAACATACAAGAAATTAGCTGGGAGGCCTAAGTTACACATCATCTGTCACTGCATGGTGCTTAATTTCCTCTTCATCGTCTTTCTAAATGGGCTATATATGTATTTCAGCAATTCAGTGGAACACCTTCGTAAGAAATTATCAGTGATTAAGCATTGAATAGGACTTCCCAGGGAAGTGATGGAGTCACTATTCCTGGAAGTGTTCAAGGAATGGCTGAGTGTGGCACTTAGTGCTGTGGTTTAGTTGATTTGGTGGTGGTCAGTCAAAGGTGGGACTCAATCTTTGAGGTCTTTTCCAACTTTAACTGTAGGAAAGACATTTTGTGCTGTCCTTGTGAGCCAGCGAAGGCTTACTAAAGATAAGGAAAGCCCCGTATCTCTCCTGAGGAAGACACCAAGGCTATCCCCATGACAACGTGATGGAAGAGAGAAAGTTAAAAGATACGGACTTTAATTGGCTCACAGAATGACGTGGCTCCTTGTTCACCTATTGAGAACTTTGTTTCTTTCTTATGACCAATGTGTCTGTTAAGTAAATGTAAATATCTTGAAAAACTATAAAGGCAACATGTTGCTATAGGAAATCTCTCTTATACACCCTTCTGATGGAGTCTTGGTATCCTGTGCCATGTCACGCTCTACAGCAACATTAAAGGATTCTACGACTGGGAAAGAGAAAGTGGCTCAGGACTGTTAGGAGCCTTGTGGGTGTGTAAAGTATTGTTTGCTTGTGAGGACAGGTAAAGAAAAGAAACAAGAAAAAAGAGGCATTCAAAAAAGCTAAAAGCATCCCCTGAGTGAGAACAATTTTTGATCTTCAGACTGTAATTAAAACCAATCTACTTGACTGCAGAAAGTGCCTTGCACTCTGCATGCCTTCACAGAGTTGGGCGCTTGGATATCCGTGCCCCTGGCTCACAATGAGGAGCTGAACCAAAGCCCACACGGTGGCCTACCATTGCAGAGGAATGCAGCAGTGTAGGCCTGGCTCGCTCCCTCTCGCTCTTGTTTTCCACAACTTCTGGCACTGCCTCCACTTGCTGAGGCTTACAAAGGCCAGTACAGAAAACAAAAGAGCCTGTGGTTGAAAACCAGTGGGACTTGCTATGGCAGAAATTTGGAATCTATGAGAAGCATGTGGCAATTCTCCATAGGGCCTGCAGAGAGGGTTTTAAAAACTTCAACTAAGAATTTTATCCACCCACCAGTTTCAAAGAAAAACGTTGCTTTGTGTTACTAGAACATATAGGTTTGTTTTAATCTCAAACATCTCACAAAAGAGCCTCCCACAGCAAAGCGAGCTGGAGCATCATTTGTAACAAACAATTTCATGCACTTAAGGAGGAGAAATTAAATCACCTGCTGACCCATCAGCATTTGTACTTGTGCAACTGACTAGTATTAGACAAAGATTGTTTGATTATTCATCTTTTCTGCTTCAGTTGCACTGAGTGTGAATAATTGTTAGGTTGTAAAATTTGGATATATCCCCCACCCACCAAAGTATGGCAAAATGAGTAGTGCTTCCATCAGACCTCACAACTTCCACTATCTTTTGTATATTCCACATCAGTTATATTTTACTGGAAAATAACCTCTTTCCATCAGAGCAACTGGGTACCCAATACTACAGTTAAATTTTTTTCATAATACCATAGAGAAACAGGGCCTTAAAAGCAGCAGAAAAAGAAATGTTGGTGAAATGAGTGAGGCAAGGACAGTGACTGGTGTCACTGTCTGGTGTGAACCAGCTGGTTCAAAGAAGTTGCTCAGAGCATGATAAGCAGCACAAAAAACCCTATCAGTAGAATATTTCCTGTTAAAACCAATCATGTAGCACCTCCAAAGAGGGCCTGTTAACACTGCTGTGTTTTTCTTGACCAGCATTTAAGTGTCTGGGTGGTATTTCATTGTTTCGAAAGTATAAACTGCAGAAAAAAATACACTTGTAGTAAGTTAACCAAATTAGCTACCTTTAAAAACCATGGTTTGATTGTGACCACAGGGAAACTACTTACAGCATAAGGCTATGAAGTCCAATTTCAATAAGCTGCATTTCAGTTCTACAGAGTAACAGTGTTCATGTGTGTCAACTCCTCCTGGGAACCAACTAACCCAACTAAACCCAGAGCCCAAAGTACTGTAGAGGAGATTTTCATATGTTAAAACAAAGAGAGAATATGAATGTTTTTAACTCGCCCCAAAATAACACATCAATTTGCTGGTTTGAGGACATAACTTCAAAGTTTGTTTTTCAAAACAGCCTTGTATAGAGCAGGCCCAGGTAAAAAGCAAATTACAGGAGTATGGCAGTCCTAGAGAGAAGAGTGCACAACACAAGCCAGGTTTCTGGAAGCTGTGAATCACCTGCAGGATGATGTAATCAATAAGCTTGACATTTTCATGCATCTTTCAGGTGTACATTGCCATATCTCTGGACTTCTCTATTTTGCCCTAGTATATTCTGAACTGAAGCTTTTAATAGCACAAGTGACCTCAGAAAGAAAGTCATGGTTACAGGATTTACAGTGGGGGGAATTATGCTGGTAGTTTTTAGAAGATTTCTTTTCCTCAGAAAATTCTGCAGTACACCACAATGGTATAAATGACACACTCTTAGTATGACACACCTATTTGCCAATATTCCTAAAAATATCTGAAATACCTGGGCACAAATAAGCCTATAGACCATTTACCATTGTGTTGAATTTTTATATATGTAAAACAAAATTGAAGATGTGGCTCTTCAGAAGCTATAAAGCATACCTCCCAAACAAACACAAACAAGCCAAAAAAGATGGGGTAGGGTTGTTCAAGTCTGCCTAAACTGCAGCTCTTTACAATCAGAACAAGTCCACAGCCATTAGTCACTGTCTGACACTTGGAACTGATTCACTTCAGTTTGGAACTGACTTTCACCTGAAACCTATGGTGAAAGGTCATAGGAGTAGAAGTGAGCAGGAGTTTCTCCCAGTCACACAGAATTTGTTCACAGAGCTTGTCACATCTCAGAAACTGATGGATCACTGTGAGTACCCCTGAGCCAGTGGGAGGCAGAAGCCCTGGAGGAGCTCCCTGCCCAGGAGGGTGCAGGGGCCCAGCTGTGCCCTGCATATCCAGCTGTGCCCAGGAGGTGGAAAATGTGTCACTGCCCCCTGTGCAATGCAATGGCCACACCTCCAGCTTGACCCGGACATCTGAAGTGGGAGAAGCTCACATTGCAGTGGGGACAAGAGCCACACCACCAGCTGCATCCATGAGGTAGAAGACAAGCACCTCTGTAGCCTTTTGGGGAAACAGAGGAGCAGGTCTTCAGCTCTGCCTCCAGTTCAAGATGCTGGCATTAAGAGGAAGTTCCATTCTCTCATGGACACTGTAGCAGCTACGGGAAACTCTAGCTCTGCCTTTGGTATGGATGGTGAGAAAGTCATTCTGCCTAAAAGATCAGCAGCTGATTGCTAATTTTAAAAACACAGTTAATGCTTTACAAATGTGTCACTTCAGGGATGTTCACCACTTCAGACATTAGTTTTTGTCTGCCTGGCAATGATTACTCTAACCAGATTTTAAAACGTTTTCATGTAATAGTATGGGATTTTAGAAGGTGACAATCAAGCTGGTAGCTCTGAACTCTGAAGAGAAACCTGAAAGCCAGGTTACTCAAAGGACAAATTCCACATGCCACATTCAAAGTCAGCAGAGAAATCACAGCTGAGCACATTTATGGCAGGGATGCTGCTGGGGCACAGACACTCGAGGCTGCACTTGGCTGCTCTCACAGTTTAAAGCCTCTCTGCACCCCTGGCACAGGAGCACAGCACCCGAGGATGCTGCATCCTGATCACTGCCTTGAACAGAGGGAACAGGATTCCTGCTACCATGCTCTGTCCTGCTTGTCAGAACAGCTTTGTCTGGAAGCTGCACAATGGAGAATGTCAGCACAGACCTAGGAGCAGAGCCATGGAACTGCTGTGGCAGAATGAAAGAGGAGGATATAAAAATATTGCAATACATGCAATGAAAGGCAGGTAGTTTGTAAAAATACTAATTATTTCAAGGCCTTTACACATTTACAATTATTTAACTTTTAAAATTATTTCAAGGCCTTTAGACTTTTACAATCAGTACAATAGAACTCCCAAGAGTTTTAGAGGTAGTTTTGATTAAACAGCAAAAATAAACTGTTTAGAGACTTCTGAGTGAAGCTATTTCCACAGTGAAGAAATTTGATAACCAAAGAAATATTTTTCAGAGGGGAACTCTAATGTATTCCTGAGCAATTGATATGAGATTTGATTAACATATCTGCCTGTCCAGCAGACAGACTGAAAGAAAACCTTATTCCAGAGCTTGTCATAGGGTTAACAGGTTTACCTTCTTCATAATTGCCTCAAGTGAGCCCTAAGAACAGACAAGAAGAATACTTGAAACCAAGCAAATTAAACAATGAATCCAAAGGACTAAAGCAGTCTGCACTGACTGAACTGGCACAGGGCCTAACAGCAGAGATATTATTCCACAGAAATACTGGCAGAAAGCTGAGAATAAGATATTCAAAAGAAAGATACCAAGGGAAAAAAAAGATGATTGGTTTTTTTTGGTGATGAACTGAAGACATTTAAAGCTGGATAAAAATCACCTTGTCTGTCTATCCTGCAGAAAATTACTGGTATTTACCAGAGAATAAAGAAACATTACCAGCAATCACATGGAAAGACTTTACACTCCAAGGTGAGCCACAGATTCCACAGCCTCACATGTCTAGATTCATGACCTCCATCCTGAAGGAAAGGACAGTGTTTGCACTGTTCACACCATTCTGCTGTTCTCTCTTGTCAAGCACTTTCTGCTTCTCTGGCCTCCTGCAGTTTCCAGTCCTTCTTCCCACCTTCCCTTCCCAAGGCTCCTGGACCAAAGCTGCCACCCAAACCACTCTGCTGTGCTGCCTATCTGAGTCCCACAAGCTCCAGCTCCACAAAGGTCATGATCCCTTGCCATGCTGCTGCAGGCTTTGGCAGGCTTCTTGTGGAGCAAATTCCAAATCATCTCTGCACAAGAAATCACCTCTGGAATCTCTCCGTGTCGTAAGGCCTACCTACCCAACACCAGTAAGAGCTGTCAGAAGCTAGTACAAGCAGACAACAAATACTCACCTCTAAACCAACTACAGGAGTCACAAGATTAAAGTGCTACCTCTCCTCACCTACTCTGTCAAATGCTTATAACCCATGCGTGTTCTTACGATGTTAACACAAAACATCTAAATCCAAAGGGTCCCCACTTGGAAAATAAATACTGCATGGCCTTCTGCCCTTTCTCACTTGCTTCTGCTGCTCTGGATTACTGACATTTGTCCACATTAGCTAAGAGCTTTCAAAGTCATGTGAGGATACACTTCACAAACACCTTTCCAGCAGCAACCCTCTACAGCTCTGTTAACAGAGCACCACTGGATCAGCATCTGCCCACAGTTCTCTTAAACCAACAGTACGTGTTGTGTGGTTGGTGCCACAGATTGTTGATTTGGTTTGGGGAGTTTGTCTTTTCTGCACTGAAAGAAGAAATATTTAATTTCTCATCCCTCCCAGTGAAATTTAAATGGCTGTGCTAACACAAAGATCGTACACTGCTGCCTCCTCTCTGTCCCAATTACAAACAGCGTTCTCCCCATTTTGTTCTACAAGCTCATCTATACAAGTAGTGCATGAAAGGAAAACAAAACATTGCTATATTGGCTGAAGAAGGGAGCAAAATTACAAGATTCCCAAAGTAGCCTAGGCCAAGGGTAGGATTTAAACATCATGAAATCCCACATTTCTAAAAGATGAATTTACATGGTGTTTGATAGACTGAGAGAAAATGTGGTCTGTTCACACATCAATTTAAAATCACCTATTATTTCAGTGAGATTTTACCTGAGATACAGTATGCTCTTAGTCAGAAAAAAACCCCAAGGAAATTATTAGGGAATCCCAAATCTGTTAATGTAAAACCAGATATAACAGTCCATTTCACCTCTGAGCTAAGCATCTGTCAGAACAGCCTTATAGATATCTGCTCTAGATATCTACTTCTAACCTCAGCTGTTCTGGGTCTTTAGAGAATGGAGCTTCCACTCTCCATCATTATAAATTACATCCTACACTTCTGAACATATTAATAAATGTGTTCTCATCTGTACTAGGCTACATCAGACATATTTGCTATATACCAACAAATCAATGATATCAGATTATAAACAATGAAGAGGATTTTTACATTAAGAAAACCCAACACTTTTTTCCCCCCACGCTGAACACTTGTGAGCTGTACCATAGTGCTAAATGTGACTCAATGCTATACGAAGAACAATGGTGACAAACTGTATAAAACCGCGGCAGTGATCGATGGTACTTCACACAATATCTGCTTTTCAGCAGCAGCATTCTAAGAGTGAAAAACTGCTTGCACAGTACCAAGCCTTGTACCAGTTCGTGGGAGTTACTGCTATTAAAAAAGAAAAGAAAGAAAATAAAAGAATTCACAAACTTTATTTTGCTATTTGAGTACGTATAAAGTCACTTTTCATGTGATGAAGAAAGCACGCTTAGCAAAAAGAGCTGTTAACTCTGAAGGCTAAAATGGCAGTATGATTGAGCTACACAATATTTTATCAAGCAAGTAAGGCTGTAAACATGTTTTCTTCCCAAGTGTTCTTTGGGTATGTTTCTCTCAATCCACCCAGCAAGCACAAGGATGAGTGAAACCACCACTTCTAGAAAAGTTCACAAAGAGCCTGAGAGCAATTCAATGGGTTACACCAGAAGGTCTATCCCAACTGTACACAGAGGATGCACATAGCACACTGTCCTGCTCACCCAAACTTAGGATGCAGCCCTGGGGAGGCAGGTGATCCCATGCCTGCTTTTTGCAGGCAGAGGCTGCTCCACTGTGCCCAAGGCCAGCAGAATTCATGCTGGAGCCTCAGCACCACGCTCATCCCAGCCAGCAAACCTGGCTAATGCCTGGCTTGGTGCTGCACTGACCTGGGACTGGCAGCCCCCAGCTGGCACTTTCCTGGGTGCAGCAGCCCTGTGCCTGCTGGCAAAAGGCTCAACAATTCATGGTTCTGGACCTGTGTTTGCAGGAGCAATATCCACTAAGCCATTTCAGAAATAAACAAAACAACTCCGCCTTGGTTTTCTCAGCAGGAAGTTTTCATTTTTCTGCCTCCTAGGAAGTTGTGCAGACAACTCACAGGAGGTAGAAAGTGCTCCACAGACAGAAAAATATCTGTGTTAATATCATCTCTGAAAATAAAAAGTCATTTATTTCCCAGGTAAGTGCTGTAAGAGCATTTCTGCAGCCACAGATTATGACTGGCAAAATGAGAAGTTTTTCTGTGGTTTCCCAGAAAGTTACCTAGCATCCCTTTGAAATAAGTAAATAATGCAATCTGTTTATAAAACCCTTGCACCTTGGTTCAGTTCTCAATTTACATGCAGTTCATTGTAGAGAATCATGGGCTTTGCTTATCCTGAGAAAACAGGATAACCAAGACAGTCTGACAAAGAGGTGCCACAGACTGTAGAAGCCAAATGTGCTGGAAGTAGCAGGAAAATTGCCATGTACCTCCAGACTGGTGTTCATGGCCTACTAGGATTTTTTTTTCTCCCCACTGAAAGCCTGAAGTACTGGAATCAAGGATAAAAAAATACAAAGGAAAAAAAAATCTAATTCCATCTATAGTAACTGTGAAGAATAGCAGGAAGAACACATGGCTTGAGGATACA
Source organism: Agelaius phoeniceus (assembly GCF_051311805.1). Classification (NCBI taxonomy): domain Eukaryota; kingdom Metazoa; phylum Chordata; class Aves; order Passeriformes; family Icteridae; genus Agelaius; species Agelaius phoeniceus. The sequence goes on along the minus strand of NC_135265.1, from coordinate 94,591,669 downwards.
CCTCCAGTCCCAAGTGCACCAGCAGGCTCTGCAGCCTCTTCCCTCTCACTCATCTGGGAGTTCCCTGTTCAGGGTCAGCTCCAGCCCAGGTCCAGCCTGCCAGGACTCAGCTCAGGTGAGACAAAGGGCTCTGAGGATCCTGCTCAGATCCTCCTGGCTGGGCCGGAGCTTTGGCCATGGCTCCTGGCCAGGCCAGACCCTGTGCCCAGCTTGCGTCTGCCCACGGTGGCACCTTCCAGGGCTCTGGCTGCCCTGGCTGCCCCTGCTGCCTGAGGTGCCTGACCCTGCCTGCCTCGCTGCCACCCTGCTCCCAGCTCAGCCCCACGCTGGCCAGGCCACTCCTGCTGCTCCCAGCATGAGAGCATCAAGCTGTGAAAAGCAAACTCACTGAACTTGGAGCTCTCATTTATTATCTTTGGCTTATTGCAGGAGGGATTCAACCTCAAAAGTATCCATTCTTAGGTATACCTCAAAGGTATTTCCCTCTTAGCAGCAAAAAAACCCCACTGCATTACTGCCTGAGAAACAAGTGAAAAAAAAGAAATCAAATGCATGCAGATTAATAGACCAAGATACATTTCATAAAAGAAAGAAAATAAGTAGTTGATAATCAGGACAAAAACTTGCAAAAGTCTCCAGCTCTGACTGCTTGCCTTTCAGAAAGTATCATAAAGAGGCATTTACTGAAACAAATTCCCTTTTTCCCACCCACATCTCCGGACAATTCTTTCTGTGACAATAAATAAGACAGGTCTATCAATCACCCCATTTTGGATTTCCCAATTTTCTATTCTGGCAAGGGAAATATTTCTCACATACCTGAAAGGAATAAAATTAAGGCCCATATTCTTTGCAGGTGGCTGATACAACTTAGGTGAAATCAGCAATTGTCAAATTATCCTACACTTCTACTAATGGCACAAGCAGCATGCTGCAATCCATATTGAAAAAAAGAGAGAAAATATAGAGGATAACTTGATAAGGAGCTATACCATGACATTATCTGAGCATCTATTCTTTTTCATACAAGTCTAACTTATCATTTGATACAGTTTGACTAGATGATTGCAAGTTGAAGTCATGCTGCTTACATCTTTCTCTCATTGCCAGGTCTGTCACACATAGTAAAAGGTGTCAGGCTTTCTGAAATGTGTCAGTAAAAGTTAACTTACAGAGCAGTTCATTACTTACTGCACACTTTGTATGGTCCTTAAAAGCTGCATGAGGCTAGCTAAATAACTACCATCATCATCATCACAACTAACCAGCAGATAAAACTGCATCATCTGCAGCCATTATTCTTCTGCTTGCACTGCAGTATAGATTTGCTACATTTTAAAGATTATTTTGACTGGTATTCAAGTCAGTAGGAGACACTTGCACTTATGTGAGTGGAAGGACACCCATCCCAGCTCACAGGAACTTTAGCATAATTTAGCTGATGTAATTAGCAGAAGCTGGCTTACCTGGTGACAGACCAAAGGCAATTTCCCTAATAAATATAAACCCTTAACAAATGAATAAATGTCAGCAAAAGGCAAGGGTGGATGTACTGCAACTCAGAGGCACCACATCCCTGGGGTGTGCACCAGGCTCCTTGCTGACAGTGAAGTTTCCCATGTGGCCATACACAGTTTCTCCAGCAACATCTACACAAACATGAGCATTAATAACTCGGAGGTAACAGCAGCATTAAGCCTGCAGAAGGGCTTGCTAACTAGATCAAATGTGCTTTAAATGGTAGCCAGAAAAGGAATGGATATGAAAATGAAATACATTTAAAAGGGTCAGTGATTCTATGAATAGAAATTTATTCAGAGACTGTCTTTTCATGTTTTGCAACACAAAACAGATCAAACAAGGCTGTGCTTCTGAAAAACACAACATTCAATGAATACCATGGCACTTGAATGCTGACTGGAGAGATGCCAGTGATATCAGAGAAGCAACGTCTTTTTCTCCTCTGCTGAAACACTCTTTGCACTACACAATAGCTAAAAAGTCTTTAAAAAATGGCTGAGTGGAACTCTTTTATCTCTGACTAAGCATACATATCGGGGACTATGTGCTTCATCCCCCTTGCAGGAATTACACAGTATCATGATTCAGAACTAAGCTGATCAATCCCTGGGAAACGTCCATCGTATTATCAAAGCATTCCTGCATCTATTTTACACAATTTAAAAATTTATGTAAAACAGAATCTCTGAAAAACTAAGAGGCAGCCTTAGCCATACTCCAAACGGCCTGATAAAAAGTCTGTTCTTTTGTCTGTTCATAGCAGATGCATGCTGGTGGTACAGATGTGCCCATGTTATGTGTCAGGATGTGAATCCTGACATCCTCAGTCACCCAGACTGCTCTTGAAGGTTTGGGTTAGTTTTTTACATGGGAACATGGATACAAAGGTGTGGAAGGGGAAAGTAAAGGGACTGTAAGCATGTAAATACTGGAAAAAACCAGGACCTAGCTCTAGGAGAGATGGAAAATGTTGCTGGGGTCCTGCAGTTTAGAGGGCTTTTTGTATCTTGTTATTCCCCAACTTTAAAAGAAGGGAGAAACAATTGTTTGTTTTAAAGGACGCACATGTAAAAATAAATCACTCACTGAGAAAGAATTCCAAAGTAAAGAAATAAATCTTTAGATTCCAGGATCAGTTATGTGCTTGATCAGCCAAATTTTCAATCCCACTTAGGATGTGAACACTCCAGTACTGTATGTGTACAAAACAAACTAACAAGCCAAATAATAAAAGCTTTCAACCCATGACCATGGCCAGTGCGAGACACATGCCATGACCTTCAGATCAAGATCCAGGTGAGGAAGAAGGAAACATCCTATTCCCCTGCCACCAGAAGTGTACTCTCCATACTGCACATTTCTCTTGCTTCCCTTGTCTTGCTGCCCCATGAAGATGTCACAAATCAATTGTTAATTCCTCTTCTTTCAGCATACAATGGAATGTGTTCACCCAGAGCAATTTAAAAATGAAAGATCCCCAGAAGTGAAATTAAGTGTTTTCATTGTGTAGTTACTGCCCCAAATGCCTCCCTTTTTGAAGAGAGTTTTTGCATCAAATTGCTTTTTAGGGCAAACATGGACAAGTTACTGGGAAGACAAATTCAGGCTTGTCACTGGTATGATCAGGTTGTTTTTGCAGTAAACTCTAAAGGAAATCAAAAGCAAACAAGCCAAATGTGTAGCCACTACCTTGGAATTAGGCTTTGCATGAAATGGGGTGGAGAGAGGAGGTGGAAATAAAGCAGTGGCTGTCAAATTCTGCTTTTGTACTATTTACTTCAAATTTGACAAACCAATCCAAACAGATTACAATGAGCTCAAAAAGAATTAAAAAGTAGAAGCAAAAATCAAATTAGTGCTTAGCCAAGTGGAACTGGATGTTACAGATGGCTGCTCTGTAAGAATATGTGTCAATTTATTGATCTTGCTTGGCTGCCCCCACTGTGTTCTTGCAAAACACATACAGCTAGGGGCACTACTGCCAGCCAAACTGGAAAGGTTTCATGGTGTCAATATTTTGCCTGCCAGGTTAAAGCTCATATGCAGTCTGGCATCAGGTATTTTGACCTTCAACTCTTCCAAAAAAACCCCCCAAACCGCGTCCAAACTTCCAAATGCCAGAAGTTGTTTTACATCTCAGAGTTCTCAGAGCATGGTATTGACAGTGTTCATTACTAACGTTTGCATGGACCAGATTTTTCTACTCCTTCTCTTCCATTTACAGTTTTTCCTTTGAGACTGAGCTGTAAATGGGAAAATACTTTAGGATATTCTGTGGAGCTCACCACTGTGCTTAATGTTCTTCATTACTCACCACACACTCAGGTTGTGATCTTTTTTGATAATTTTTCCAGAGTATTTAAAATTCCCTTCAGGTATTTCAGAAAATCCACCCACACCATGCAAATTGCCTGCTCAAGAATTTTATGCCGCTTTTTGTTTTCTACCAGTTTCATCCTCTTAACAGAGAGGGCAACATGCTGCCAACATATCGTGCACATTCACCTGGCTTTTTGGTTTTGGTAGGTTGGTTTTTAAATCTGAAGCAAGATACTAATCCACAGTACTTAAAATAATGCAGAGAAAGGAAAGAAGTGCAGCAGTAGATTTAGACATTCAAAATACTTCTCTCCAATAAACAAAATCTCAGTGGGACCCTGAGAAACCCAGCTGTACTAAATACCCTCTGCAAGATAAAATAAAACCAGCACAGCTTCCCAACCTTCCCGTTCTTCCTTGGGACCACAGTTATGCAGCAATTTGTTGCCATCTAAATAACCACTTGCTTTTGGACTCATTGTCATGTTTTCTGTTCCAGGAGAAAATAAGAGTGTGAAGGGAGAAATGCATGTCTCTTTTACTCAGCAGGAATATCAAATTGAGTGTCAAATTTATACATTCCCATTTCCAGCCTCTGGCCCTCCAACAATGCAAAATCCAACAAACTGTGTGTGCTTCCTCAGAGCCAACCATCACAGCCTATTCTACTGGGATAGCTGAAAGCAGCAGGGAGAGTTACTGAGATTCCAGACACAGTAACTGGTCATATCTGAATCTAGGGCTAAGGCTTAAATTCATTCTCTTTCCTAAAATGTACAGACAAACCTGAAGTTATAGATAAATAGTACAAATACAAAAGTAAAAATATGTTTCTTATGCTGGCGGCATTAAACTAATTAGCGGGGAGAAAAGGGGAAAAAGAAAGCCAACCACAAACCAGTAGAACTCTATAATGAGAATATAAATATTACATTGAGGCTTATTTCTGTAGGTGAGAATTAGCAATTTTGCTGAAGAGCATATGTTTTTTCCCCATAGATTTTATTAAGGCATGGGCACTGCACCAGCAAAAAATGTAAGCTCCAGATCTTAATTTTAAATTAATGCAATTTATGATCTTCAACTTTTATTCTTCTTCATCTAGAAGGAAAAGGTTAGGTGATATGACAAACCCAGAGAACACAGAATATTTGTATTTGTATTCATTTGGCTGCTGACTGTGCAACACTTGTCTGTCATACAAATACTTGTTTGCACACACACATGAACAACATAAGAAAGCCTCAGTTTTGTTACTAGTTTTCAAATTCAAAGAAAAGACAAGACATCCTGTTGTGGAATAGGTCTCAGTCTTGACTAGAATTTGTTCTTACAGCAGAATGACCTCAACAGCCCCAAGCAATGCTATTATCCCAGGTCATCTCATCAGTATTCATTTGTGCAAGGCTGGAATATTCATTGGTATGTGACTTGCAGTGTCATTCAACATTTAAAAATCAAAATAGGAAACATCTAAATTACTTCAAATTGACCCTTACCATATGGTCCTTTTTTTCTTTTTCTGATGATCAGGGATGAGAGAAAAGAGATAGATGGGCTAATATTGTTTAGAATTTTTGTGGGAACAACGAGGTTAATCATCAAGAAGCTCACCAGGATAACTTTGTGTCTTTGTTGGTAGAGAAGATGCTAGAAAGCAGCTGAAGTAGTGAGCCCTGGCAGTAAAGGAAGACCATGAAGAGGAGAAGAGCATAAGGAAGGAAAGGAAGGAACCAGGCAGATGGAAGGATGCAAAGGCAGCTAAAGAAGGTCTGGCAGAAACTAGTAGATCAGCAGGTGAGAAGAAAATATGGTGAGAAAAACACAGGGCAAAAAAGCCTGTGGTAAGCAAAAGCAGACAACAGCAGTAAAATAGTGTAGTCAGACAGAAGGAATCAGTCACAGTAAAAAGGATGACCACTGGGCTGGAGAAATGACCCGGGGAGTAAGAAAAGCACAGCCCGTGGTACAGGTTCTGTTTGCAACAGGAGGATCTGTAAAGGAACACCTGACAAGTGACTGGGGGAGGGTAGGGAGGAGGTATTAAAAAAAAAACAAACCCACCAGGCAGGTTAAAACACAAAAAAATCTCAAATATTTATTTTTGCAGCACCCTATTCCACTACAACCAGGGATCTGGCAACAGATCAGGCTGCATTTCTCGACTGCCAAACCAGTTCAGCTTGAGATAGTAACAACAAGGTAACATAAACTCTGACTTTCCTCCTCAGAAAGAAATCATAGCAACCAGTGACCCTATTGTGCTTTGTTGTTGCATAATTGTTAAAGAAATGCTTTCCGATGCCCTGTGAGAGGGGGTACTATCTCGAACGCTCAAAGGGATTGTTCATTTGATCACTAAGCACAGTGTTATTCTAGCCACTCATGCATGCAGAGAATGCCTCTATTCTTATGTTCCCCTGAGAGTTGAGGTCATCTGAGATATGTTGGCTATCACATATAAAGGCCGAGGTAGAACGGCTGGCAGGACATTTTAAATTAAGTATTTTCACAGACCTGGAATTTCTCTTCTGCTTTTTCAGATGAACTCAGCTAACTCAACAGGCTAATTTAAAAGGTGTTAGGATACAAGCAATCTTTTAGTTAAGAGTTCCAGCCTTGAGACCCTGTGTGCTGAGTGGCAAAGCAGTTTTAGGAATGACAAAACAGATACAGATGTGTTTCTAATCCTGGATCCATCTCTCTCCCCAAAGCCTTAGGCAGAAACCGAAAAGTGCACTTGATCCAACAGTCTCAGCACAACAAGATACTAACACATGAGGAAAAAATAAAACAAACAAACAAACAACCCCCCCCAAAAAAAAACAAAACCCCAAAAAAAACCAAAACAAAAAACCCACCCCCCCAAAAAACCCCAAAAAAATCCAAAAAACCAAAGCAAAACAAACAAATAAAAAAACAAACAAAAAAACCCCCAAATCCCCAAACAAAGCTCCCAAGAAACTACACTCCAAAACACCAGGAAAATCCCTACACTCAAAGTCCAAACGCTATGCTAAGAAGCTGCACACAAAGATAATGTAATTAGGAAAGAATAAGGTTATTCCATTCTGTCCTTTTCTACAATCTCCCATACAAGATTTATTTCTTACCTCTTAAATTTTGTTTTATAACATTCCATTCAAGTCACATCCTTGTGATACATTTCAATGATTCTTGAATGGTTTTGTTGAAAACATTAAGTTGTTTACCAGTAATCTCAAAAATGAGATGCTCAGCCTCTTATCCACAGATGTGTTAAGGTAAAAAAAATCCAAACAACAAAACAAACCACCTCTAATTCATGCCACATTAGCACAAGCAGCATATAGGCAAGAACTCCAAGTGGTGCTATGTGCTAAAATCTACAGAAAATGATATACACTTTCCAACTTACACACTTCAGAGCAACAAGGAAATTGCCTTTGCATCTCCACTGTGTGCACATAACTGTTCTCTGAATTAACACACAAACCAGCCTAGGAATTAAACAGATGAATGCATAGAGCACAAAAGGACATAAATATGCTTTATCAAATTCCTCCCCTAATCCAAGTTGTAGTTTTATCTTCTCCCCTGTGGAAGGCACAGCTTACTAGCATGGTTCCTTACTTTGTGTATAAATAATATCCTTAAAATAAATGCACTATTGCAACCACAACATTTTAAGAAGATCTGAAATGTTATAAAACCCTACACTTAATGCAAATTAACTGCAGTTTCCAGAAAGACATGACCTCATTAGCAATTCTACAAAGAAGAAATGTTAGGATATTTCACTCAGATGAAAATTTCACTATTTGCACAGATTTTTTTATTTAATATTATAGATAAAAAAATTACAACTTATCAACATTCTGAGATCATCCAGATCCCTTTTCATTCTCTAATTAAAATAGCAAATAACACAACTAAATAAAAACTACCAGAAGTACCAAGTATTTATATACTCCCTCAATGAAAATTAATCTGCTAAATTAGAGGGGTTATATTTTTAGTTAAATCAGGATACTTGAACTATGAATCTTGCCTGTAAAAAATACATGTCTTTACATTGCAGTGCTGCATTACAATTATATCAACACAAGCAACCTAATAGAGATGGAGGAGAAAATGCTCTAAATTCTAAATAGCTCCCTATGTCAAACTATCTTATACTCTGACTTCTCCCACAATTCATTCCTGATAAGGAACATGATAATAATACTCTGAAAATAGACTGGGAGTTGACTAGAAAAGCCAGGGATTTGGACATGCCAGCAGTGGTCGGGTGTCACAATGGCTAGCCAAAGCAGTGTGTGATTTTAAATAACATGCTGCTTTCAAGACACTCACTTCTGTTTTCTTGAGAGGCCAGCTCCACAGCTTCCTTTTTCTTATTTTCTTTTTTAAAGGAATCTTGATTTTAATTTGCAAGAATATTTCAGTCTCAGAAATCTTCTAATAGGTACCTATAGACAGAGCTAAAAAGGGTCTTTTTACATGAGAACTAAGAAAATACAGAAAATCATATTTTCACTGCAGGTGACATTTTTAATCATGAAACAAAATGTATGAAACATTTTCATACATGAAACAAAAATAACCCATGGGTGGGAAACATGTAACTCGGATGCTAGAAAGACATTTGTCCCTCCTCATAATTATTCAAAATTGAACAACAAATTACAAGTCAATATAAGAAGATTGTTGGGCTGAAGAGAGGAATGATTTAAATGCTCGCCTTCAGGGAGCAGTCACCAGCAGAGCTGTACTGCCACAGGTGTGGCACTGCAGCTGTGACCCTGCCAAGAGCAGCAGCAGCATTCAGAGAGGCTGCTGGTGAAGTGCACATCCACAGAGAGTAACTGTGCTCTTGAGATTCTGCTGCTGAGTTCACCCAAATGGAACAGGCTTTATCTGGAATAGTCTAGAGCAATTTCTGCAAAACCTAGAGCAATTTGGTCCTTGTCTTACAGTGAAGAGTAAAATAATTCTTGGTGTAAAAGCAGTCTGACTGGCAGGGAAATGCCTGCCCTCAGAAATGGGAATCAGCAGTAACAGGTGCAGAGCAACCTTGTTATGGTCTAATGTTTACAGCTCAATGGGCTCAGCGAGGTCCAGTCCTCAACTGGGTGCTCCTGCAGTATGAATCGTGACTGAAATAATGCTGGGAGTGAGTCTGCATTTGGATTATGGTACTTTAGTAACATAGGAAAAAAAACCAAAAACCTGTGCAGCATGGAAATAATGAGAGCAGCTGAAAAGGAAAAAGAAAAATCCCAAGCATGAATGCATTTAGAAGTCTTGACTCCCAGGCTTCTCACTTTCAGAAAATTCCTCAATTTAACCTCACTGATCACTCCAGCCCACATAATGAAAACAGGCCACTAAATACAAATTACTACAATCAGGTGAGCACTGATTTTAAAATAGATGCCAAGTTTATTGTTTGTGGCATATGGAAACAAAAGTCACATCTCTCTGCTGGAGCCTAGGGGAATTTAACACAGAGGGAAAAGAAACAGTTACTTTGCCCAATCTTCTGATTTTCACTTTAAGCCCACAACCACCAAAATATCTTGGTCAAAATCTGGATAGTATTTTGAAATGTTAATGCACGTTGCCAATTCTACTGAAATCTAGTGAAGTTCCTCTATTAATTTTCACTTATTACTGTCCCTCTGTAGGCTGTGCAGCTCATGATGATGTTGGCCAGCCACTGATTCCTCAAAGCAAAACTGGAAAAATTTGGTGGAAAAAGAAGAGGGAAGCTCTCATTTTTCAGGGGTTTTAACATTTTTTTGGTTTTGAGTTTTATTTCAAGCATGAATCTTGAAACAAATATGCCTTCAGATCTTCATATGGGAATTATATATTCTGAAATAGAGCAGTAAAATTATTGCAAGAAATTTTGGCAAATAAATAAAAAATAAATAAAATTTCAGAATTTTTATTTAATGCTAACTAGGGCACTCAGGCTTGTTGTACAATTGCTATCCACACAACTACTCCCTATTTTGTAATAGATTTCCTATGTTGACAAATGCAGAAGGAATGAAGATACTACAGCAATAAAATCTGAAGACCAAAGAAGAGGGTCTTGTGGCCACTTTAAGGATGGCCAGTTTATAAACAAAACTGCACATGGTACACAAAACAAATGATAGCCTGAAAAAGTGAAAGAGTAAGCAAAAGAGAACAGAATATCACTACTGCCTGCTCCTACCACAGCCTTACCTTAAAAAATGGCATACTTGCACATTTTAGACCTGATTAATAGGTGAAGCAAAAGGTGGCAAAAATTTATCATGTCTATACCTAATCCTGCACAAAAAGGCTTTCCAAAAAATTCAGTTCACTCATGGCAATGAATGTCAAAACTGCAAAACTGCAATTAAAACTCGGCCCATTTGTTTTGGAATAAAATTACTGCTACTCCTGTTTGACTTTGGGCTGCAAGACATCAGGAAACCAGCAAATGGAAATACTGCCTGCCTGAAGCTGCCCCAGTGGCATGCTCAATGCCTGATGTGAAACACAGCTGCCTCAAACCTGCTGGCTGAGCTGATGCCTTCAGGCACCACAGATCAGCATCTTCCCGGGCAGGAACTTGGGCATAACCACAGCCTTGGTAGGAACTCGGGCACAGCCACTGCACGGCTCTGTTAAAATCAGCAGAGCTGCTGTGCTGAAGAAGCAGGCGGTCCCATCAAGGTAAACAGAGGCATCACATCCTTATAAACATTCAGGGAAGCAGGCTTACTTGAAAGAAATAAATATTGTCAAATGTCAAGTATTTATTTTAGAAGCATCAATATTTTCTTTTTGTCTCCACTGAGTGCAATGACATGAAGTCTCTTCATTGTTACATAACATGGTGGCTCAGTTAAGTGTTCCAAAACCTATCGCTTTTGTTTCAGAGCCCGTTCTTTCACTTTTCCACAAGCAAAGGTTAAAAGAAAATCCTATTACAGATATTTCAGAACAGAAATGAGAACTCCTTTGAATTTCTTTTATCTGTAGACCATTCCTATTGAAGTCACTTGAAATAAACGTATTTCTAATTTTTTTTTTGCAGTCCATGCATGTGTTTAAACAACTGAGTTTAGTCTTTAGAATGCTCAATATTAGTGCAGTCCTCCTGTAGCAGATTAATATGATGCACAGCAGAGATTTTAAGATGCTACAGCAAGAACCACCAAAAAGGAAAAAAAAAATCACAAAGGATGACAGCTACTAGAAATCACTCAAACTAAATTAAAGTTTCTGTTTTGATGGAAATATTTGCATCCAATATAAAAATGGTTCCTTCTAATGAAGTGGGACTATTAAAAGGACTAGAGAAGGCCAAGCTTTTCACTGGCAACAGGGAAGGGAAGCATAGGGAAGGCTCTAGAGAGGGAGCCAGCTCTCAACAGCCCTGGAAATAAAGAGCAGCATTATCATGGCTGTTCTCTGCTCCCTGCAAGGCTTGTGAGCGACTGCAGTCTTGTCGCCACCAGGATGTTTCTGTACAAGTACCAGTGTGTGCACACCAGTAAATACTGGCCCTTTTCACTTCTATTTTCCTCATCAAAAATGGATTATCTCAGAGGTGAATTTCTGCTCTGTTCCTCCTTGTCAGCACTTAAAGGGCCACTGTCCCACCCCTAAAACTGAGCTATTGCACAAGTGCTGCCAGGCCATGTGTTTGAAGGAGTTAAGCCAAAGCACAGTCAGCCTCCTCCAACAAATGCGTAGCAGAAAGCCACAGCTTCAAGGATGGATTGGATTTCCTGCCTGACATGGTACTGGAGCCTGGAGTTCCACAGAGCTCCAGGGTACAGCGATGGGAGTGCCAAGGGGAAACTGACAGATGCCAAGTCCTGCACATTTTCATTCACTCATTTGAATCCTGTGTATTCATTCTTGGTTTCATTCCCCACCACCATCACATTAATTTTCAGTCCTGTGGACACAGTTGCAGATGCCATACATAAGGCTGAAGCACAGTTTAGATTAATCCAGCATAGGAATAAAAATATTTTGTCAGGGTCACCACCAAAACAGCTTGCATGGGGTGTTTACATTGCTGTCATTCTCTACTTTCATAATCCTTTCACAGTGGGCTTTTTGCTGCTTTTTGGCTCTCCTTCCAGAGCTACACCCAAGCTGATACTTTCACAGAACTGCTGCTAGACAAGAGGATGCAGCTCCAGTGGCTCTCTCCCTGCCTCTCCATACTCTTTGGGCATCAACCTGAACATAATATCCTCAGGTTTTTCCACACTCCAGATCAACTCTTTAATGTTGGAAGGGCAAGCCAATGGATTTTTGATTTTTAAGCCCAATTCACTATCTTTATAATTTTGGCAAAGTCAATAGAGCTAATTCCAGTGTCATGATTGAACATTAAGGGGGGTCTGAGTGGGAAGTATCATTAAGAAATACAACCCAGAATTTCTTAGGCCCTTCGGATCCTGGCAAGGAATTGGAATTTCACCCGTTTAACAGCACGCTGGATGGGAAGCATCAGCTTAGCACAGAGCTACTGTATTTCTGAGGGCAAGATGTTTACCTCTGTATCCCCTTTTTCCCCCTGGTTTCTGTCTTCTGCATTCAGAGAAGAAAAAATCTGTGTTTGGATATGTCTTTCATGCTATGGGCAGCCTAATGGGGGTCAGACACACAACCAGAGGTAATTATGAGGTCCAGACCATCAACAAAATGCTTCTAACCAGGGTAACTAACTACTTAAAATCTGAGAAGAATCCACTATTTTAGTAAAATTTTTGCCATAGGACATTATTCTGGCTCAAATCACCTACTAAGGATTTTATCTCTACATAACGACATTTCATCGTTTGTATTGTGCAGGAAGCCCATGTTGATGGCTTTTGTATTACTTATTTTTTTTAAGACACAGAAGTATTATCAATCTTAGCTGCTGTTTTCATATTCTCCTAATGTACGGTACAAAACCTCCTCCTAGCTCTCTTCCAGCCACTGCATTAAAGAGTGAGTCATGTTGCAATTAAAGTTTAATGACAACATCTGTTTCAGCTAACCCGACAGAAGAGTGGTTGGCCCACAGAGAACTATTCTGCTTCTTCTTTCACTCTAACCAGAACTGAGTGGTTATTCAGCCTCAAAAAAATTGGAAATGGGACAACAGCAACATTTCAACTCCTTTCCCCAAAATAAGGATCTTTCAGAAGCACTTTTAATTCATTTACAGATAAAATCCTGCCTTAACCCAACTGGATGGTACATAAGAATCAGTGACAGAGAACACTGTGGACTTCTGTGCATACAAAATACTCTCTTGGGCTGCAGCCTGCCAACAGGACAAAGATGACAAAATCCACTGGGAAAGGAGTAATTTGTTTCATGGCTAGCTGATTAGCCAAAAGCCTGGTATCACCACCCAGCAGCATGTGACATTAGACCACCCTTGGCCACCCTCACTTCTACATTTGGATACAATGCTTGGTCTGGATAACAATAGGATGGTAAATGCCTATTGTGCTTCCCCCCATCTTGCATACAGACTCACTCTTACTGAATAAACAAGGGGAGAAGAAATCACCAGCTCCTGTACACTGTATAGCAGGCATTAAAATAATGAATAAGTCATTGATTGTTAATGTGCTGATTAATTACGGCAAGCACAGCCCACCACTGCTAAAAATACAGCAGGCATCACTGTCTCAGCTCCACGCCTATGCTAATGACCCAAGTAACAAATCCAGTCCCTATGATATTAGAAAAACCCAGACCCCTGTTATGTATGTTTTTTGCATGTGGTGCATGCAAGAAAAAAAAAGAAAAATCATACCAAATCAGAGCTTTTAAAATGCCTTTAACTGCTTGTGCACTAATTTTGCAGCAAATCTCAATGGCATGCTAAAAGTAATCTTAAAGATTTAGATGATGCTATTGTAAAACACTACATTAATTAATTAATGGCATATTAACTAATTAGATGTCCAAGAGCTACCGTTACTGTTTAAAGCATCAGATTGCTGCCACAAAATAAATAACATTTGAATCCTACTTTTAAGTAAAGAAAAAACATAAAGATGAACCATAACCAAACCAATCACAGAACTAATATAGAAGTTGGAAATATCTATATTTTATGAAAACCTTAAAACTTTAAAATAACAAAAAATCCTACCAGCTGGCTAGCTGCTGCCTCTGGACTCCTACAGGTCTCTTCCCACCACAGAACTTCTCTCAGCTTCACTTGTCCATGTGTAAAAACTACACACAGTTTGCAGAAACCACTTTACGATATGTAAGATACACAAGATTCAGCCCTTTCCCTAAAAAAACGATCTGCAGGTAAGCATGAAATACCGTGCCAAAAAAGGGAAAGCTGTGAGCTGTACCTCTGAGACCCAACAATTTGTACAAAAAATAGCAAATGGTTTTTTTATAAAATGTAAATCTTATTAAAATGCAAATTCTTTCCACCTCAGAAAGCTAATCCAGGGTTGCTGTTGTAATTTTGATAAACCGGTGGTGTCTGGATGAAAGCAGACAGAACAAGTCTTGCAAGAAACGGGGAAAAGGAAAGAAGGTTAAGGAAAGTGAAAATAAATGGATAGCTGGAAAACCAGAACCATTACTTAGCTTATAATGAAAACCGACAGGACACTAAATTCTCCCATTTGCCTCTCAGGCAAGAGGAAATAACTGCAACACGGTAATAACACCTATTTTAGAACCATTTGCTGTCACACCAGATTGATTTTTTTTTGTGTAAGCTTGCCATTATTTTGCATTAAAGTCATAGCTCGTGTTCCACAATTGATTGTGTTTACAATGAAAGAAGCTTCCCAGTAAGGTCACTGAACTGCAATAACCCTCAGCTTTTAGCCAGCTCCTGACAGGACTGCATCACCTCCTGATAAAGGCCTTGTGCCTTCCAGCTCCTCCCTTCACATTCTGCTCCCTCCCTTTTTTAAGCAAGAATCAAAAAGCAAAAATGGGTACAGGAAAAGATGACATCCATACACATGTAACATACAATAATTCACATTCCCGGCTTTGTCAGTATATTCTGTAAGACCAGAATACAAATTCTCTCATTTTATAAGACACACTTTATAAACCATCAATAGGTCCTTAGCTGAGAAAAAACCCAAACAACAACAACCAAAAAAAAAAAACAAAACACCCAACCAGAAAACCCAAATTGGCATTCAATACACAGCTTCAAAAAATTCCTATGTTTGGATGCAGTGGGACCATGGTGAGGAAGACCCACAGCGAGTGTGACTGCATCTGTCAAACCACTACAGATGAAGTCTCATGGAGAGAGAAATCCTTCATCCTGCGTGGGTTCAAACAAATCCCCACAGGACATTCTGCGTGGGACACAGCAGCAGGCATCAGCATAAGTGAGAATCAGGGTGAGTCAGGGTCACCATGGAATTGTGCTGAATGTACATTTTCTTGCTGTATCTCTGAGCTCTGCACACAGAAAGATACCTCAGGACGTACCCAATTCTGCAATTTGAAACAGCAGAATGGCAGATGGTGCTAAGAAAGATCCACAATAGGATCTCTCCTTTTTGAGGGAAAAAATAGGTGTTCATTTCACCTCTTTTTAGTCAAAAAACCCAGAGAACAAACAAACTGAAAACCAAACAAAAAACTCCCACCAACAACGAATAACCAAAGCACAAAACCCCAGCACCAAACCCAAACAACAAAACCCAACACCTCCCAGTACAACTCCAGGCACACAACATGGATCCCTGGCTCTAAGCCAGAAGAAAAATGGCCACATCCAGATACAATTTTAGACCTGATCTACCAGATGAAAAAGGAAACCTTTGGGTTTGAAAAGACAAAGCCTTACTCTGTCTTCCCAAGTAAGATGTTTTTTACCATGAGGGTGGTAAAACACTGGAGCAGGTTACCCACAGATGTGGTGGATGCCCCATCCCTAGAAAGAGTCAAGGTGACACTGGACAGGGTTCTGAGGAACCCAGTTTAATTCAAGGTGTCCCTGCCCATGGCTGGGGGTTGGCCTTCAAAGGTCTCTTCTGACTCAAAATATTCTATGATTCTATCACAAAAAGTTAGCACACTTTGACTTTCATTGTCATCAGATTGAGGAATACACAATATGCAACAGTTCCCCCTACAAAAAAAATCTTGCTTGTAATTTTATGCTAATTCAACCCTATGGAAAAAAAAATAAAGTATAATGAAAAATCTGCATTTTTAGTTTTCCAGGTTAATGTAATAGGGGTTGCACCAAAGAAAGGAAGCTCCAGTCCTTCTGTGGTCAGAATGACAGGCAGCTTTCCCCCCTGCTCCAGCCTGACCATTGTAGGGTAGCATTGGATCAAATAAACTTCTGAAAATATTCTCTGTAAGTAAGGCTAAGAGTCCCCTCCTGACCCATTCCTTTAAATGCATAGCATCATAGCCAGCAAATTTCTTCTCTTCCTTGGACTGAGATGTAATTCAAAATCCTTTTCTGAGTACATACTACTAGCAACAGAGACCATGTTGACTACGTGCAAGTTCAACAGAAGTTTGCAGTGAGCAAGACGTTCTAGCTCCACATCACAGATGCATATTCAGTATATATCAGACAACAGAACTCTGTTGGGTGCCACAAGAAAATCCTTTCAAAGGGCAAACAAAACTAACTCTTGTCAATTCAGAATTGCATAGTTGCAAATGCCATCACTGTGATGTCTTTTCTCTCCCAATACCCTTACCCTTCTGCTCCATTTCTCCACTCCATCCTCCTGTATAAAAAGTTCATTGCCTTTGAGATTTAGTTCTGTGAAACATAAGACACACCTGACTTGTTTGTTTCATAAAGCAGCTGGTACAATGTGGATTCATCATTGGCAAGGTCGTTTCATCTATACCCCAGTCTAAAAATAAATATTAAAGAGAAATGCAAAAGAGCCTTCTGGAATGGTAATTCCCAAATTTAACCCATACAGAGAAGAACAACAGAAAAACTAAGGTATTTATGTGTGTTCACAGGTGTCCCTTTACAGTAGTGGATGAAACCCTGCTTGAATCTACAAAGAATGCTACCAGGTCTAGCAGACTTGAAAGAGAGCCCCACACTTGGTCCCTTACCATATTTTCAATAAATAATAATGTGTTTGCTTCCAAAACTGGACCAGCTGATAGGGACTGCAGAAACCACATTTACTCTGAAAGGAAGTATTTTCAAAAAACCACTATTCAAACAGCACAGTTCATCAGGTACATTCTGTATAACAACCCTTAGCAACTGCATCTATTCCACGCTGTCCACAGCAGAGAAAGTTCCCTTATCCTGCAAAGTCATTATTGTCACCTGGTCTGCGCCACCGCTAACCCTGGAGAGTGAGGAGACAAGCGCAAATCAAGAGGTTTCTGCCTCCTTTGCTGAAGAGCCTCGGAGCTGGCGGTCCAGGCGCCCTGGTGGCTGCCAGGGGCTGGCAGCTGCTGCCACCGGGTGGCTTCAGCGACGAGGGACAGCCAGCGGAGCCGGGCACAGCCAGCGGTGCCGGGCACAGCCAGCGGTGCCGGGGACACGGCTCCTCCAGCGCCCGCTGCGCTGCCCCGCGCCAGGGCAGAGAAGGCAGGCGGCTCTCAAGGGGGGCTGCCCTCCTCAAAGGGGGCTCAGGGCTCCTCTGCTGCCCGTGCCAACCCTTCTGCAGGGGCTGGCATCGCCCAGAGAAAGCTGAGGGAAGGGATCTCCGGGGAAAATAAAAAAGTCACAAGAAGAGGGTGATGTCCGTGAAAAGGGAAGGCTGAGGTGCACCTGTTCAAAGAGACTGGAGGCTATTAAAAATTCTTCAGAAGAGGGATTCTAGTTAAAGCTGGAGCTATAAATTAGCCAGCTATTGGTGCATACTTGATGCTTGGTATAATTAGCATCACTGGGGAAAAAGAAAGAAATGAGGGATAGCTTGAAATAGATCAAGCCAGAGAGAGAATAACTGAGCAGGCTCTGTAATCATTTAAGTCACAGAACAACAAATAACTCACCTAGGGAAAACTGCTTCAAGCTTATCCTTTATCCCTATAAGACATAAGAGTATTTTAAGAAATTGTCCAGAACTGCAGGGAAAGGCATATGCAGCAGTCGTTCTCAAGACAACAAGAAACTTGTATCTATCAAAATATTCTCCCTGATTCTTGCCACAGTGGTTTCATTTGCACCTTCAGTCCACTTTGATTTAGTCAATTGACCAGGGTAAGAGAACATTACAGAGTCCATTTGCACCATATTTCCTCTTTTTTTTACTCCCATTTTTGACCCAATCTTAAAATTAAAAAAGCCCCAGACTGTCATTTGCAAAGTAGTAGGAAGGTTGATGTAAGATACTGTAATCTGACTGGTTTTGGAGTTGGAAAGAAATTTTCCTCCTTGTTGTGTTGAGTTACCAAAGGCTGATCAGTGTCTTATGTTAGATAACCAGCTCAGTTCACAGATTTGGAACATGGAAATATTTAGCAGTTTGTTAGTAAACCATTAGCTTTAAACACCACATAGAACACTGCATGCTGACTTTCTTCAATTAGTTAAAGAATTTAAACTCACTGGATGGTGAATTTAAACCTAACAGGGAACTTCATGCTTAATTCCCATCTTTAAACACACAGTTCCCACATGGACCACAGGCATAAGTAACTACTGGGTTAGGCCACTGGTATAGAGGAGTAGTGATCCAAATACACAGAAGGTTTAAATGCCTGAGATTTTGCTGGTAGAAAGAAGAAGATGGAGATCTCCCTGCTTTTGCTGTTTCCACCCTTCTCACAGAAAGAAAACGAGAGATCTGCACTGAGAAAGGACACAGTTTGAGATGCACATTATATTGTGCCATGGGGCTTTACAACCAGTAATACTGGATCTACTGCAAAGAACTGGCAGAGCAAATGGCAAAGAAATGAGGTAATAGCCTCAGCACCCACTGAATAAAGTTGAAAGCTAGTTCTAAAGTCCACTTGTGCATTCATCAGCCACTGGCACTGTATGATGAGTGTTGGAAATATTTGCATCAGGAATTCAGGTTCATGTGCCAATCAAACTCCATTATCTCACTGAGAAAAGATGATTTTAAATGGTTTCCATTATTAGTAAGAAAGACTAATTATTAATTCTTCATGCTCCATTCCTTTTGTACCTTGAAAGAAAAAAATCCTTACTGTATTCAAAAATATTTCACTCATCCAAAAGTTTTCAAGCTAGTCAGCCTTAGTAACATCCACATGATCAGCCTTGCCTTAACCTCTCCTGCAATAATGTTAGACTACTGCTTCTTCATTGGAGTTCTATTAACATAAAATCAACCTTAAGTTGTAACAATAAGGTTTCCCTTATCAGGAAAAGGTTCTTCACACAGCAGGTGTTTGGGCACTGGAACAGGCTCTGAAGGGAAGTGCTCACAGCACCAAGCTAGACAGAGTTCAAGAAGTGTCTGGACAATAATCTTAGGCACATGCTGTGATTTTTGGGGTGCTCTGTGCAGGCCCAGGAGTTGGACTCCATGATCCTGATAGGTTCCTTCCAACTCAGCATATTCTATGATTTCCTGTCTCTTTTCCAAAACTCAGTGAAGAAGAAAAAGTCAAATGTGGCTTTCAGATCAAATAATAAAAATATTAGGAAGACCTATATGGAGAGCAGGGAAAGGATTCACAGAAAAACACCAAGAGAAGCTCATTTAAAATTGAGGCCTCCAAGAATTCTCAAAGGTCATCCAGTCTATCCTTCTGGCACAAGATGATTACATCAGTTTAGACAGTTACTTGTCTAACCTGTTTTTCAAGGCCTGAAATGATGAATCTGCACACTTTCCAGATGATGTATCGCAATGCTTTAGTATTTGTTTCTGTATTTCCCTTCCTGACATTTGATCACATCTTTCTTTCTGCAGTTTTAAGAATTCATTGCTTATCCTCTCCATTATGGATGGAGAAAAATTTATTTTCCTTTACTGCATAAACCTTTCATTTTGTTGAACACTTGGATTCAATCTTTCTTCTCCTCAGAGATGATTTGTTTTAGACTGCTGATCCCTCTTTGTTTTTTACTTGGTCCTTTACTCCATCTCTCCAGGTCTTTGTGGGACTGTACAGCCTGCACTCAAATGCTGTACATCAACATTAAGTAGATCACCGTGTCTTTGTGGGAATGCCCTTTGTGCTAACACTTCAAATAACATTTTCAACTGTTTGCAGTAACTCACCAAATACTTCATTGTCCTCTGATGACTGCTGTGTTAGTCTGGCTGCTTTTGGACTCTCCTTAGCTGCTTCTTCCACCTTGGTTTCAGCATTCTGTAAAACAACCATTTGCTGAGATTAGTCTTTCTTTTACAGCTCTCAAATAGAAACATTCTTCAGACTTCGTAATTGCATTCTTAACAAATACATGTGGTTTTGCAATCTTTGCTACACATACGTGGTTTTGCAAAATATAAAGGAAAAATTCTCTCAGAAAAATCATTATTTTTCTTTTCAGTCTGTTTTAATCTGACTAGACTATATCAATTGGAGAGGTAGAAAAGACATTTAAACAAGAGAGATATCTTAAACCGTAACAGACTTGTAAGTTTCCACCTTTCCTCCTCATATTTAGTTTTATTTCTATTGACATATTCCATGTTGACTTAGTGAACCAAGAGATCAGAAGATAGTACACAAATATTTCTCCTTGTACAGGAAAGGCAAGTGAACTAGAATTCTTGTACTTGACTGTTTAAAGCACAAGGACTCACCTATTTCTGAAAGAAATTTGCCAGTTAGCTACCTGGTGTAACTAGAGATAAATCAACAGCTTCAGCGCTTAACTTGCCAGAAATTAAAACATCTAATTCCCTAGCTAGAAAAGTCTGCGGAAAACATAAGCTGTGAAACACTGAGTTTTAAATATTTATATTTCTACTGAAGAAAAAATAACTCATGTTTTAAAAATGTTTTACTTTAGTACTCAAGAGAAACGTATACACAAGCTTACAGCAATGCAGACAGTAAACTGCACAAGCAGTCAGCTGTTGAAAGATGGATATGAAATGACTGATTCAATATTAAATATTACTGTAAAGAGTTGACTAAGAGTTGGGGAAGGAATAAAAGAGAAATGTTTTATGCCTATGCTTTTTGAAGGATACATATTGCTCTATTCAAGTACATGCTCATTTGGAAGACTTTGTGTGATGTTTTGAGAAATACAATTTTTAAACTCTGACATATATTTGAAAAGGCTGCTATACAATCTGTTCATGAAAAATTACCATCTCTGCTTTCAGAAACATAGCAGACTTTCAAATTTCTCTTATTTCCCCTTATTAATAACAATAGGGAAGGTGTCAGAAAATAGGCAGATTAAGTCTGTTAACTCCCTATAGAACAGAGGAGTGCAAACTTAAGGCACATAAACTCAAGAGATGCTGAAGCAAGACAGCAAGAATTTTCAGAAAGAAATGAAAGATGGACCTAACAAGCCTACTGGTGTCACACAGCAGCTGACAAGAACTGGGAAAAGCAGAGACAAACTGCTTCAGAAGAACAGTGCAGGTCCTTCCTGAAGCAGGAAGGACGTGCAAAAGTGAAAGGATTCTGCACTCCCTCAAGGCACCAAGGGACCTGAGCGGGTCCCATGCAGAAAACCCATCAGCTTGGTACCTCTCAGAGCTGAGGAGGGAAGTCAGTTTTAGCAGATGCTCACCTCAGTCTGGCTTAACTAGTGTCCCTTGGGAAGATGGAGGGACCCAGCCAGAAATCAGGAGTGGCTATACTGGGAGACAACTTGCTTTGGGTAAACAACTTCATGATCAGCACAATTAACTTAAGTCCTGTCCCCAGAGATAAAATCTGTCAGTTGTGCAGTGACACAGTTTGCAATGCTGTCCACTCAGACAAGGGACATGGGCTAAGGTCTGTGCTGGTTGACAGGACCACCTGCATTTAGAGGCCACCTGCATTTAGAGGCTGCATATTGTACTCGGGTTCTCCATCCTATTTTTAGTTCCTCTATAGTGAGCAGCAAATCAACTACATCTTTGTTGGACAGAGAGATGGAGAAGAGCAGCCAACTCTGAAAAAAAGCAGAAGAGGACATCTGCTACAGCAGGGTAAGTCAATCCCAGAGGGAAAGAAAAACACTAAAACCTGTGTCATCATGGATGAGACAAAATTAATACATTTAGATGATCAAAAGTTCAGGGCTTTCCCAAATGAAGGGGACAGCTGAACTCCTGATCAGAGCTATTGCTCTAGGCTTGGTAAAGACGGTGCTTGTTAGCTCATCTTTAATTGTATTTCATCATATTTAGTGTATGGTAAAGCTGGTGATACAGGAGGAGAGGGATTGCTGCTCTTTATGCTCTTGTTCCCCTTGGGAAGCAGCTGAGAGTGTGTAACCTGCTGCAAGGCATCAAGAGCAGCAGCAGCAAAACACGATCCAGCAGCCACTCAGCTGTGTCTGGGAAATGAGTTATCACTCCAAGCTCTTACTGGGGAGATGTTTGCATCCCTTACTTTGAAAACAGGGTCTTGGCAGTCTCAGGTTCAGTTTGAAAGACTGAACCCTGAGACATTTTGGTTTGACTTAAATCACTGGAAAGAACCACACAGCAGCTGTGCTGTCTGCTCCCTGCATAAGGCACAATGCTGGTGTTGACAGATGCCAGCTCCAAGATGCTGACAGCAAAGTTCTGTGATGTATCAGCCCAAAACATGACAGTGTATGGTTGGATATAATTCTGCTTGGCATGCCTTCTTGGCCAAAATGCAAACTTTCAAAAGACTTCTTTTGCTTTATTTTTTGGAAGAATCTACTCAACACATTACTGCTGGCATATATAATACTTGTATTATCAAAATCAGTACAAGACATATCATTGCAAAAGAACAATCAATGATCCAGATGCTTCAAACCAAGCTGTATTGGAAAAAAAAAAAGCCAAGACTTGGTCAGTTGCTTGATTCCCTTTTTCTAGGGTTCTAAAAAATTTAAGTGTCTCCATCCGTGCAATCAACGAAGAGAAAAAGTGAAAACACATTCCCTTACACCGCCTGAGCTGTGCCAGAAGAGATTCTTTACCAACAGTTATAGTGTGCTTTAGGCTGGTTATAAAATAAAGGCCCTTTGTACATAACAGAGTAAACATAATTCTACCTAGCTCCTTCAGGCTGAGTACTCAATGCAATTCAGAAGTGATGGGGAAAATAGATTTCTTTTACGGTATCAGTTCACAGGAGAGTAGATAGTACCTGATTTTAGCATGAAATAAATATTATATAGGCCTAAAATCACAAAAAACTGTCTCCCCCTAAAAGCATCTCCTTGACTACTCATGTTCCAAAATACCACAGAATACCTAAGGAGCAAACCAGCACTACTGCATCATAACAGCTGTTGACAGACTAGGACCCCTTCTATTATTTCATAAAGCAGTTTCAAAATGAGATGTGCATATACACTGCAGCTCTATATACATTAATATGTACATATACAGCTGCTCTTGATTCAGACCTGATAAAAATTAGAATTGCATTATAATCTGCCTCAGATTTAGAAGATATTTTTGGCCCAACTTTCAACTGTAGCTGTCCCCTGGCACCTTATGACTCAGTTCACTTGTTTTCCCATTATCCACCATGGGCACACCACAGTGTCCATATTACACAGCATTTTAAAACTTTGATAGGCAACTATACAAATAACCAGTAGCTACCAAAATATTTGCAAATGAACAGCAATATCAAAAATGTTATATATACACTCCTTAGTGCAAGAAGAGGTTACTTGTATTTTGTTGCTATCAGTGCCTACTTAGATGACCTTTACTTACATGGGAAATATTAAGAAATCCTTAATATTTAAGTACAGTGGGCTGTACTCTGCAAGTACTACAGTGTCAGGCCAGGTTAAAAAGTGCAGTAAGGCATACTACATTTACAGAAGCAGCTAAGTCCTTAAGGAATCATAGGCCTTGGAAATGGAAAGTTGTACTCCAGAGTATTCAAGCTAGCTTTTTAACTACATTGCCATTTTTGCAGACTAGTTAGGAAGGGCTTGTTTCTTTTCCTTTAACCACAAAGCTGTTACTCAAAGACTTAATTTTCTAAGTGATAAAACCACAAAAAAAAGTTAAAACTTCTCATCAGAGATAAAATGATTATTCAAGAATTGTTATGTCTCAATGAGAATTAAAGAAATCCAGAGTGAAGCACTGATTCATATTGTTTGTACTTTCATTCCTGCCTTTTACAAGCGACTCCTTTTTCTTATTATATATATTTAGCTAGTATGTTTAGCCCCATTCCAATAGCACAAGTGAAAAGAGCTATAATTCCCTTTCTTTTCGGAAAAGTGCCACACAGGCATCAAAAGCTGCAGCTTTTGAGACAACACAGACTGAGTGCAGGAGCAGCTGATTTGGCAGCACAGACATTTCTCCAGTTCCTTCTGTCATTCATTCCTGTCCATAGCACATTACCTTCCCTCCACAAAACCCAGCAGCACTGGGGGCATGGTTATTGATTCTTCCCCCATGCTACATCTACAAAACTAAGATAAACAACAGGCACCACCTCAAAAGACAGACGAGGGTTTCTAGTGGATAAAACTAGATTTGACTGGCAATAAACCTTCATTTTGAAATAACAGAAAAAGAGTAAGTTGTTGAAGGCAGTAACAATCTGGATAATCTGAACCATATCCATAGTAGTAGATCGTATTGCTCCAGACTCAGCTGAAGAACTCTGCAAAACATTCCTGATTTTCCACTTCTGGAATGATATTCTCCTGAACTCTACCTTGCAAAGCTACCTTTCATTTAATATTCATAAAATGTATGTATGATGTTCAGGCTATAGTATAACTTCAGAATAATCTATACATTGTCTCTTCTCTGAGATAACTGATTTTTCCACACAGTTCCATGGGGAAAAAGTAAGAAAATTCTTTAAAACATTAATATGTGCTCCTTCAAAATTCTGACACTAACCGGACCGAGACAAGTATCAGTAAATCTGGCAAATGCAGGGATTTTCCTCTAAGTACCAAACACTGCTGCAATCAGCAGGGCAGGATGTAAGTCAGTCTTAAGAGTCATAATTTCCCAGTAATTTTTGTATTCTTCATCCCAGATTACCAATGTTGCTGTCATAAATGCTGGAGAAATTCCTTGTTGCTTCTTATCAGACACCTCAATCAGTATCAAAATTTTTAGCTCCTGTTCATGGAGAGGAATTTCTACACATACAGCTTAACACAGTCAAACAGATGAGATGGTGTGGACCACACTTATTAGCAGCAGGAATTCATGGAATGGCAGCTGGCCCTCTTCAGGTGAGCTGATGTCTCCTGGACCTGCATTAACAAGCATGTTCAAACATGTTCTTGAACTCAATCATTAATTCTTCCTACATGTGCAGATTTTCTAAACACCTTTCTTTTGATACAGAAACTCAAACACGCTAGCAAGCATCAGGCCTCTTGCACTGAGAGTGAATAGTCAATTTTAACCATGTCCTACTGGCAGATTTATACTCCTCAAACAAGACTACAGCCATCATTCAGAACAATGTTATGCCAGACTGAAGCTGGGCTCGTGCTATCTATACAGCTCCAAACTCTTGTAAACATTCCAGGAACTCCTACACCAGTTTGTTCTTCAGTCCCCCCCAGCCAAGAGAAGGATGCAAATTTTATCATTAATTTTCAGGTAAATAAATTAACTCCTTTAAACATCAAGCAAATCACAATCACTATCTCCATTTTCTATTACATCTTGTTTTCTCCATTTAATTTTCATTTCTACATATTTTTTACATGCAGTTTCTAAAATGGAATACTCACAATTTTCTACTTCATAGTTTAGACAAAATTCCTGTGCATGTGTCAGAATCTTATTTAAGGTACAAGAAAGAAAAAAAAAATTTGACAGGGTGATGGAAAAAGAGAGGGCTAGATTTTCCAAGGACAGTTTTCTGTTCCTTTCAGCTTCAACAGTATATTGCAACTGCTGCTGTCACCAAAACAGAACTTCAAAACAAGTTGCAAACAAAAGGATTCTCATCACTAAACCCCAAGGCAGACCAAGGCACTTTTAAAAAGGTCTGAGATGCCTCAAACACATTATTCAGGACTTTTAAGAAACTAATTCAGTCTGTTTTGAAACTTTAAATACCAAGTAAAAACCACTGAATTCCAACTCAAAAATTTGCTCCATTCCGCCTTACAGTTCCATGCTATTTTGCTATGTGCTTACCTTCTTTTATTAAAGGCTTTTTAAAACTACTTCTGTTTACGGAGAATTTTCACAGATTTCACAGAATATTCTGAGTTAAAAGGGATCCACAAGGACCACTGAGTCCAACTCAAGCCAATGGCCTATACTGGGACTCATGACTTTGGTGTTACCAGCTCCCTGCTCTATCTTGTTACAAACTGGGTTAATACAGAGAATATCTCACTTTTAAATGTTCCTGACCACATTGGGGTTCTCATATTCAGCTCAGAATGTAACAGCTAATGATAATTTATGGACCTACAGTGTGCTACTAGTCAGCTTTCACTAGTCCATACAGTACTCCCCTATGCTAAGGATGGAATTTCAAGCATGTAATAGGAAAAAAATGAGGGATTAGAGTACTGTGCCCATACAAGTCACAGAGGCTAAAGGCATTTGGGAGCAAGGTGTTAAAATGACAGTGCTCATTTGGAGAACAAAACTAAATAAAAAACAAGTCAGGCATGTAAGACTCAAGAGGCTTGCATACGGTGAACTGAAAAAAAAAATTATTTCAGGTGCCCTGTGCATAGGGGCAGAGGGAGAGGAAAAGATATTTGAGTGACCTTTTACTTTGTAGGTACTCTAAGATACTGCCATGATCAGGAATTCTCCTAGAACCACAAGGAATTTGCAAAACAAGTAAAGACAAGACACAAAAATACGCTCTGGGTCAGTATTTTCAGTTTCAAGCAACTGTCTTTCACTCT
The DNA here is from genome assembly GCF_051311805.1 of Agelaius phoeniceus. Lineage (NCBI taxonomy): Eukaryota > Metazoa > Chordata > Aves > Passeriformes > Icteridae > Agelaius > Agelaius phoeniceus. The sequence continues at coordinate 94,564,875 of NC_135265.1, read as the reverse complement.
GTGCACATTAACCCTGAAACCATACCTGGGAAACCCGGATGTGAATCACATCAAAGTCAGACAAGTACAGGCAGGGCTGTGACTTGTTATTTCCTCTGCCAATCCCAGCCTGGTGCTATGGGGCAGAGCAACCATCACCACACCAGCTGCACAAGCGTAAGATGAAACTGTGAAGAGCAGAACAAGGACCTACACCCACACTTGGGAACACAGTGAGGTTCAACAGCCTCCAGAACACCTGGAACTAACATTATTAAAGAGCATGTGGTACCTGCTTTGAACCCAGACAGGTTTTCTACAGGTCCACCGCAAACAGCATCTGGCAGACACATGGATGGAAGCAGCTCCTGACCTCAGGAATCAAGGAGGAGCCACAACAACACTCAAGGGACAAAATCAAAAACAGGTACTTTGGGCACCAAGCACAAGAGCATGTCTCTTTTACAAAAAGTGTTCAAGCTGATTTCCAGAGTAGTCTGAAAAGTGACAGCTGTCAATATCAATGCCTTCCCAACCCATTCATCATCTTTATCTTATCTAAACTGAGTGCAAATTTACTCACCTTTCAGCACTTATTTTAGTCACATGGTACACAGGTGCAAATATTTCACTCTATTTTTCAAGAAAAGGATGTGGTTTCAGTCAAAAACACAGTGTTGATACTGCAGCCTCAACCCTCAGTGCATCTCCTTAAAAGCTTCATAAATCCATTGAACAACATCAGTGTCTGGCCCCAGCAGACTGGTAATTTTCAAATGCCACCACATGAGGTCTTTCTGAAGGGTTATAACAGAAGTGTACAACAGCAATCCTGTTTTCTTCCCAGCTAATGAGAGCACTTCTATATTCCAGCATATTGATAAAATCTGAGCTCATATATCAGGATACCAATATACCAGAAAAAGATACTAAGCATCTGATTATCTATTGTGAAAGCACAATAGAGATGCAAAAAACTAGCAGCTAGGTACAGAATGATGCCCAATAATTAACAGGTGGAAAAAAAAACCAAACCAAAGCCATTTAAAAAAAGGTGCAAAATAACAATCCACTAGCCAGGGAGAAAAAATGAGAAGTATTTTGGGCTTTTTGTTCGGGTAAAAAATGGCTTTCAACCTCATACATTGAACTTCTCATATCAGAGGTCTCAGTTTGGCAGTTTGCAATGAGTAAAGATCAAAATGATTGCCTCATAATTAGAAATGCTCCTCAGTCTTGAATCCTCCTCAGGGGCCAATAGAAGACTGAGCGTGGCAGTAGACTTGGTGATTTGCACCATTTTTCCATAGGAAGAGATGGAGAAGGGGTGGCAGCTGTCTGTGTGGAGCACATCTGGGAGAGCGCATCGTTCCAAACCACCATTCAGTGCAGAAGTTACCTGATGCCATGATACACAGAGGAAAGGCTCCAGTCCTTTTGCAGAATCCCACCAACCATGGCTATGTAAACCTGCATTGCTGCATTTGCATGACGCTTATAGTTGTTTAAAAAAATTAAAAAATAAGAAATTAGGCCTGAAGCAGTGTCCAAATCTGGTTCATCAAACACAAGGATGGATGTCTGCAGTAACCCAGGAACAAGAAGATGTTCAGAGTGTCTTACATAAGTAAAAGAAGTTTTTTAAAAAATCAGTTAAATTCTATTTATCTTCTTCCATTATCTCAAAGGTATTTTGAGGGAAATATCTTATAACATGAAAGCTATTACAGAGCATCTCAGAAATATTCACTGAAAAAGTGTCAAACCCAAGAACAGTAAACAACTATTAGAGACGAACCTTTCTGCTGCATTACCAGCAAAACATCTTTTCTCGGCCCCGAGGTGTGAACATGTTCTGGCTTTTGCAGTACCCCAACTGACAGTGCACAGGTGTTTTTTGACAAAAACCCAGCACAGCTGACATCCTGACTCTGCAGCCGGCGTTAACGTTGTTAAGAGGAAACACACAAGGTTCCCCTTGTCAACGTGAATTGTTGACTCCACCGGCCCGCAGGAGAGAAGTGGAACATGTGACTGTGGGGGCTACAAAGAGCTGAGGCACAACTGTGCCAAAAAAACATGCACAGCAGGAACTCGGCACCTAACACGAGAGGTTCGCTCTGCCCAGTTCCCCAGCAGCAAACCAGGCTGCAGGGAAGGCAGAATGTCACTTCTGGTATTTTATTCCTAATTCCATTACATGCATGAACCAGTCCTTCAGCGTGCAAAATAATTACACAGAACACGTGTCTGGGTCATTTCCTCAACGCGGATGCAGACTGGCTTTCTTGAATAATAAAAATACCTTTGTAGTGCTTTCTCTAAGGTTACAGAAAGAAGACAAAAACAGTAGGCAACTTTAGAACACTTTTGCACTGTTCTACTGACAGTGGGCAAGAGATACAACAGAGTGATTCAAATCCCCTTTGAGCTTAACGAGTATGAAACACACTCTGAAACAACTGCCCATGAACACCAAACATGGACTTTCAACTTCTTGAATTTAATTTTCACTTTCAAGTCTCTAGCTCTTGAGGAAAGAAGGCTCAAAAGCAGCTATGTAAAAAGCATTCAAAACCATTCAAAATTACATCACATCAACTCCCTAAAAACTACCAAGACATTTTCAGCAAAATTTACTTTTATTTGCCAAGACTTAAATGTAGCATCAAGCACTTAATTTTAGAATGGAGATTTTTCAACACACTGAAAGTGATTTAGGTCACTTGGCAGTCTCTAGCCCCATTTAGTACTTTTCTAGGCCAAAGCTAAGAATAATTGTACATACAAGTTGCCTGATGCTAAAATACATTACATTTCCCTGCAAGATTTGTAGGTTCAAAGAAAATTCTGACTACAGTACTCATCAGTGTTTCTGAACTGTGATGAAAGGAAATTACCAGCTGTTTCTTAAATTTTGTACAAGAAGATTTTTTGGGGGCTGGTGGGTTGTAAAGAAGAAGATAATTTTGCCTTTCCAAAGTGGCAAGTATTTTGACACAGACATTTCATCTCATCATTACCATTCACTCCTGCCAAGATCCCAATCTTGTCCCATCTCCAAGGAATGTGTCCTCCTTCCTGACCATACCTACAAGCAGGGCTGCTCCCAAAACTTTGTGGTCCCTCAAGGAACTGGACAGGGGGCAAAAGAGGGGCTAAATCCAATCTATCTTAGTAACACGAGGGGGGAGAAAATGGAACCAAACCAGATCTTGGGTCCAATCCACCAGAGAGCCCCTCCCTCACTCCAGTCTGTATGGGAAAAGAAGGTTTGCTGTGTAACACTTGGTTAAGGGGGAAGCTGCCATGACCCTGTCACTGTAGAAAATGAGACCTTGGTGTGCATGTACCTGTCTATCCACCAAGACAGAAAATTACTTTTCCATTTCCCTGTTTGATTTAAATAGGCCAATGTTAAATGCATGATCTTGAAACAAAATGAGTTTTATTGCTCTGTGCTCCCAGAATGTGCATATGTCCTCTGTGTAGGGTAAATAAACGCGCAAACACCACTTAGGAGAGAATGTTTTCAAATGTCAAGACCTACAGGGTCAATATTTACAAAATAATCAACACAACTGCATTTTTCAAAATGTAAATAAAGATTTCTTTTCAGATAAGAGTTTTGAAATGCATTTGGAATGGAAGCAAGAGGGGTTTTTATAGTTAAGGGAAACTGCTAAAGGCACGAAACAGTTTGTATAATTGCAAAACAGTGGTATGACATTTTTTCACTCCCACGTAAGTAAATTTTAAAAAACATCAAGCAACATGTGAAGATAAGTAAAGACATCGATCATGTTATCAAGGATCACTTTATCAATATACTACTAAACGATAGTTCCCCACTATAAAACTACATTAAAAATATTTTCTATTAAAAAATCATTAAGATACTAAGTTTTATCAATAGTTTGAGTCAAATGCAGACTCACCAGAAAAGTTGAGACACTAGGCAAAACTGAGTATTTGCTTGATAGTTCATGGAATCAACCTTGGCCTTTGGCCCCATTCACCACATCATTTTATGGAATTTTGAAAAAGCATTGATCAGATTGTATATCTGACATACCCACATCTGCATGTTACAGCCTGGGCTGCATTAGACTGTCAGTGTGCTCCAGAAGAGGGCACATTTTTTCCAAGGCTCTTCTTGTCTTCATCACCCTGTGCCCTTTGTTTGCCAACCCATTCCATCACTTCCCACTTGTCTGTGGGTTGTCATCTCTCTCTCCCCTATTTTTCTTGGTTTACAGCTCTCCTCACCAGCTTGACCAGCCTGTTGGCTGTGAGGCTTTTCCCTGACTGGGTCAGGCTGATTCCATCTGAGCAGTCCCTGACCCTCAGAGAGGGACTCCATGGCTGTAAAAGCCAAATGCCTGCTGACAGCATCAGTTGTGCCACCAGGTGCTGACCTCTAGGATCCATTCACTTCTGTCCAAGCCCTAGACCCTCACTAAGAGCACCAGGGAGAAAGCCTTGGCTCCTGTGCCCTTGTTCCTCAGACCCAGAGCCATATAATCAGTCTCAGGACCCCCATATCAGTATCAAGGCTGCCCCCATATCAAGGAAGAGAAGTAGGGGCTAAGAGCACAAGGATTTCACAAGCCCCACCAGCATCACCACACCACCATGGACCCAAATCTCTCCCCTAGAAGAGAAAATACATGAGATGGAAAAACAGTGTGCACAGTAATGTAGTTGCACCTTATGTAATGACCCTGGATGGATATTGGTAAGACTGACAAAAAGGAAAGAGGGACCATTAATTTTTAGAACCATATTAAAGCCCCTCAAGGAGTCTGTTTCTCAATGTGCTTAAAGACCTGAAGTTACCTCCCCTTTCCGTACCTCACCAAATACATTACAAGTTTGTCAGAAGTATTAGTCACCTTTGCAAATATTTTTTACAGATAATTTTAAGAGATAGAGCTTGCCCATAAACTCTCAGCAACTTCAATTCTCACTCAAGTCAATCAGCAGGAAGCAACAGAATGATAAATGCTAATTTTTGACTTTAAAATCAGCTTTCAAGTACAGCTACCTCTTCAGAAAGGCACAATACCATCCCAGAGATTTGTTCATCTGAAATCCAACTATAGGCCCAAATAGGGGTGACCTTTCTTTCAGCAGCCCACTGTAAGCCTTTCAAGTATAAATCAACTTCTAACTAACAGATAGCTGTCAAGGGTACATAAATAAAACTACTTACTAGAACACAGAGAAATAACCCAAGAGATATTTCCTAAGAAACAAAGAATATACATTGAAATGTATGCAATACTTACATGAATATTTTTTTAAAAAGCAACTTCAAAACACCTATTAAAATTAATTTATAGTTTTGTTTAATACACTTGAAGAAAGCACAATAAGGATCCCTTCCTCACTTTTCCTAGTTACCTTAACAACCACAAAATGCAAAATCTGAAGAGGAGATTAACTGATTTCAGAAATATTTTACATGTCAGTCATTTTTCAAGAAACTGTCTAAACTGAACCAGAAAAAGTGTCATAAAGCAAATAAAACAATGCACCTAATTAGCACTAAAGCAATAGAACCCAAGTCAGGAGAATGTAAAAAAATCTAACCAAAACCAATCCACTCCAGTAACAAGGAAGAAATCTCAGAGCAATAGAACACAAATCCCTCAAATTCTCTCAACCAAATAGAAACTGCTCCCATTCACTGCTTGCTTTGACTTCTGGGTCCTTTATCAGGAACAGAGGAGCAGAACCCTTGCTGGCATGATTATTTCCCTTTCACAATGTTCATATGCACTAGACATGTGATAGAGGATCTTTGGTGGGCACCGGGAGTCCAGCCAGGGTCTACCCACCACATTTTCTGAAAACAAACAAGAGAACAATGCTTCCCTACATGTTTTAAGCCAACACAGAGGCACTCTCACAAAAACTACTGTGCAGAGTTACAACTGCACCAATATTAGAAGAAAAATTGACCATTGTAACACATGTATGAAGCTGCACGCTGAAATATTAACCTACATATTCAACAGGTGAACTTTCCCATTTCAGAAGGGAATAATGAAGTCTAAGAGGCAAAATATTTTGGAAAAAAAGCACAACAAACCCGATTGTTTACCCAAACATGCCCAGAGAGATGACATTTTAATTTTTTTTATTTTCAGCCTGTTTAAAATGTCCAAATTAGCATTCAAATTGTACTGACCATCATGAGAGGGAAAACAACAACAACAGATCCTGAAGATCTGGATGTTAATGAATGGCAGAAGCCAATTTCATTAGTTGTCCCACAATTCAGCATCTGATCACACTGGGGCTTCCAGGCATTTTAAGGGCTGTCACTCAGAGCCTGACCTGTCACTGTGTTCTGGCTACCAAGCCACCATCTGGTTTATTATACCAGTGACACTAACACCTCCAGATTTTGGTGCCCTCCTCTGGAGCACACTTACAGTCTAATGCACCCAGACTGTAACATGCAGATGTGGATATGTCAGATATGCAATCTGATCAATGCTTTTCCAAAATTCCATAAAATGATGGGGTGAGCTTGCAGCAAATATCGGTGATTTCATATGCAAGGAGTACAGCTAAAATGTTACATTTTCCTCCACATATCAGCAATTTAACATGTTCCTGGACCCTCAGAAATAATGATCTCAAGTTAAGTATTGCTGCTTACCACTTAGTGGTAAGACAAACCTTGAGAGCCCAAGGAAATGACTCACTCAGATCTCACACTCAGTGCTTCTTCAGTCCCAGGTGACACCTGATTCATCTGCAAATACCTGCTATTACTCACCTGGAACTAGGAAAGGTTTTCCTGTGGAGTTAATTGCTGCCATTTCTGTACACCATATAAAAAAGACTGTGGTCAGTAAGTATCTATCCAAAGTGTCTCCAGATGGCAAACAGGATAAGATACAGGCTCCATAACATAAATAGTTCATAAGCCTGTTCTCATACCTTTTGCAAAGCATAAGCAGCTAATCTAATAACTGAATTTTAAAACCCCTATCTGCACAATACAAAATCCTATTCTTCAGCAACATTTCTTATTTTGTTGCAGAGACAGTATACTTTTAAACAGCTGTAACTACCATTTTCCAAATATATAAAGTCAAACAAAGAAATTAAATCTGAGAAAGATCAAGCAATATAAATCTCATACTGACTGTGAGATTAATGTCCATTTTCTCTAATACCAATGTAAATAAGTATCAGAAATGATGACATTGAAACACTCATGTGCATGTACAGACAGGAGAAATGGTTAAGACCAGAAATACAATTTGTGAGCAACCAGCTTATTATTCAGTGAGCCATAAACCAAATAGAAACTGTCATTTAAAAAGATCAGAGAATCATTCAATATGCTCAGTTGGAAGGGACCCACAAAGATCATCACATCCAACTCCTGGCCCAGAATCACACCATGTGCCTGAGAGCATTGTCAAAACTCTCAGGCTGGTGCTGTGACCACTTCCCTGTGGAGCGTGTTCCAGTGCCCAAACGCCCTCTGGGTGAGGAAACTTTTTCTGAAATCCAACCTAAACCTCCCCTGACACAACTTCAGACCATTACTTTGGGTCCTATCACTAATCACTACAGAGATGATTCAATTTACCACAGTTTGATTCATTAGTGTGGTTCTAGTAAGTACTCTACATTTTCAGGAGAAATATTGCATTGAAATTCATGAGCTACATGTTAAAAAGGAAAAAAAAAAAAAAAAAAGTGATTTAAATAAGTGCTACTTTGCACTATTTATAGTCATCATCTGTGGAAGCCCCAGGCTCTGGGTGGGAACATGAAGCTCTACCAGCAAGCATACCTATTCACTGCCTGGGAACGTCTCCAGCTCCAGGCAGGAACACTTGTTCTTTTCTTCAACTTCCACCTTTTCCTACAGTGCCTAATTTTTAGATCTTTCCTTTTGTATAGATATTTAACAAAAAAAAAAAAAAAAAAAAAAAAAAAAAAAAAAAAAAAAAAAAAAAACCCCCACCCAAAACCAAAAACACCAAAACCAGCAACAAAAAACCAACCAACACCTAACTCAAAAAACCAAAAACAACACCACATAAAAACCCAACAACAGCTCAGCCAGACAGCATTGCCTTTGTTTCTCTGTGACCAACCAACATTTACTTTGTACTGTTACACTATACAGGCTGCTATCAATATGTCAAGACTTGGTAACTCTGTGACAACTGCCCATCTTTCTAGAGAGGTTTCAAGAAATCAAGGATCATCATACAACCAGAAAGCGCACATCACACCTCTTTTTTATGTGGATTTGTTCCAAAAGAAGGCCTTGGTATGGGGTTTTTTTGTCAATAATTCATAAGTGCAATACTTTACTGAAGGATAAAAGACTGTCAAAGGTAGGTACATTTTGTACTCAACAGAAACCTCTGCATTAACATTGAAGGAGTGATAATGCATTGGTAAAAAGAGAGAGATGCTTTACACACAGCATTTCAAATGCTTAGCTGTTTTTCTTTTTTTAGATGACATAACAGTTTTAACAGTAATTTTCCCCCATGGATAGAAGGTGTGTAGGAACACCCTGCTTGGAGGGCAAATGGTGTCTGACTAACCCCCTGAATAGCCTCCTGTGATAAAATGACTGGTTTTGTGGAGGAGGGGAGAAGCTTGACATCATATCCCCTGACATTAGCATGGCCTATGACACAGCCTCCCACAGTCTGCCACTCTACCCTTCCAGTCAAACCATGAAGATGAAGTCTGGGCAGGTGGAACACAAAGGGTGGGTAACTGGTAGGACCAACAAGCTCAGAGGATGGCAATCAACAGCACGGAGTCCATGTGTCTGTCAGTCAGCAGCAGAACCCCTCAGGGATCCACACTAAGGCCAGTATCATTTAATGTCTTTATTAAAAACCCAGGTAATAATAAACTGGGGGTACTGGTCAGTACACAGAGGCAGAGGTGCTCTTCAGACAAGGACCTTGACAGGCTACAGAAGTAAAGAGACAAGAATCTCCTGAAGTCCAATAAAGGCACATGCAAGGATCGAAAGGGGTCAAATGGCCTGGAAGCAGCTTTGCAGAGAAGGTTGTTTTGTTTTTTTTTTTTTTTTTTCTGCATCCATTTTAGTTAAGTAACTACAAATGGTTGCATTAGGGGTGTTTGGCACTGATGAGCTGCTCCTGAAGTACAGGGGAAAAGTAGGTGCTATTGGCAAATAGGTTTAACTCCAGTTTTCCTGAACTTGGGCTTTTGAGAGAAAAGATACACAAGGGCCCCTATGGAAGAACAAAAAAAGGCTTTGGAAGAATAGATGTGTCGACTGTGTGACTGGTTTTTTTTCCCTTGTTCTGTTCTGCTTCTTCTGTAGACTCAAAAGATACTTTGCTCAGAATCAGTACTCCCAGCAGTGATGACAGCTTCCTGAGGGAAAAGCTGTGGCCAACACTCCAGTTTAAAACCACTTGAGCAGTCACAGCTGATCACAAAGAGTTACAGAAAAACAGGAGCTTGACTGAACAATGAAGAATTCAGGATCAATTTCTCTCCAGAGAGAAGAGTTTCTGGCCTCAAAACCAAATGAGTGAACTGCATGAAAGACTACAAAAACCCTCAGATACTACACTCCCTCAAACGCAGGCAAAAAATGCAGTCAGACAGTACTTGAAAATTATACCCCATCAAAAATGTTAAGAGACTTTACAATGCCTGGAACAGAAAACACACCAACTCTTACAGAGAAGGAATCACTAGGTTTGGTTTCTGCTTGGTTTGCTGTTTTGGTGTTTTTTATAATTTGCATAGAAATAACAAGAAAATAAACTAAAAAACAACTGTCATAAGTAAATAAAGTAAATTTTGCACAGTTGACAAATTATGATACTATTCCCATGACAGTGACAGTGCTGGTTCCTGAATAGCCCAGGTAAGTAACATAAGATCAACTCCTGGCTATAATGCATTTCTCAGTGATCAACAAACAGCATCCTTGGATTCAGCTAAAACAATTGTCATTGAAATCCAATAAAATAATTACTAGATATGTCTGATAGATATTAATGACACTTTAATTAAAGGACTGTGAAAGTACTTCATTATAAAAATTTATTTTTGTCCATCTTTTGTGTACTCTGATTTGACATCATTAATGTAAGAACCTCACTGAAATTAAGATCTCCTTAAGCCACAGTGAGCAAATCACACAGCCTGATAAGCTCATGTTACCTTCCCACTGCAATAATTATTTACATACATACACTTCTCCCTATTCTCCAAGTATTTTCAGACAAAAAGGAGCCTGGTAATAGAGAAATTAGTTAAAAGCTGTAAGACTTCATGGAAGTTCAACAAAATCATCTTTATCAGCATATAAAAGGTATTCAGTTCAAAGCTCTACTGTAAGTCATATTAGGTGTTATTTAAAAGAAAGGTTGTTCATTCAAGTAGAATCTTCTCCAGTACAAAAGCTCATTTTCAAGGCTAGACACATGACCTTTCCCAAGTAACATTTACTGTAACCATTTACAAGTAACCAAATCCTTAGTAAAAACAATCTTCTGATAGACCATGAAAAATTAGAAGCAGAGTTAACAGAAGAGCTCAAGGGAAATTTCTCCTTGTACTATCAACACCCAGTCTATCCCCAACTCTTTTTGTTTTTTTGCCACTCAACTTTCCTCCCTCTGAAGGAAGGTACACATGCAAAACAAACTGATTGCATGTGGAATCCTTTTTACCTACAGATAGATATAAATACAAATACACAAATATCAAACAAATATTAAAATGCACAAAATATTTAAAGCAGAACCTCCAGAGCCGTGAACTGGAGGACTGAAAATGCAAGAACTATAAACTCCCAGCCAACCTCAACCTGTGGGGACCTTGCTTCTTCACTGGATCCCTTCAAAATTATGGTGCCTAATGGGATTCATCCCAGGATACTCAGGGAGCTGCCCGATGTCACCAGGAGACCTCCCTTCAAGATTTTTCAATGGTCTTGGGATGTCAGTGGTCTTGGGATGTTTTCAATGATGGCTTGGGAATCTAGAAAGGTCCCAGCTGCTGGCAAATGAAGCAGACACTGATCTCTCCTCTCGGGTGATCCGTGACAGGACTGAAGGGAATTAGCTGATGCTGTGTCAGGGGAGGTTTAGGCTGGGTATTAGGAGAATGTTCTGCACGCAGGCAGGTGGCTCAGCACTGGACAGAGCCAAGCCTGAGACAGCTCAAGAAATGTCTGGACAACACTTTCAGGCACATGGTGTGATATTCTTGGGGATGTCCTGTGCAGGGCCAGGAGCTGGACGTGGTGCGTCCCTTCCAACTCTGGATATTCTATGATTCTATGAAATATATCAGGGTTCTTAATTATGGTGTGGTATGGAGAGGATGAGGAAGAAGGGCAAAAACTGGTTTCATCTCCTGTCCACAGGGTCAGGCTGCAGAGAATACAATTCCTTAAACTACACTGTGTTTTCCCAAGGTTTTGCTCACACTGCCCACAGCAAATCCCATTACATTAATGTGCAAAATCTATGTTAATGCACTACTTGGCTGGGAATTTTAAGTGCACAGACGTCATCACACAGTCAAAGACTGCATTTCCCTCAGCAACTGTTACTTAGTAACCCTCTGCACATAAATAGAATTTTACATCACTGCATATGTATTGTGAAGGCTAAAATCCATGCCTTGATTCTATAGGCCAGCAGGAAGGAAAGGAGTCATGCGGGCAACTGTAAAACAAAGTAGCACCAACTATTTTCAACTGCTTCTCTAGGCAGAGAATTTAACTGGAGAGAAACCTGTGGGTAAACAAGAAGCTATTTTCACTGCCCTTCTTTTGCTGGTATTTCATCATAAAAAAGGAGCAGGTAGACCTTGGGCAGAGTTTCTGGTATTATTCATGTGCTGTGCAGTGGGGACTGCAGACATAAGCACAGCAGACCATGCAAAGCTCTCCACCTTCTCCCCTAGAGGTAGTATAATCCAGAGGCTATGTAACTTCTGGGTAAAATTGGTACTGCCAGAGCCACAGTTGAAACAAAACTAAAAAAAGCTATGTGAATCAGATCCAGGACTGAACAAAACAGGTGGAGCATGATGGATTAAAAAAAAAATAAAATCTTAAAATAAATCCAGATTAGAATCCATTGACTCTAATTTCAAAAGCTTAAATAACTGTATTTTATTAACATATATATTCGATCCTTTCCATATATAGGCTACTTGTGATTTGACTGACAGTCTAACTCAAGCAGCTTGAATCAACATAGTACTTCATAATCACTTTAGACCCAGAGACTACCTTTTTAGCACTGAGTGAAAGAGGTGGCCTGCTGGAAATACCTAGACATCTTTTTAATTCCATTCCCTGGCACTGCAAATATTACCATAACACTACTTAGTCTCATCCTTTGCCTCTAACACCCCACAGTTGCAGCTTCTTAAATGATTTGCTATAATAAAAGTGGATTATCTTGACAAAAAAACCTGATTGAGTTACATATAAGCAACAAATATATTCATTTGAAGACGTTACAGGTAAAAAATATTTGTAGTTATTAAACCAAGTGAATAAGTATAACCATATAGATAAGCAAACACACTTAATTTGCAATTCTATTTTGCAAGTTTACAAGCCCTAAAGGATAGCACTTCCCCTTAAGTGCAGCATTCAAATAATCATTTCTTACTTCTTCTGAACAATGAAAAATTGTTATTCTAAAACAGGATTTCGAAAGCTTTAGCAAGCCAAAATATTCTTAACCCTGAAAATTCTTCCCCTCAGCTCTTGTCCTGGTAAGAGGTAACTCAACAGATACGAAAGTTCTTCTTGCAAAATCTCAGGGAATAAATCCTTTGAAATAAGGGTTCCTACTTAAAACTTTTTTCCTATCATCTTGATATTAGTAACATTGTAAGAAGCAAGATATGCCAGGACAGATCAGAAATCTTTACTTTAGGAAGGCATCAAACAATTTCTTTTAAGAAAACAGCGTTAGGCTATGAACCATGTTGAGATTTGAAACTAACATTTTGAAACTAACTCATGACTAGGAGAAGTCCAGATGCTCAGAGTGTTCTCTGAAGTCCTCATTTTCTTAAGGCCACAAGACCCAACTAGGCAGTGCAGCAGCAGAATTGAGAACTGAGCAAGAGACTCGGCCAAATCTTACTCAGTGACTGGGACAATTAAATGGGACAATTAAATGGGACAATTAAATGGCATCTGGCTCCAGCACAAAGGCAGCAGCTCTGCACCTGCTCCACCAGCCCACGGTTTGCAGCCCGCTTGGTTAAAGCAAGCCCATGGGACAAAACCCAGAACAACTTGTCATCTGCTCAGACCAGAGCTCAAAGCTGGGATTAAAGCCAAGGGCCCCTGCTCCTGGTGGAGCCATCTCCCCTGGGGGCTGCATGCAAGACATGTTCAGAGGGTCCCTCCAGTTTCTTACATACAGCAGGAACAGACATCATCAGAAATTATCAAAGACATGCAATTTAGTTGATACAAAGTCTGCGTGTCAATCCCTACAGGCTTCCAAAATGCCATAAACCCTTTATTCTTCCATAGTCAGGTGACTCAACAGCTGCAATAGAATATTACATTATTGCAGTATTAACTGCATTATGCTATGGCATTAGGAATTCTGCAAAATCCCAGAGCAGAATCTGATGCCTGGAAGATCTCAGAATCCCTTGCCAAAGGCAGACATATCCCTTGCTCCACTAGCTGTTGATGTACTTGGAGTTAAAGCCACCAGCCAGGACACCTGTACAATCTGCTGAGAGAGTATTAGAAACCAGAGCTCCCCATTCCGACTGAACACATCCAATGACTGGGATCTTGTGGCCTCCTTTACCCCAGGCTCCATAAAACTTTCATTTTTAGAAGGTTTTATCAATCCTTATAAACACTACATAGCATAGCATAATTTAAAAATAATAAAAAAATGAAAAAAATAGACAAAATGACAGTGGAAAGGAAAAGAAGGCAACAGACAGAAAATATATATTGAAGAGACTCCTGAATGTAGTTCTGTTCCTTCCCTTCCTGAGAAGGCTGCAGGAAAGCAGAACACATAACACTGAGGTCAAACAAAAGAAAAAAGTGTCAAAGCCTAATTTCTATTAGGCATTTCAACTGTTTTTTTTTCCTTGCCAATACCCTTGCCCTATTAGTATACGGCAAGAAATTAGTTGAAACACATATAAAGAAAAACCTTTTATTTTGATTTTTTTTTTTAATATTGTATGGTAGAAACAAAATACCAACATTAAAATTAATTTGTCAGGCAAAAGTATCCTAAAGCTGAGTGCTCAGGACACATTGTTAGCACATACAAACAAACATGCTTCACTTAAGCCAATCTGAATGTAAGGGATTACAGTGGTTCAGATCCATCTCAAATAAAATGTATAACATAAGTTTTCTTCAAACACAGATTTGATTCTGAAGGAAACTGGAGATTAGCATCCCATCATAGGAGAAAGAGCTCCTCTCAGCAAGTTTCTCTCAGCAAGTATCCTGCAGCACATGACACGTAATTTATTTCAGCACAGAAATATAACATTTTGTACAGCCTTGACCTAGAATCTCATCTCACATGACCAAGCTCCAGAAATAATGTCAATCGTCCCAAACACACTGAGTTTTCTGTGCAGTAGTGCACCAAAGACAAAACAGTTGTTGCTCTTATGCAGTGGGTTTCACCTACTGTGAGCTCCAAAGGCTTTCCTAGAATATGAAGATATGTTTATTTATACTAGTACTATAGATTTGTTAAATATATTAAAGATATTTTAAATCAATGCATATTAAGTATTGAAACATATTAAATTTATTTTATGATCTATAAATATTTCTCAACTGTTACAGGCACTGACTTGAGATTCTGAGTCTCACATGCTCTCATCTTCTCTTCCATCTTTCATCTCCCAAGTCTCAAAAACCCAGAATTGTCTGGAATTTCAGACAAGAGTCTAAATGAAAGAAAGTACTGATTATTCAGGCTTTATCGCTGTGTACCATAAGGCAAGTTTCATCTGCAGTAGAAAGCTCTGGCTTAGCATTAAGGAAACATTTAGTCTGTAGTTCACAGGGAAGATCAGAATGAACAGACTCCCCAGGGTGGAAGGCTACTGGTGTTGCCTTTTGAAACTAATACAGACAGCACATCTGCAGCCAAACAGGCATAGAAGCACAGTATCAATACTTGCATATACACCTGCATTTATATACAAATATTTTTTTAAATATACACTTGTACTTTTTTCAATATGGACATGTGCATACTTACATATATGTGCACAAAAGAAAAAAAAATGGGATTTAAAGTTTTTGCAGTTCCACTTCACACTGACAAATTTTAGCCACATTTCCCCAAAAGGACTACAGAGAAGTTCTTGCATTTGATGCATGTAACAAATTCTTTAAGAGGTACAAGGTACAAATGCAAAAATCCAAAAGAACTTCATGACCAAACAGTATATAAGTGACAATGATAGTTGCTCATAAAAGTAACAGAATATTGTTTTGATTTTCAGCTTTCAAATATTGACAGTGGCACTACTGGATTGCTTTGTAAAGCAATGTACTGTGGTGGGCTGGGAAGGTTGCAGAAAGTCACATTATAACATGAAGAGAGAGAACTGGCTTGAAAAGAAAGTAATTATTCCGGTGGATATGTGTTAGATATGTCGCAAATTTTCTCTGTTTTCTTCTGTGGTGCTCACACCTTCCTGATCAGACTGCCTCTTAACTGGCCATCTCCTCACTGTTTCTGAGCACTGTTAGCAGCTAAACAGCATTTCTAATACCTCAGAAAAATCAAAGCAAGGCATTTTGACTGCATTAGAGGTGCTGCCAGAAAATAGCATGCAGTAAGAAACTGGGTGAAAGAAGCAGAAGGAAGATAAAGGAAGGAGCCAGACGGGTAAGTTAGCTATGACCACAAAACCAAAACAAGAAAAACCCCAAATGACTCAGATTTCAACATCACAGTCTCAATTTTTTTTTATTCAAAACATCTCCAGTATATTGGTATTTCCATAATTCAGTTAAAATAGTTCTGCACCACCAAACAGTGAATCCATTCCTGAAGCTCTTACACTGAACAGGAAAATCTGAGGACCCAAAAATGGTGACTATTGTTTTGGTAAGTGCCTGTTTGAAGATATATCTCATTAGTGACAGACTGGCTAAGATTTCTGCGTCTCTTGGGTCTTTTCAATGTTTTTGGAGCTGCCTAGAGTTCCAAGCAAGCTGAGTGCCCTCAGGCCTCCCTAAATTCAGCTTTCAATTCTAAGTACAGCCACACCAGCCTGAACATCACTGTGTGGCACTGTGACACAAATGCAAGATTTCCTTTATTGCCTCTTCTTCATTGCAACTGATGCTCAGAAGTCCCCCTAATCATCCAAGGTACCTGGCATGTAACTTGTGCTTTTAGCTCTATGTAAATTTTGATATCTTTAGGGTTGCTGCACTGAAAGATCAGATTTTTAAAATAACAAATCTTATCTCAGCAATCAAGAGTAACATCATATTATTCTGCTTAAAAGTTTTTCAATTTCCTTTTACAAAAACATGTTTTTCCTCCCCCAGCAAAAGCTACAAAGTATTTCCATCAACCAGAAGGCCTGAAAAAGTTAAATAAAAAGGAAAATCATTCCATGGCATTTCTCCTCAAAGTGGAAAAATCCATTTCTGAACTGTAGCTGCAGACAAGTTAAATTTATTCACTGTACAAATAGCTCAAATTACTCAAGAAATTCAACTTCTGAAGTGCAAAAAGAAGTTACTGTCAGCAATACTTTGCATTGGAAAGCCCTACAACCTTTTCCTTCCAATCTCCATTGCACACTTGCTGAAGTTACAAATGAGAGCAAAATTCAACTCAGCTTAATGTGGTACCTCTCTTTTCTTGTGGCAGAATATTTAGCATCTGAGAGTGTTTTGACTTCCTACTGATGCACAGTGTAAAACTATGTCTTACAACGAGCCTATCTGCACAGTCAGTTGCATTATCAGAAATACACTTGTGAGAAACTGAGAATTAAAATGAAACATGGCTCCAGAACTCTTCCTCACAGCTGCTGCCCAGGAGCATCAAACAGCACTGAATTAGCACTAGGAGGAAAAAGATGAGAACAAACTTTAAAATGCACTTTTAACAGGTTTTAATACTTCAGTAAGTGCTACAGGGCAGGTTTGCCAGTCATTATCTTAGACAGTGGAGATTCTGCCGTGGTTTGACACCGGACACCCAGAGGTAAAGCCTAGCCATTCCTCTAAAAGGGTGAATACATTTCACCACAATTTATTTTACAGATATAACTGTATCTTAAGGTAACACATTACTGCAGAAGATTTTTAAGCTCTTCTCAAATACAACCAGGGTCAAGGTAACAAATCAGAATTTTCATCTGACCCAATTTCAGAGCAGGCGATACAACATTACTGCCACAAGCTGATCCACAACCACCACAACAGTAAAAGCACAAAAGGTTCCGTGAGGAAGGACACTGCTCCCTTCAGTACTGCCATGTCACTTACTGCTTCCTCAAAATTAAAAGTATCAACAGCTTTCCCTTCATTTTTATGGCATGAAGGTGCCAAAACACTGAACAACATGTTCTCAGGCTGAAGTATGGTCTGATTTACTAGAAAAGTCATCTCAGCAGCTAGAACAGTTCACACGGAGTTCACAAAGAATGCCTACTGCAGTACACCCCTGTTCTTCCAGCTCCTTGCTAATTTAAGTGGCACTGGCATTAAACTCATTTGACAGGACATTTATCTAGTTCTGCATCAAAGCTAACAAGGAGAGAACTGCAGAAAACTACCACAAAAACATGGCATCTGAAGCACAAGACCTTAAAAAAGCACAGAGTGCACTTCCCTCTTTTAGTCAGTTCTGCAGGCTGAGGGTGGGAGAAGAAAGCCCAACACCCTACCTCCTCCCCAGCCAAAACCACAGCCCCTGCACCTCTTCCTTTTACACCCATGCAGGCTTCACCAGCTCTAGACCCAAACCAAAGAGCACTAGGACTTAGCCATTGCATGCAAAACAGAAAAACACACTTGAAACTTACTTTATGCAAGCAATGCCCACACATTTACTCACTTTTTCACTGAAACACAGATCTAACCACACACTGCCATGGTTATACAATTCAGGCAACTCCTTAAACATTAGCAGTGGGTGCTGTGGCAGGGCCAGAACCTGCTCCTCACTTGTACCTGCCTCACTTCTCACCTTTTATCTTTTCCACCCATTCCTTGCACAGTACCCTTCACATGCACCAAAGGCAAACATGGAAGTGTAGGAGTATCATCATCAATTGAGGTACAATTTATTATCCTCACAAAATTTCAATGAGCTTGCTATATTTTAGACAAGAGAAGGATTAATTGCTGCAGCCACAATTGACTGTACTAAACTCAGCACCCAAAGAGTTTAATGCAACAGTCAAGTAATGGAACACATTACTTGGATTTAGACACAAGTTGTTCCTTTAAACTTCATAGTAGAACTATTTGCCCACTGAAACATTAACACAGACTTCTGATGCCATACTGGGTGCTGGTGTTAAGGTTAATTTTTGAGGACAGATGTCACAGCTACTTCATGCTTGGCATTCTCAGAGGTTTCAAACAGTAAGTCATTTCTGTATCATCTCACCAGCAGAAGCACATTAGTGCCTGAAGGCTCCACTCAAGGTCTCCAAGAACTACTATTAATACAGAATGACACTGCCTCTATCCCAACAAAGCATCCAGTTAGACAGCACGAAGGTTAAGAAATGAAATAGGAAAACAGAGAGACCACATGAGGATTTGCTCAAGGGCAAAGCTAGGCTGATGGTAGAACATGAGGAAAACAGACATCTATCAAATTCAACTGGTGTTGTTGAACCTGACTGCCCAGAACTTCCCTTCACACCCTTGAAGAAGATTTGCCTCTTCCGAAAGCAGCAGTTCCTTGTACCAGGCACCAGCATAACCAGACACCAGTTGGTCATAAGGATCCTACAGATCATATCTAACTTGTAAAACTGACTGGTGAAAATGCTCACCAATCTCTCACAGAAAACACTGGTGCTCTCAACATTTAAAGTTTCTTTCTCCTTTTCGCTTGCCTTCAGAAAACATCCTGGC